>NC_067400.1:87153311-87489740 GCF_016432865.1 Antechinus flavipes
ATTCCCTAAGGAACAGAATGAAAATGGCTAAGAAGAAAACTGAAAATCCAAGACAAGTGAGAGGAAAGTAAAAGGGCACCAAAAAGTTTATCTAATTTGCAGGTGACATGCAGCTTGAAAGGATTGAAAATAAATTGGATAACAGACTTAGGATTAAAAAACAGATTAGAATGATGGATCAAATCAAATCAAGTGGAACTTAACAGGTATAACTGTGAAGTCCTACCTACTTAAAAAAAATCAACTTCACAAGTACACAATAAGAAGATACTCAGCTAAACAATTATTCACATGCAAAAGATGTAGGCATTTTGGGCTACAAACCCAACAGTGTGATTTGACTGTTGAAAAAGAGATGAATTTCTATTTTTATGAGAGCTTTAAAGGTTATAAGCATATTCCTTGCAAGCACCCTGAGAAGTTGTTGGTGAGTATACTATTATGTTCATTTTATAGATGAGGAAAAGTGAGGTTCAAATAGTTGGGATTTATCAAGTCACACAAGTAGTAAGAATTAGAGAACTGTGATTTATGCCCATTTCTCCTGATTCTAAGACCAATACTTGCTCCATTACTCCATGCTGCCTGTAATAGCATCAGCAAAAATAAACAAACAAAAAACCCCAAATAAATAATAAAATAATGTGATGTTGAGCTGTGTTAGTAGACGAGTTATATTTAGATAGAAGAAAGTTAATTTTGTTAACTTGTCATTTAATGAGTTGTTTAAAGTTCTACTGTGTTGGTCAAAACATATCTGGAGTTTTGCGTTCAGTCTGGAGTATCATTTTGTTGTTGTTTGTCCTTTGCTCTCAGTGATGACCATGATATCGGGAAGATGAAGCCATGACTTGCAAGTGAATTAGATTTAAGTGAGAGAGGACTGTGCAAAGTCATCAGCTGCACTTTCTCCTTTAGAGTAGAATTTCTGGCCTAAACAGAAACAATTGATATTTGGACTGGGACAAACTAGAATATATCCAGAGGAATATACTGGTGAGGACCTCTGATATTAAGCCATAAAAGAATGTTTATAGCCTTGAAAGAGAAATCTGAGTAGGGGTGGGGATCATAATACTTGATTTCAATTTTACCCGAGGGGGTTCCTATTCAAATCAAGATTGGATATCCTATTTTGAAATCTTATGATCTTTATAATTCTCTTTTCTTCTTCCGAGCAACAGAGCATTTTCAGTATTTCTTCTAAAAAGAAGTATAAAATATGAGACAATTTAGCCTCATAAAATGTAGATTAATAGTTGGAGATCTATTGCAATTTCTCATTTTACAGATGAATAAACTGAGGTCCAGTAACATCACAAAGGAAGTGAATAATCAGTAACATTTGGAGCCAGATTTTTTTTAATTCTAAATTCAGCACACTTTTCATGGCATCACATTTCTACAAAGAAAATAACATGCTTCCTTTGATTTGCTCAATGTGAAGGCACAGAAATATTCTAGCATCCTAAGAGGAAGCAGAGGTAATTACTGGTTTGCCACAAGTGTTCATACTCATGTTGACAGGCATCTTTACTGATGGAGTTGGACAGGCCAACACAGGCCCCTAAATATGGGTAAAGAGAGAATGATGGCATCAGGATGTGGTAGAATAAGACCTGGGATGAGGATGAGGAACACTTGATTCTAATTCTGGCTGTGCCACTGAATAAGCTGTATGATCTTGGACAAATCATTATAAGACTCTGACCAGTAAAATGGATACTGGGAGGAGAAAATAGATTCAATATCCTCTAAGGTCCTAAAATTCAATGACACAACATAAATGTTTGTCAGATAAACATGAACCAACTTAGAAACTAAAGAATTGGACATTCGCAAAGAATTCTACACTAATTTTGGATTCTAGTTTCCCCTTTTCTCTCAACCCCATAAGGAAGGAAACAAGCATTGAATAAGTGCCTAGTATGTGCTAAGCATTTTACAAATACTGTATCATTTGATTCTCACAATCTGGGAAGTAAGTGCTATTATTATTTCCAGTTTTACAGATTAGGAAACGGAGACAGAGTGACTTGCCAAAGGTCATGCAACTGCCAAGTGACTGAGGCTGGATTTGAACTCAGATTTTCCTGACTCCAAGCCCAATTACTCAGTTGCCTCTATAACATTGCAAAAAGCTAAAGATGATGTTTAAGAAGGCAGGAATGTCTTCTGGAAGATAGAAGATTTGGATCTGACAAAGCTGGATGGCAAATGGAAAGAATTTTTTGAGAGCCTGATGAACCCACATTCAAATGTTTAGGACAATTTAGGATTACAGGTTAGGAAGGATAAATGAATGGAACAGCATTAAAGGCTTACTGTATTGTGCTGAGCCCCTAGGGATACAAATAGAAAAGCAAACATATTTTGCTCGAGGAGGTTACATTGTAATAGGAAGAAATGATAATAAATGATACATATAGAGGACTCAGACTGGATGTTTGAATTGGAAGTTAAAAGGATGGTAATCAGATCTGAGGATTGACTTGCACTTTCTAAAGTAATGATGCAGGTTGATTTGATTATGATTCCAGGAATTGGAATAGAGTTGCTTGAGAGCTAAAGAGAGATAGTTAAGGAATGAAAAGAACCATGGCTGGAATGGAACCTAGATGTAGTGGGTGATTAAAGTAACCATCAATCACTACAGCAGGGCTCCAGAATGAGAAGTCTGAAAATAATAGGGTTTAGTCCTAAAAGGGGATGTTTTCTGGCGGGGACAACATGGCAGATGGGGAGATAGATGTCCCACGAGTGAATGAAGTTGAATGGAGGAAAGCCTTGATGGAATGTTGATTGAGGTATTAGAAGTGAAAAAGAACTCGACAAACATCTACTCCAACCATATCATTTTGATGGGGATTCTGAGGTCCAATGGGTAAATGACCATTTGCAGGAAAGCCTCAATTGTTCAGCAGTACGGTCTATTTTCTTCACAAGATGAGGAGGCAGTATCATGCTGACAAGTCTTCCAAAAACCATAGAAAGCTTTAATCAATTCTTCAGATACTGTCATTGTGAATTACATTCATGAGCTGAAGTGGAGGTGACTACTAGCAATTCATCTGTGGTAGAAAATATGTGGAGGACATATACATCTTGGTTTTCTTTCTCCTACAGCAGAACTACATCTGGATTTTAGCAACTAGAGAGATATGAAAAACATGCTAAGAAGCCTAAGTATTTTGGAGAGTGATACAAATTGGTATTATTTTCATGTTGACATTCTACAGAAATTCCAATTGTTCAGACAGGTGGCATTCAAGATTAAAGCCCACAGGAGACATGTTTATAAAATAAGCCAAAGGCATTTGCTAAATTATGCCTTGATCCTGTACCAGAGAGACTTTTTTTCTAAAGCTAAGAATAACATTTCAACTCCAGACTGTCCAAAGTTTTCCAGTGTGAAATAAGTTAAGTAATTTGATATTGTTTTGTATATTCAAGAATTAAAATAAATGGATGAATCATTAGGAATTTATTAATCACTCTTCCTACCTAACTGACCTCTCCTTCTCTGTCTCCTTTGTGGAATCCTCTTCCAATTCACATCCTTTAACCTTAGGTGTCTTTAAGGTTCTGTTTCCTCCATATATACTGTTTAACTTAATGATCTCATTCGTTCTCTTGGATTTAATTACCATTTTTATTGCCGATGATTCTCAAATCATCCTTTCCTATCCCAGACTCTCTGCTGACCTCCAGTCTTGCATCTCCAAATGCCTCTCAGAAATCTCAAACTGGATGTCCAGTAGACATTGTAAATTCAATATTTCTAAAACTAAATCCATTACCTTTCCTCCTCAATCCTCTTTCCCTATTATTGTTGAATGAGAGTGACATCATCTTCCCAGTCTCTCAAACTCACAAAGCTGGTAGTCATTTTCAAATTTTCACTATTTCTCACCCTCATATCCAAACTGTTGCCATGATCTGATGATATCACCTTTGCAACATTTCTCAAACACTCCCCCTTATCTCCTCTGACACTGCCAACACTCTGGGCCTTGTAACCTCAGTTTTTGGACTTTTGCTGCTGGGTCTGCCCATCTCAAATCTCTCTCTACTCCAATCCAGCCTTCATTCAGCCACTAAAGTAATTTTCCTAAATCAAAAATATGATCATGTCACTGTTGCAATACAAAATGTTCTGTTTAATATTCCCATTCAAAAACCTTCATAATCTATTTCCCTCCTACATTTCTAGTTTTCTTATACCTTTTTCTCCAACATGTATTCTTCCAATCAGGGACACTAATCTCCTGGTTGTTCAATGAATAAGATATTCTTGGTTCCAAGCATTCGCTCTGGGTCAGAACATTCTCCCTCCTCTGCTCTGACTATTGACCTTTCTGACTTCCTTTAAGTTTCATTAAATCTCACCTTCCACCTTCTTTAAAGTCCCAACAAAAATTTCTACCTTCACCAACTTTTCTTAATTCTAATGCCTTCCTTTTTTTAATTATTTCCTATTTATCATGTACATAGCAAGTTTGTACATTTTGTTTACATATTTTCTCCCCCATTAGATGGTAAGCTCCTTGAAGACAGGGTCTGTCTTTTGGCTCTTTTTGTATCTTTTTTGTACGGTGCCTGACACATAGTAAGTGAATAATAATAGTAAATAATGATTGATTGATTACCACATTCCAGACAGTATACAAAATACTAGGCATGCAAATACAAAAGTTAGAAGTTACTTCCTTCAAGCACTGATAATTTAATAATGATTTGTAGTTAAGGTGACAGGATAGCCAAGAAAATTCACATTGGTTGAAAAAACAGAATAAAGAGTAGTCATTGAAAAATCCTATCAACCTGAAAGAAGGTCTATAGGAGATTTTAAAGAAAAAAAAGGAGGAGGAAGAGAAAAATAAGAAAGAAAAAAAAAGAGGAGGAGGAAGAGGAGGAAAAGGAGAAGGTAGAGGAAGAAGAAAGGAGGAAAGGAAGAGAAGGAAGAAAAGGAGAAGGAGGAGGAAGAAGAAGAGGAAGAAGAAAAAACAGAGGAAAAGGAAGGTAGAATATGGTGGCCTTGATTAAGAAATATGATCACAGGGAATATAGATCTGAGTAATTTGTGTTCTCTTTGGTATCACCTGGGGAGACATAGTCTGGATACAACAGCAGCTGGCAAAGTATAAGACAGAGCAGTTTTGTGGCACTAAGTGAATAGAGCCCTAGGCTTGGAGTCAGGAAGGACTGGGTTCAAATCTGTTGTCAGACACCTAATAGCTGTGTGACCTGAGTAAGATGTTCAGTTTTCTCAACTGTAAAATGGGGCTAATAATAATATCTATCTCTGAAAATTATTATGAGCATTAAGTGAGATAATATGTATAAAGAACTTAGAACAGTACATTGTAGAGGGCTGGAACTCTGGAAAATTATACTAGAAATAAGGATACTTACAATAGGATATTTACTCTGTGATTGATAAGACAATGGTTCTTAAGTTTACATATATTTAGTATTTAGTATGGTGATGTAATGGTTCTACAATTGAGGACATGCTCAGTATGCTGTAGTGATGTAATTGTACTAAAGTATATAAAGGCTGAGAGGACTTGAAATAAGCAGACTCGAGAGAGACTGGAGTGAGTGTGCTCAAGTTAAATCTCAGACTCCAGACTCCAGGGAGATCCCCCAGAAAGCTAGCCTAGACATTATAGTGCATGACACATAATATGTGTTTAATAAATGCTTATTTCCTTCCTTCCAGAGTGGAAGAGAGATATTCATTGACTGGATCTGTGGGAAAAAATGGAAAAAAAATTATGTTCTGAGACAGTGAACTGTCTGGAAACCTTGGGAAAGCAAGAAGAGTAGTGGAAATGGTAGCCCTCAATGAAAAAATTCACCCTTTTGTCAGAAGATCAATAAACTCCACAGAAAAATACTTTGAAAAATAAATATGACTGGTAAACAAAGACTTTAAAATAGAAAGAAATGAATAAAGTTCTTGAATATGTGAGACTTTATTTTTCTTCTTAAATTCAGTGTCTCCATCTGTGGTATCATGAATAATTGTGTTCTGCTCTTATCATATTCTTTGTTACATTTAACCCCCAATGATATCATAATTCCTTGCCTATTCATGACATAGCAATGTGTAATGTCTGTCTAGTTTCAACCAGCAATAATGATATGCCTATGCTGGGTTAGATACCAGTAGTATTTATAGATCTATTCAGATTAAAATGTTCTTCTTTAGGCTATCCAGTTCCTTGCAGCCCCACCCCAGGGCTAGGCTGGGATTATAGTTGGGCTGGATATGTGGTATTGATTGAAGCCTATTTTTCACAGTACTAGAAAGGATCTTGGATTTAGAGTTGGCAAAAACTCTAGTTTCTAGCCCAACTGCTCTCATTTGACATCTGAGGAAGTTGAGGTCCAGAAAAGTAAAGTACCTTGCACCTAGATACTGTCAGACTAGATTTTGAATCCAATTCCTTAACCAGGTGGTACAGTAGATAGAGTATGGCCCAAGATTTACTTTCTTGAGTCTTAAGTTCAAATCTGACTGTGCGGGCAAGTCACTTAACCCTGTTTTCCTCAGTTTCCTCAGCTGTCAAATGATCTGGGGAAGGAAATGTATCTTTGCCAAGAAAACCCCAAATATGGTCACAAAGTGTTGGACACAACTGAAATGGCTTAACAACAACTTCAACTCCAGATTTAATGCTTTTTTCTATTGTGCCACATTATTTTGGTTGTGAGAGAAGAATAGGGATGAGCAGGACAAGCTATTTAAGTACAACATAGGCTTTAACCAGTAGATTCTGGGCAAAGGAAGGACAACATTAGACTCTAAAGAAGGGAAAGTGTTACCCATGGAGTGAAATAAAGTCTGGAACCAACAGAGAAAATAGTCCTGAGTGTCATGTGAGCATCAAGACTAAAATGGACATAGTAAAAAAGAAAACATCGATAAGACTAGTCCAGATTCCTCTGCTCTGAGAATCTAGAATTATCTGAAGAATTTCCCTGCTTCTGAGCCAATTGATCAAGTTCTAACATGATGAAAAGAAAAGAAAAGAAAGTAAAGAGCTAGGACCTAAAAGTAAAAAAAAAAACAAAAAAACAAAAACAGCTAAGCAAGAATTGGAAGTGAAGTGAGCTTAATTTACCCTTTTCTTAAGTTCCTGGGATAGCTTTTCTGGAAACTCTGATTCATTGTTTTTCATTCTCCCCCTGTTGTTTTCTGACTGTTTGTTCAACTAACAGTAAGTACTTTGAGAAGCCAAAATAATTATGCGATTACTTGAGGAGCACAGCAGGCTAAGGGCCAATGGTCCTAGGGCCTATGTCCTGACTTCTTGGCAAAACAGGCCTTGATGGGAGCAGTCATTGGTGGCAATGAAAAGATAACAGGGATTAACTCTTGGGGTTACTTGAAATAATGCTTCAGGACTCCAGGGCCTAGAGAATTTGCATTGGAGGCAGGAGTTTTCTCCCAATTTGACCTTCACAAATTCAAAAAGTTCATGGTCCTAAAATGAATGTGGGAGAAAATGAACAAGTAGACATCAGTGACCAAATCTGAGCTTTGCTGCTGAAACCTTGGAAAATAGCAGTGGCTCCTACAAAACCTTGGCTAGTATATCTTATTGGCAATCAGCTGGAGAGAATTATAATGGAACTCAGTATTGCTGGACTCCTTGAAGCTAAATCTAACTGGGCTTTGCCCTTCCCTCAGATCCCTGAGAATAAACTCATCTTGCCTTTTCTTCGGCATGCTCTCCAAGTGTCACCTGAACTGACTGCTAAAGTTTCCAGAAACAATAGTGAGACTGTGGAATCCCACAGTAACCCCTTTGAGGCACTCAAGCAAAACCTATTGGATTTACCTGGATGTCACAAATGGAGTAGGATCTGTGAGATGGCAAGGGTTGAAGTCTGATATGTCATCAAAAAGAAATTATGTTTCCTAGAAGAAGAGTGATTCCTCCTGATGTGCTGAGACTGTCCTGATAACACTCCCAGCTAATCTGACAACTGAGATTTAGGTCCACATGAAGTAGAATGTCCAAAACTTAACATGGCCTCAGGGCAGAGATGAAGTAGAATATTGAATGTCTCTGCTGTGAATGAAAGAAATAGAGAACTCTTTAATAATAAGACACTAAAGGGAGCCTGGCGCAGGGCAGAGAGAGCAAGTATAGTTTGGTTGTCTTTTTACTTTGTGCTAACATAAGAATAATGGACAGGTTTATTATTAGCTTTGCTTTTACCTTCACTAAGGCTAGGATGTAACTATAAAAGTCAAAATGGAAATTGGAAGGACTTAGATTAGGGCTGAGGCAGAATGAAATTTCATAAAGATACTATTAGAAATATTTTCTTGGGGCAGCTAGGTGGTGCAGTGGATAGAGCAGCCCTGAAATCAGGAGGACCTGAGTTTAAATCTGGTCTCAGACACTTAACCCTTCCTGGCTAAGTGACCCTAAGCAAGTCATTTAACCCTAGTTACCTCAGGGGGGAAAAAGAAGAAAAAATATCTGCTTGTCTTATAGTAAATTGCACAACATTTATAAGTTTACAAGGTAGTCTTATCTTACAATAATAGGATCAGATCATAAAGGAGGGAAAGGGACCCATGTGTGCAAAAAATGTTTGAAGCAGCCCATTTTTGTCGTGACAAAGAACTGGAAATGGAGTGGATGCCCATCAGTTGGGGAATGGCTGAATAAGTTATGGTATATGAATGTTATGGAATATTATTGTTCTATATGAAATGAGCAGCAGGATGATTTGAAGGTGGCCTGGAGAGACTTACATGAATTGATGCTAAGGGAAGTGAGCAGAACCAGGAGATCATTATACATGACATCAATATTATATGATGATCAATTCTGATGGATGTGGTTCTTTTCAACAATGAGGTAATTCAGGCCAGTAACAATGGTCTGATGATGAAGACCATCTGTACTCAAAGAGAGGATTGTGGGAACTGAGTGACCCCACCATATTATTTTCTCCATTTTTGTTGTTTGCTTGCTTTTTTTTTTGTTTCTCATTTTTTCCTTTTCTGATCTAATTTTTCCTGTGCAACATGATAATTGTAGAAATAGGTACAGAAGAATTGCACATGTTTAACATATATTGGATTACTTGCCATTTAAGGGAGGAAGTGAGGGAAGGAAGGAAAAAATTTGGAACACAAGTTCACCAAATCCAAGCCTTCATTTTATTTATGAGAAAACTGAGATCTAAGATGAATTGACCAAAATCACAAAGGAAGCAGTAGAGTCAATATTCAAGTCTTTTTTTGGAGATCTCTTAAAAGAAGATAAGACAAAATTATGCTGAAAGACTTTCATCCAGTCACCTTGGAGGATACTCAATCAGTTGATCATTTTGTACAAAAAAAGCACTGAAGAATACTGCTAATACTACTGGAAGACCAAGATATGGTAGTCATTGAGTTGGAAATAAGAACAATATTACAGAGTTCTAGACTGTCACTTATACCTAGAATGAATGGCAAGAGAAGAAAGGTAAATGTAGGAAGCTCTGGTGTATGCCCTTGATCATTGCCAATTCAATTCAATAAGCTTATATGAAGAAGTACTGCAAGGCATTGTACGGGCACTGGGAATACAAAGACAGATATGATATAAGCTGATTTCAAGGAGCTCATATATCTGTTCCTTAGTAGGTATTAACAAATGTTTGTTGACTTGACTTTATAGGAGGCAAAATAGTACAGTGGAAAGAGCTTTGAGTTACATGGTTTGAATTTGATACCCTGTTCTGCCATTTATGGTATGATCTTGGTCAAATATCCTTGGACCTCAGTTTTCTCATATGTAAGAAGAAGGAACTGGACAAGACATTCTTGAAGATCCTTCTGACTATAGGTCTAGATGAATGAGAATTATGCAAATAGCAAAAAAAATAAACTCAATAAATTTTTCCAAATGTTGGTTGAAATCAAGATAAACTATGTCTAAAAAATCCCCCTTGGAATATTATTGTTCTGTAAGAAATGACCAGCAGGATGAATACAGAGAGGATTGGCGAGACTTACATGAACTGATGCTGAGTGAAATGAGCATTACCAGGAGATCATTATGTACTTTAACAATGATACTGTATGAGGTTGTATTCTGATGGAAGTGGATCTCTTCGATAAAGAGAGCCTTAATTGATCAAAGATGGACAGAAGCAGCTACACCCAGAGAAAGAACACTGGAAGATGAATATAAACTGCTTGCATTCTTGTTTTTCTTCCCGGGTTATTTATTCCTTCTGAATTCAATTCTCCCTGTGCAACAAGAGAACTGTTCGATTCTGCACACATACATTGTATCTAGGATATACTGTGACATATTTAACATATATAGGACTGCTTGCCATCTAGAAGAGGGGGTGGAGGGAGGGAGGGGAAAAATCGGAACAGAAATGAGTGCAAGAGATAATGTTGTAAAAAAATTACCGAGACATGGGCTCTGTCAATAAAAAGTTATAATAAAAAATAAATAAAATCCCCTTGACATACTGCTTTTAATAGCTGTCAAAAAACAAATTACAGTGTATTTGGTATGACCTGTTCTTGATAATCATGATGATTTTTGTAATTTGTACCCTTTTTTGTTTACTAACTTTCTCCTTAATGGGAGAGCTAGGTGATACAGTAGTTAGAGCATTGGGTCTGACCTGAGATACTTATTCACTGTATAACCCTAGGCAAGTCTTGATATACTCCAGTGAAAAATGGCTTCTTTTTTTCCTTTCATTGATCTTCAACTAAATGTTCTCTACTTTGTATTCCCTCCTCCATTCCATTCCTGGATTTTCTCACATGAATATATTGACTCAATACACAGTGTTCTCTTTTTCTCTTTCACCTACTTTTTAATAATGTGTATTCATCCAGAGTTCTATTCAATCATGGGTTTCTTCCTATCAAGTCTCCTTTATTCTTATTAGGGTAAATCTTTCTCCTTGAGTTGACTGCATTTTGCTCATTGTTTAACTTTTTCATATTTGTCTATGGACATTTGAACGCCAGGATTTTATTGTTGGATCTTTCTTGTATTTTGTCTCCTATGAACTACTGGATGCTTTACCTGCTATATTATTCGTTTGCTCTAACTATGGTTTTTGTTAACTAACTTGATAGATACAGAATGGGTAGTTTTCTCTCTTCTTCATCTTTCTTTTTTGAAAAGCCTTTTGATTAGATTTGTAAGAATGCCAATTACCTACATTCTTATTTGCCTTTATCCAGTCCTCCTATTCTTGATCATTAGTTTATCATTTCATTATTTAAGTTATCTAAACCCAAAAATCCAAACCCTATTCACAAATACCATCTTCATAGCTAGTTGCTTTCTTCTTAAACCAAATCACTACCTTGCCATTGGTACTTAATTTGAGGTTAGAGAATTTGATTTTGATCCTCAATCTACCAGTTATTTATTTAATATTTTGTAAAATAATAATAATAATAATAACAATAATGAGTATTCATAAGGCACTTTAAGATTTGCAAAGGACTTACAAATATTATCTCATTTAGTCCTCACAAAAACTTTGAAAGTAGGTGTTATGGGGGTAGCTAAGTGGAGCAGTAAATAGAGTACCAGCCCTGAAGTCAGGAGGACCTGAATTCAAATCTGGCCTCAGACATGTCATACTTCCTAGCTTTGTGACCCTGGGCAAGTCTCTTGACCCAAGTACCTCGGGGAAAAAAGTAGGTGTTATTCTTAGCCTCATTTTACAGATAAGGAAACTGAGGCAGGCAAGAGCAAATTAACTTGCCCAAGTTCACACAACTAGTGAGGATCTGGGGCTGTATTTGAAATCAGAACTTTCTCCCTCCAGATCCAGCCCTCTACCATCTTTGGGGTAACCTTTAGACCTTTGGACTAGGTGAAAGAGAAGGCCAGTCCCTACCTAGCCTTAATCAGTGAATGGTGCAGCCTCAGTTAAACTGAAATCTATTGAAGACCTTAATTTAAAAAGCCCAAGGTCTCCTATTGCATCCAGGGTCATCTCCATCTTCCTGATCTATATGTGGCCACTGAACACAGATGTCTCTGGAGGGGAAAGTGAGGCAGATAACCTTGCACAGCCCTCCCTCATTTAAATCCAATTCACTTGCATGTCACAGCATCACCTCCCTGATGTCATGGTCCTCCTCAAGAATTCTTTTAATTATTAAATAGTATTCATACAACCTACTTCTTAGATTTGCTTTATGAATCTTAAAGCACTATAACATGTGCATTTGCATTTGTCTTTATATTCACTGAAGCACCTAGTATAGTGTCTTGCATGTGGTAAACAGTTCAATTTGATTTCTTGAAACAATTAAATCAAAATGTTATAATCATATGTTTGCAAAAAAAAAATAGACAAGAGGAAGAGAAGTTGTGAGCACATAGTAATTTGCAGTGATTAAAAATTGGTATCTACATCTAAAATGTTCTTTCCTTTCAAGTTCCAGTTTATTATTTAAGCATCTTTGGTCTAGATCCAAGGAACAGGAAGTTACTACAGGTTTAATTCATTAGTCTGGGATTCAGGATTAAGGCATGTTGTAGACACAAATGCTCAATGGAGCAGTTTTGCCACTGCTATTCTCTACCCAAATCTTCTAAATTCAATTCAACACAACAAGCATTTACTACATGGGTTCAAAACACATTAAAGACCCCCAAAAATCTGACCTCTAAGAGCTTATATTTTACTGGCAGGGAGAAGGTGAAGAGGAATGGGGCTGGAGGGATAATTAATACAGAATTGAATAAGTAGATGGGAAAAATCCAAAATAATTAACCATGAATAAAACACTAGTGACCAAAGACCTGAGCTAAGTTTTAATGAGAATTAGGGAATCCTAGAAGTAAATGTGAGAAGAGAGATCATTCTAGTCATAGGATATAGTAGTTTTTACAAAACCACCATGATAGAAGAAAGAATATCAAATATGGGGTGAGCAGAAAGTAGGATTCTTATTTTTAGCTGTAACAGAGAGTACAACAAGGGGATTAATGTAATATCAGTAGAGAAAAATAGCTAGAAGCCAAATTAAAATGATCTTAAATGACATAGAATTAGTATTTTATTCCAGCAGCAATAGGGAGCCATTGAAGTTTATTTATTTTGATCTGCTCTGTTTCTGATCTGGGCTGATTCACCCCTTTTTAGGCAACCTGGTGGTTCCCCATTCCCAGGGACACCATATTAATGTTCGACTTAATGCAGACACCCAATTCACATAGCACATGCAGCCCAGAACTCCTAGGTCAAAAGATCCTCCAGTACTGACCTCCCAAGCACTTAGGACTACAGGCTCACACTACCACACCGGGCTCCACTGAAATTTCTTGAGCAGAAGCGTAATAAGGTCAGAAGTGTGCTATAGGAATATTCATTCAGCAGATGAGGAAAATTGTAGGCAAGTAGATTTTTGTCATAACCTTTGCAAGAGGTGAAAAGAATGTAAATTAATGTGATAGGAGGAAAAGAATCAATGATCAAAGAAAGATTAAAGAGTATAAAAATGGTGATTGAAGGGGTAAGCTCCCATGATGAAGAGGTTAGCCTTGACAAGGAGAACTAACTCTTCTACCAAGACTGGAAAAAAGGAAAAAATGGATGGGAGGATGTGTGAGAGTATTTGAGGTATAGAGGTGTAGAATTAGCAAAAAAAAAAAAAAAAAAAAAAAAAAAGAAAAGAAAAGAAAAAGAAACAATTCTTTAACAATTCCTTCAATATTTTTAGATAGCTTCAATTTTCTTAGAAAAAAAGAATATGGGTGATGATGGAGACTTAACATGTAAAGAGAAAATTCAGAATAAACACTATAGGGAATTTCATAATGAGACAATCATTGAAGAGCAGTCAACACAATCCACTGCTAGCCACACTTGGTACTAAGAGCCCTAGAGATGGTTAAGAGAAACAAATCTAAGAAAAAAGGAAATAGAGAAGCTAGTTGGGATAGAGAAATGAGTTCTGGAATGTTTTCACTTTCTCTAATGCCCAGTAGCTAGTTTTGAGGCTCTTTAATGTCCATTTCATTCAAACCTTTGCCTGCTTTGGCAAAGACAAAGTACATTCTCCTTAATGAGAAAAGGATTCTCTCACTGAAATAATTGAACTGTATGAAACAAAAAGGCATTTTTTCAGAAAAAATGGCTATGCTCTTAACTAGACTGCTCTTTCTCCAGCTGTTTCACAGCTGGATGCTGGGAAAGTCCCCAAGCAGCTCCTGCTGGGAGCCAGAGTTTCTGTTTCAATGGAGGGAGGAAGAAAAAAAAAGTAGGAGAGATTATTAGTGGAAATATTTTTCTTGATATTGCCCTCAAAATGGAGGGTTGGGAAGAATTTTAAAGGGGAGAGGGTAGCAAAATAAGTAAATATGGTAATTGTACTCTCTTTTGAAAAAGAGACCCACAGAGTTTAAAAGCACTTTTAATATTTATTTAATTGGCAATTTAGAAGATTTTTCAGATTGCTTTTAAAGAACATCAGGCCCCAAATTTAAGGAAATCTTTTCAATAAAATGCTTTTATGAATTAACAATATAATAGAAGCTGGAAAACATTAGCTAGTGTTACTCAACTCTCAATCTACACACAATGACTATTTATCCTACAGTTGTGCTGTATGAAAAACTGGAATATGGTAAAAGATTATAAAGAATCACATGCCCCAGGATATCATACTAGTTATAAAATCACTGTCCTTATAGCATCAGTTATCAGTCTCTTCTCCAGACATTTTTGTGATGGTGGTTTCTGCTGTGTCCACACAATTCTCTTTCATCCAAGATAACAGATCAACTGGCTGACTTGAAGTCTTAAAGTGAGTTATTTAAGGAATAGATGAAAACTCCTTGTTCTTGCTCTCCCCACAATGTTTTCTCACAAGGCTAGTCCCACCCACCCCACCCCTGAGCTATTGATGGTGTGAATTTCATTTCTCCATTAAATCTGATCCTTTGAAAGCTTTGAGAGACTCCATAGAATGATGCAATAATTAGTTTTCTAAATTCAACTGCTTTTCATTACTCCAAACTGACTTCAATGAAAATACTGAACAAAATGTTCCATGTGGGGATCAGGAACAATTTCAATGACAGGGTTAAAAGCTTTGGCTTTCCTTCCTCCTGTCAGTACTGGATCATATTTAGTTATGTTTTATTTTTGGAAACCACATTTTTAAAAAAATTATGTAAGCTCTTTCTATTTGTATCTTGAAGTCTGTAGGGCATATGTGCTCTAGGAACTAAACTGTGAACACAAGGCAGGAATGGGCCAAACAGCTGTCAGATGGTGAGGATGTTGCCCTGAGTCAATACTGATCTCTTCCATTAGAACAGTAATCTTAAGAAGGCTCATATTCCATCCTAATAGTTCTGTGCCTTTCCCAAGCCAAGATTCATATTTTCCATTCCCCTGTCTACCAAACCATGGCTGTTCTACCATTTAATTAATAAGCAAGAGTCAACTAGCAAAATTCATTTGTACAAACACTTTTATTGTTCTGAGAAATGTCCTACGTGTTTTTATAATACAAATGGAAGAGGTATTAAATTTCTCTCTCCCTCTACTATGCCCGAGAGAGCTTCAGGGAATTATAGAGGGGGTTCTGGTTCAGTTCTGAGTTGAACTAAATAGCTTTTGAGATCTTTTTCCATTCTGAGATTTTGTGGTTGTTTGATAATCCAGAGAAGGGCAGATCAGACCAATTTAAGTGAAACCCATCAGAAGAAATATAAAATCTGCTACACATTCATTATGTTTTCACCCATGATAATAGCTCATTAAGGTGATGTGAGTGACCAGAATTGGGTAGGCTGGTCTGGGAAGGATTCATTTAATTTAGCTCAATAAGAAGATATCAAGAATGGACTAAATGAAATGTGCTATGCTAAACTGTAGGATAGGAAAAGAAAAATGAAAAAGTCCTCTACCTTCAAAGAGTTTACATTCTACTGAAGGGAAAACATATGTTTATAAAGAAAGAAAATCAAAATAAATACTGAGGGAGAAAAAAAATTTAAAAATTTAAAAAAATAAAAATAAAATAAAAAATAAAATACTGAGGGAGGAGAGGGGAACTAATACTAGAAGAATCAAGAAAGACGTCTTATAGGAGATGACCCAGGACACCTTCATGGAGAAAGTATGTTTGGGTAGGGTTTGTAGTAGAAAAGAGAAAGAGAATAACAGAAAGATAATGGTTGGGGAATCTAGTGGATGCAGTGGATAGAGCACCAACCCTGAAGTCAAGAGGACCCGAGTTCAAATCTGGCCTCAGACACTTAACACTTCCTAGCTGTGTGACCCTGGGCAAGTTACTTAACCCCAATTGCAAGGAAGGAAGGAAGGAAAGAAGGAAGGAAGGAAGGAAGGTAGATGATGGTCCATAGTGACCTGAAAATGGAAGCAGGAGGATTGTGTTTAGCAGAGAGTAAGCAAATGATCTTGGTTGTAATGCATAGAGCAATGAGTCACTGAGAAGCAGATTTTACTTTGAAATAAGGAGACTTACTATTATAGCTATCTAAGGGGGGAGGTTCTTCATGAGCACTGTGAGTTCCCTATGGTGGGAGACTAGGTGTTAACTTGTCAGAAAATATCTATTTTAGTATAATATCAAATATCTTTTTTGGTCCCCTTCAAATTCAGATTCTGTGAAGAGGAATAAAGAGAAAAACCCAATCCTTCTTGGGATATAATATATAAAAGAACAAAATATATATCAATGTCCATCCTGTTTCCTGTTTTACTAGACTCTTTTAAATTTGTTTTTCATTTGAAGTGGGTTTTTTTATTCAAAACTTGACAAACACCAACAAACATATTTTCATACTTAAAGAACAGAAAAGAGGATTATATGTGAAACCACAAATATTAATTATGTACAGCTTGCTTTTTTTTAAAAAAAATGTAATAAATTCAATGCATTAGTTCAAAGCTATCTTGGTTGCCCATGTCTCCCTCTGAACTTCCTTCTGTTCTCTACCATGCATTTAAAAACATGGCTCAATGAACCTTTCTTCTAAATCCTTTTCTTCCCCTTTTGGCATTACTATCCCCCAAATGATACCCCCTCCCAATAATAAAAAATATATAACCATAACTCCTTTGTATTAAATATAATCAGCCAAATCAAATCTACATATTGATCTCATATAAAAATATGTGTCTCTTTTTCCATCATGAGTCTAGCAACTCTCCGTCAGGAAGCAGATAATGTGCTTCATCACTGGTTCTGTGGAGTTGAAGTTGGCCATTGTGTGGATTGGAGTTCTTACAAACTACCAGGCTCTTAAAAGCAGGGACTACCTTTGCCACTGCCGTGCTGTATCAAATGTGATACAACACTCAGCATCAGTGTTGAGATAATGGTTGATGCTTCTTCACCACATCCACTAAGAAACAGATTTCTGAACTTCAGCTATTTCTAAATATCCAGTTCAGCAAGTACTTTAACTGATGCAAGCACCTTATCAACTGGGCTAGTACACAGGGAGCTTTGACACAAAAGAGTGAAGACCAAGTCTTCTCGACATTCACTGAAAACATCGAGAGGGAAATAATCTATACTGAAGCTTAAGAAATATGAATTGAAAGAAGAAAGCCTGATAAGGCTTCAGAGCCCCACCTCTTCCATGAAGCCTTCCTTGATCCCAGTGGCTAAAAGTTTTTCTCTCTGTCTCTGTTTCTGTGTCTGTCTGTCTGTCTCTGTCTCTCTCCATTTTTCTCTTTTTCTCTCTCTCTTTGGCTCTGTCTCTCTTTGTCTCTGTCTCTGTTTCTCTGTCTCGCTGTCTCTGTCTGTCTGTATGTCTCTCTCTCTCTCTTTTTCTTTCTCTCTCTCTCTCTCTCTCTCTCTCTCTCTCTCTCTCTTTCTCTTTTTCTCTCTCTCTTTCTCTCAAATTTCCCTTGAGAGCTTTGTCTAGACTTAGCCTTTGCCAGCACAATGTTTTCCCTTGTATTAAACTTGATTGTATACACATTCTATGTGATTGTATGAATATTCTATGCCTAATAACACTACAGAAGCTTCCAGGACTCTCAGCTCCCAGACTTGTCATTTTTTACCTTTGTATCACCAGCATTTAGCAAAGTACGCTGCATGGAATAGAAACTTAATTAAATTCAACACAAATCACATCTGATGTCATTGTGAGTGAGTAGTTCTTTGTCCCAGAAACATTAGTTAAAAAAAAAAAAACCTCCGTGCCATTGAATTTAAGTTCAGAGCATCTCATCTTGTACTTAGGTATAACATCATTTGCAAAGAATGTGACAAAGAGCAAGTCTTTCAACAATCATTTGAAAATAACTCAAGAGATAAGTAGTCATACCTCAATATCTTATGTGTTTATTTGAGGATGGGGAAAGTCTCAAAAGTTATCTCCATGAGAATATGCTTTTGGGAGAGAGGTCCATTTCCAGAAATAGTAATTCACAAGTTTTACAACAATGTTCTATGACATACCTATCATGGTGGCCAGAAGATAAACCTGAAATATGATATCAATTCATGTGACTTATCAGAAGGAAGGAAGTCCTTCTATCTTTTAAATCTATTGACACAACCAAAAAAAATCACTTCTTCTAGACCACTATTAAGCCCTAAAAATTACTAATAAAGATACTAATGAGTTATTAATAAGGTACATAGATAGACAAATTGAAATTACTGGTATTATTTACATATATATATACACACACATACACACACACACACACACACACACACACACACACACACACCTTTAACACTTCTTAGCTGTGTGACCCTGGGCAAGTCACTTAATCCCTATGTGTGTGTGTGTATATATATATATGAGAAATGATCCATTTGAACTCCTACTCCTTTCCAAGCAATATTAATCATGTTGAGATAATTCCATAGGAGTAGTGCTTATATGTTCTCTATGTTAGACCTCTGGAATTGTAAAGTGCAGATTATAAATTTACTTTTTTATTATAGAAAGATAATTAGAGGTCCTTCACCCTTGTTTTTCCCCTACTATGGTGACCAAGCCCAGCATGGCAGAAATGACTCAATTACACAGAAAGTCCCCCAACTTATTTTTGTATCTCCAGACCATTCTCTTCTTGCCCAATATGAGCAGCTGACCATCTTATGACCACTTAGTGGGTGGAGATGTCCCATGCTTTGCCCAATCTGAGACACCCCTGCTGATATATCATTTTTTGGATGAGTCATCATTTTTGGCTCTTGAAGCAAGGTCTATCAATTAATAAGATTCTGTATTTTGTGTAGTCCCTCTAGAGTGTTCAGATATCAAAACTGGTACTAAATCTTATAAAACAGTGAGGAAGGTCTGAGGTCCATTTCATTAAAGGAGATCATGGACCTTTTAATAAAATGTCATTGGTTCAGAACTCTGCCTTAGTTTATTTTATTGTGGTTGGGCAATTTTAAACTCCACATATACACTTATATGTACAAATATAACATATACTGATATAGTATGTATATGTAGTCTATTGAAGTAAATTATAATAATTGTCAGCCTTTAAATCCAGGCAATATAAGAAATCCTTAGTTTCCCAAAAGGATCCAGAGATACCACTAAATCCAACATACTACCAAAAAGCAGACACAAGCCAGTGCTAGACCTATAATATATATAATATAACACTGATGTGTTTTCTGAGGAGATGTACTAAATGCTGGGCTGGATCAACCTAAGATGAATTAATCCTCAGGAGAAAGCAGATGGTTATATAGTAGGTTTTCTGATTCAGATTAATTCTTAGAAAGAATGAAAATCATCAATTGACAACAGAGTCTCCTGAACTAATTTTTTTCTTACAGAAAGCAATTAAGATGACACCAGGAAAAAAGAAATCCTGTCTTGACTCCTCCCAGAAATAAGAGCTAATGAGCAAAATAAATTCTCTCCATATAATTTGAGTGCTGCTTCTCCTCCTTCCTTTTTTCCCTCCCTCCTCTCTACTTTCTAAAATTAAAACGCCCCTTCCCTTCCCAAAGAACTGATAGTGTGTCTCTTTGCTGAGTCAGTCTGCAAAGTGCTTGTCACTCCAAAGACAGACTGGCAAGCTCGCTTGTCCCAGCAGACAGAAATTCAGTACATTCCATCTAACTGACGGGCTTCACTGTGGGGTGATGGAGTAGAAGGCATCCTCCCCCCAAAAAGCTCTGGCCAAGGGCTGAGCCACCTGTTGCCTTCTTCCCTTCCTCCCTCACTTCTGAAATGATGAAAAAAGAGGCTCTTGCTTCTTCCCCTCCCCCTTTTGGCTCACCAGCTGATAAAGACAAGAAAGATAGAGTGCTAGCCTGGGAACCCGTGGTGCAGACAGCAGGCATCTGAAATATTTCTCCAGCTATTTTTATGGTGTTTCAGATAGAATGCCAGCATCATGCTCAGTGAGAGTAGATCCTTGAAGGAGAGAGTCAGTTACAGTTGGGTAGCTTATTCCTGTCCTAGCCTGGGGCAGTGGAGGGGTGGCTGGAGGTGGAGAAAATTAATTTAGACGTCGAGCAGCAGAAGTATCAGCAAGAAATGATCAAGAGCAATGTTTGTGCTTGAGCTTGACTTTAAACATTGAACAGAAAGAAAAAGAAATTAAATCTTATTCAATTAAATAAATACTTATTAAATGCTTACTCTGTGATAATTGTTATTCTGAGTTCTAAGGTATAAAAACAAAGAGAAAAAAAAGTTTCTTGCACTCAAGGGGCTTATATTTCAGGTAGTGGTGGTGCAATAGAAGTACACAAAATAGTAAATGCAACATATACAGGATGTCCCCAAAGTCTTAGCTTAGATCCATACTCTGACATTTAATATGTTTTGTTTGTTTGTGTGTGTGTGTGTGTGTGTGTGTGTGTGTGTGTGTGTGTGTGTATTCAGTACTGGAAATAAATGTTTTTAAGTACTTAAATATTTATTTTAAATTTTTTAAATTTAATATTTAAATATTAAGTACATAAGTATTTAAGAACAAAATAAATTGTTTTTAAGTGTTGTTTAGAATATGATTTGTATCCCAAGCTCTGGGAAAGGGCCTCTGTATAGCAGAACAGACTACAATTAAGCATGGTTAGGATATGTTTATATTACCATATTGTATAATTTTTTATTGTCATATATTATATAATTATATATAATATATTATATATATCATAATTATATTGTATATGATATATCAACATAAAGCAATTATATAAATTTATGTCTATATTTTATTATATATTTTATAATATTACACATATATTTTAGTTCAACCCAATACCCAGTATGAAGAAATATACTTAATATTTCATGAAAAACTAGATTTTTGAATATCTATTTAATTCAGGAAGAAATACAGGATCCTTCCCTTGAGTTTCTTTCCCACTTCAGATCTATGGTCCCATGACTAGAGTAATATTCTTTGACCACAATTGAAATTGTTGTGCATTAGAAAACCATCCTTTCTGAACATTTCCATGAGAGGAAATTTGCTAATGCAAGTTCGGAAAAAAATAGAATTCAAATGAGCTTTCTGAATGTGATCATCATGTTCATGGGAAAACACCCTATTGCTCTCCTTTTAAACAGAGATGACAATCCCATCTCAGGTTTTTGCAATAGCTCCTGAATGGTCCAGAATATATTTAGTGACAAATAAGTTAGATTACAGGATCTTCAAACAAATTCCAGCAATTTCTTAGCTTTTGTCAAGTGTGAAATCAACAACTGTTCAATTAAGAAAAAATTTTATTTTCATGTATCCTCCTGGAATGCAGATCTACTAAGAAATTATTGAGAGACCAACTTCTACTTTCTGGGGAGATAACAAATGAAAGTTTCAATGTTGATGAGTTGGAAAGTTGACTTTGGTTTATAGTTTGAGTCCTATCTGCCAAAAGGCTCACTTAACCTCTCCCCTCAGAGTCAAGGAATCATTACCCAGGAAGCTGTGGCAGCAATTGTGTGAAATGTCTAGTCCACTCATTAGTTAATTTTTTTTCAGTAAATCAATCATTTTTAAACATCCATTATATTCCAGAAACTGTTAGGTGCTGGGGTTTCAAGTATAAGAATGAAACAATTTTTATTCATGAAGGATTTATATTCTAACAGTATATGCATACTATACATATATATATTATATACATACATATAATAATTATAATTATTATTATATACATACATATACACATATGTATGCATATACAGTATAAATATAAAATGAATAAATATAAATGTATGGAAAGTAGCTCAGTTCAAGGTAGTTTGGATAGAAGGACTGTAGCAATGGAGAAAATTGAGCAAATGCTTTATGAAAAGGATGCTATGTCTCAAACTCACAGAAGCAGAGGTTAAGGAGAGAGTTCCTCTGTTTTCATTGCACCAACTCATCCAGTCCTACAATGGGCCATTGTTGGCCAGGTTTCTTTGCTTTCTGCACCTGTACGGTAAATGCCTTGACAAGGGTTGGCACATTTTATGCAAATATTATCCACATTTCATCATAATTCTCCTCACTGAGTGGACAATGATTGTATTATTTAGTTTGGGACTCAGTAAGTTTTCCCTGAGACAGAATTAACTAAAATGGGTAAGCTACTCCCACCTGAATATCAAGTCAAACTAATTTTTATTTGACTTTAAAAAGAAGGCATAAATAGACCAATGATGTCACTAGGAAAACCCACACTGAATCATAGTGGAGTGGAAAAAATCACCATATGGGGTGTTGTGCGGGAGTGGTCCTGACACTAACAAATTGTGTAAGCTCAGGGAAGTCACCTCAACTCTCTGGGTCTTGGTTTCTTCCTCTGTAAAATTAGGGGCTTAAATTAGATGATCTCTAAAGTTCCTTCAAGTCCTAAGATTCAGTAGGTTTATGAATGTCAGCACCTTCAAACCTTTTATTTTAAAGTCTCATTTGAAGGAACTAGAGATATTTAGACTAAAGAAGAGAAGATTAGAGCAGGACATGGGATGATAATTGTCTTCAAGTACTGGGTTTATTGGAATTTTTTGTTCTGCTAAGTTCAGTAGTTAGGACAAGAGGCAATGGATTGAAATTTTAATTAGAGTTTTGATCAGTGAAAAGGAAAACATCCTAACAAGAAGAAGGTCCACAAATGGAATGGAGGCATTTGAATGGGGATAACTCATTCAAGCCCGATGATGTAGAAGGAGTCTCTATTCAAGGATAAATTCGACTCAATGATCTCTGAGGTTCCTTCTTTTAAATCTGAAATTCTGAGAAGTTATAAGGCAGGGGGTGAGATTCTTAGGCCCTATGGCCCTAAATCTAGCATTATACCATCAACCTCTGAGGCCAGGATCTGATTCCAACCCAACTTTCATGCCTCTTGCACTTTTATTGATCTTAGGCCTCTGGAATCATTTTTAGGGACATTCATGGTGTCTCACTTTTTGACTTTTCCCTATTTTCATCTTATTATTGTTTTAGTCAGTATCATAGAGAAATATGTGGTCTTCTACCCTCCATACACAATATGCTTCTGATGAAAATCCCACTTTCAAGAATCCTTCTTGTCCAAAGTATAGGGAAAGTAAGCAGGAGAAACATTAATGAAGCAGTCTTTCATCTTCCTTCCTTCCTTCCTTCCTTCCTTCCTTCCTTCCTTCCTTCCTTCCTTCCTTCCTTCCTTCCTTCCTTCCTTCCTTCCTTCCTTCCTTCCTTCCTTCCTTCCTTCCTTCCTTCCTTCCTTCCTTCCTTCCTTCCTTAGAGGTTGCTAGTATAATGCTAGATCAGGGCCATAGGGCCTAAAAATCTCACCCTCCCTATTCTTGGCCTGGCATTCTAGCTACCTAATTGCTTGCACATGAACAGGATGGACTAATTGCTTTTCACAATGTCTGATACATAAAAAGTACTTAACAAATATTTATTGACCGACTCGATGATCTTTCAGTTCCCCACCATCTCTAAATCCTAATACCCTCTAAGGCTGAAAAGTCTGGATCTCTTCTGCCAGCGGAAGTTTATTGATTCACAGGTTCAGAAGTCAGTTTGTCCTCACAAAAAAAAAAAAAAAATCACTAAGAAAGCAGAAGGGATTTTTTCTGTGGTTGTATATTTATATACTTGTATGTACATGTTATGCAAAGTGATCTCCCACAAGTGGGAGTAATCAGTCCACAAAAGACACGTTCTCGCAGAAGGGGTCTTTTAACCTTTTTTACTAGCCCATTTCAGTTCAAAATTATAACATCAAAAGTGATACTGGAGAAATTAGATTTGGATCTTTGTTATTGCAAGCCAATAATTTAGCTCCCCCACCTTCTTCTATTGCTTGCTTGGAGATCCCGAGAAAAGGGTAATTAAAAATTTTTTAGAATAGTAATTTTTACCTTAAAAGAAAGATGAAAGTGAACGCCCTAGTTTCCTTTAAAGGAAAAACAAGAAAATGGAGGCAAGAGGTAGCTTTTTTTGTCTGCTAACAGTTTATTTTAACCCAGATGCTTTCTCCTTTTGTAATTCAGACTCACTTGTGTTTTCAGAAGGATTGCCAATACTGATAGGTTTCCTTGGCCCGGACTTAAGAGACAAGGCTAAACACAGCTGTCTGGTGCCTGCAATCCTTGGGAGTCCAGCAGGACCTGAGTAAGTAAAATAAACTCTGCTGAGGCAGTAGGCCCAGGGTCTCTTGAACCAAAATTAGCATAAATGGGCATAGAGTCAAAGAAGTTGCAATTTCTCTCTCTGTCCAAGCCTCAAGGTCAGGGGCAAGCTGGGGACATGCATTTTAAAAGAAAAAGTATATTATTTGTACAATTGTTACCATGAGAAAGTAAGGACCCAAATCTTGGACTTTAAGGCACTAAGGCTATTGTTAAGAAAAATTGTCAAGGTCAGCATTCTGGTTTTTGTCAGATAAACTATTTGCGATAAACATTTCATTTTCTGGGGGCTGGGGGTTATTTCAAGTATTGCTTATTCCATTCTGAGGTTTCATATTTTGGGTTTGGATATTTCAGGCTAAGTAGAATCATCCCAGCTCTCCATGTGATTACTCGTGGCAGAATTGAAAATGTGTTGATCTTAGAATCAGATGTCATCCGGTCAGGTCTTGCCTTGGACACTTTGAGGCTGTGTTGACCGGGAAAGGCATTTCACCCTTAAGGTCTCAGTTTTCTTGTTTATAAGTTACCTTCACAACAAGCTTCCTCCCGACATGAAGAATCCAGATAGACTTTGGGGATCTCTCATTTGTCTGACTCATTGTCCCTACCCATATGATTGTACTCCTCCTCCTCAAGAGTAGTCCCCTTACAGAAACAAAGACTTAAGCTGTGAATGGTTTTATTTAGAAATTAATGGAAACAGATAACTAGCATCTGGAACAGTAAAGATCTCCTCTAGTGGGCAATCTTCCCCTCAAAGACCAAAATTTGCTCTCTGTCTTAGAGAGAACCATGGACAGGGTCAGTCAAGGATGGGCAGGGTTTATATTAATGCCGTACTCATACTTCCCTCTACAACTTCTATCTGTACCTTGGTACCTATAGTTACTATTTACTCCTAGAAAACATCATTATAAGTCCTTCTACTTCTCATTTTATATCTCTTCTCTGCTCATGGCAAGTGATGAGGACTCTGCTCTTTTTTATTGCTTTATTGTTTATTGCTGTCATTGTCCTCTGCCACCCTTACAGGGTTTAGTTCTCCTTTGATTCACTGTTTTTCATACTCAAGTTTTCCTCCAGTAGTTGGTCATCATTAACCATCTGTTTTTCATTGAACAGCGGCTTTCTGTTCTTTGTAATAAGGTCCCCCTTCAGTAGATGGTACTGTTTCCCTTCCCTGGGGGACCAGTTTTTAAATTTGACTTGAAAGTGTTTATTAACAATTAAATCCATATCTCTTTTATTCTTGTGTCTTTTTTTTTGGCACATGATCCATAAATTCCTTGACAACCTTCCCACCACTAGAAGAGGATAGGATGTAGAGATTATAGGAATCTTTCTTATACATCTGTCTATTTCTCTTACATTGCTCAAGGGACTTTCTGTTTTTAATTCTATATATTCTGTACTGTTGTTTTTGTCAGTTGTTACAATCATGCCCAACTCTTCATGATGCCATTTTGAAGTTTTCTTGGCAAAGATACTGGAGTGATTTGTCATTTCCTGCCAGTTCCTTCTCTAGTTCATTTTATAGATGAGTAAACTAAGGGAAACAGGGTTTAATATCTTGTCCAAGTTCACACAAGCAAGTGAGTTTCTGAGGATAGGTGTGAACTTAGCTCATCTTGACCCACACCCGACACTGCTCCACTATTCCATCTAGCTGCCCTTTCTGCTGATTTACAATGAGTCAGTGCCATTTGCTTCTCTCCCCGGCATAAATTGTGACTATTCTTGCTCCCTAGATGTCACTGGTAACTATACTTTATTAGTGCTTTTCTAAAAACTTTTCCAGTGCTTTCTGAAAGAGATAATCCCTTCAAAGACTTTCTCTGAGTCTCAAGGTCAGAAGAGCACTTTTGCTGTTTCATAGATTAGAGGTTCTTAACCTGGAGTCCATGGACTTTTGAAAATAATATTTTGATATTATGATAATCCTGTTTCAATATAATTTATTTCCTTTGTCACCTTACATTATTTTATATATTTAAGAATGTTGTTCTGAGAAAGGGTTCTAAGTTTCACCCAACTGTCAAAGACACAAATGACACAAAATATGATTAAGAAACCCTGTCCTAGAGTGTCCCTCTTTCTACCTTTTCCCCTGTGGCACATGGGCTAAATTACTCAAATTACTTGGTATTGTTTCTGAGAGGAAGGAAAGATGGCACTAGCTTCTCATAGGGCCTGATTCTTGCTATTAAAAATGAAGAATGATAACATTTATGTTACCAATCATTAAGTATTGTTTTAATGGAAGTATTCTGATAGGGACACCTAGTGCAGTGGATAGAGCATCAGCCCTGAAGTCAGGAGGACCTGAGTTCAAATTTGATGTCAGACACTTAACACCTCCTAGCTCTGTGATACTGGGCAAGTCACTTAATCACAATTGCCTCAGGGGAAAAAAATAACGTATTCTGTTAAACTTAAAGCATTCCATAAATGAACATTAATATCATTATTGTGGTAAAAATATAAATTTTTATACAAAGAATTCAGATAATAGAGGGGTTTTTTATTTTAGTCTTCATGATCTATGTTATTCTTCACTAAGTTATTCATCACTTAATTAGTGACTCCTTTTTTCCACTTTATACTTTATATTCTAACAGAAATGAGTGAGCCTTGGTTTGTTTTATCCTAAAATATGCTTTTAATAGATTGTTTTATTTTTCCAAAACGCCTTCCAATCATTTACTCATTATAAAAATGGGATTCACAAACAACAGGTAGGTGGCCACTAGCTCCAGAAAAAGAGGGATTGGATGTGGGTGGTAGCTGACACATAGGAAAGACAGGTCATATGATGGAGGCTGCAAGATAAATATGGAAAGAAAAACAATAACAGACCCCATGGGTGTCATCTCCAGCCCAAGAAAGTAAGCAATATGTCACAGCCAACCTGATTCTTTTTACAGAAACTGTAATTGGTCACTAGGGGCAATGGCAGAAGCCAATCTGGGTTGTGGTGATGAATATTTGACTCTGCTCTCAATGCACACCTGCAGCCCTCAGCTTGTCATTACCTCATCTGAGCATCTCTATAAGAAGGAAACTACAAGGTTGTGCATTCTTTGTTTAACAAACTCACTTCTATAGGAAAGAAAAAGCTTAAAGATTAAATAGAATAAGACCAAGGATAGTTCTCAAAGGAATTTCATTAAAGATGTCGCTCTCAAGTTGATATTGAATCTTTAATGACAATACTTTAGTAACTGATCATTTAACCAGTCTAAATACACTGAACTGTATTTCATCTTGTCCATATTCTCCTTTTTAAATTTAAATTTTTTATTTATTTTATTTTTAATGCATGGACTAAAACTACCTCTTCCCATAACAGTATAATTTTAACAAATTTAATTTTCTTTCTTATGTGACAGAAGAGTCTTGAAAGATGTAAAAAACTAAGTAATATACAAATTAAAATATATTCTTTCAATAAATTTGGTGCAACTATTTCTTCTCTTCACATCCATTAGCTGGAAGAGATTCCTATTGACAATTTCCAAAATGTGAAATCAATAAGAAGAAAAACAAATAGGAACTTTAAAAATATATAACTCTTGTTTGCTTTAATTAGGACTTTAATTAGGCCAGTTTACTTTAGGGTTGCACTGAGCTGTACTCTAGCTATTAACTAAGCCATTTCGGATGTTAGGGATAAATTCCATGATGATGACAAAGGCTTTCAAGTTATGGTGATAACACCATCAATAAACCATGTGGCTCTTCTCTTTCCATTACTTCAGAAGCTTTTCATTTTTGTCAGGAGTTTCTCCAGTGAATAAACAGCTGGTATTAGGGACATTTTAAAAGTTTACGGTCAGTATGGAAGATGGACTTCCCTGAAAACCAAAGTGCCCCTGCAGTCAGCAACATCCTGATTCAGCTGGCATCTGTGAGGATGGGGAATTCTGAAATGGCGATTGCAACACATTCCGGGCAAGGCAGAGAATAACATTGGCAGGAATTAGTGCCAGCCAAGTGGTGTATCAGGAGAGACTGAACAGAAGCAAAGTCTTGGAATCACACCTCCAGTGGATAGACAGACCTGCTGATTACACCTGGTAATTCCAGGCTAGAAGTTTTACCAAGCAGAAATTGTTATCTGGAAGATATGTTCACTTTTCAAGGTCTTTTCTGTTTTGACAATCCTGTAACGGAATCAGTTCTGGTCACAGGTAATACGTGGCAGAGATAATTATAAGAGCAGATAATTGACTATTCAGAACCACAAAAGATCCTGACAGGTTGGAACAGTGTTTGTGAACAAACCAAGAAGTCTTTGGCATTTGATTCGGGGCTTGTTCGTGCTTAATAAATGTAGGATGGCACGGAATGGAATGGCAAGAGATATAATAAAAAGTACAATAAAAGCAGGCTAGATTTGGAGTTTAAAATCCAGCTGATGGGGAAAGTCCCTCATCCTCTCTTACCTCAGTTTTCTCATTTTAAAATGAAAGGATTGTGCTACATTATCTCTAAGTTACCTTTCAGCCCTGGGGAATCTTTTATTCTGTGATGTCATTCTATGAAAAAGAACTAAACTGAACTGAACCACAGTGTCCTGTTCATGCCTATAGTCCTTGCTACTAGGGAGATTGAGGTAATTGGATTTTTGAGTTTGGGAATTCTGCATTTTAGTAGAGTTAAAGCCAATCAGATGCCCACATTAAGTTTAATACCATTTTGATGACCCCCCCCCCCACCTTGTGACCCTCCCTAGGTTGTCAAAGTTGGGGCTAACTGGCCCATTCTGGAATTAGAGCAGATCAAAGCCTTCATTGTGATCAGCACTGGGAGCAGCCCATTTTGTTGTTGCTATTGTTGTTGAATCATTTCAAATGTGTCTGACTCTTTGTGATCTCAGTTGGGATTTTCTTTTTCTTTTTTTTTTCAAAGAATAATATTTTTATTATTCTACATTTCTAAGATATCCAAAGCCTAACACAGGCTAAGCAATTAGTTATTAACCAATCAATTATACCCAAATAATGAAATCAATTTTATGCATAAATTTAGTCATAAACAGTATCTGCTAAATCTACTTAGCTACTGTCTTGTGCAATATGTTGTAAAAAAAGTAAAAATAAAAAATAAAATCACAGCTGTCCAGATATTGCCACATCCTTTATAGAGCTATCTCTTATTCAATTAATTTCTACTACTCCCCTACCCTGCCCTCAGCTGGGATTTTCTTGACAAGAATACTAGAGCACTTTGCCATTTTCTTCTTCAGCTCATTTTACAGATGAGTAAATTGAGGCAAGCAGGATTAAATGATTCCCCCAGGGCCACATAGCTAAGTAAGTTTCTGAAGCCAGATTTGAACTCAGGAAGATGGCTCTTTGTGGTTCCAGACCTAGCATGCTATCCAGTGTACCACCTATCTGCTTTGATTGCTTTTTTTTTTTTATTGCTTTGAGGGATTCAGGGACACCCAGTCTGAAAAGCAAAACAAAACAAAATAAGCAAAAGTATATAAATTTTTTTAAAAAGACTAGAATAGTGTTCAGAGTAATACACTACGGAAAGAAAAAACTACACAAACATATGGAGAACAGTTTATTTTGTGCCCCGAAGGACTCAAATGTCATGTATGACTATGCGTGATCCTGGGATGTATAAGTGGAAAATGTGAACTAGTCTATTCATTTAGCTCAGTACAAAACAGTCTCACTTAAACACCAGCGTGTTCTGGCTTCTTTCACATAGAGAACTTGGCAAGAACACAGAACAGAGCAATAAAGATGATTAAAGGGTTGCAAAATCAAGCCTACATAAGGTGGTGCTCCTTTCGGATTCTGACAATTTTATTAGTTAAAAGAAGCAAAGGAAAAAAAAAAAACAACCTACTGAGAAAGCAGATAACAGAAAAAAAGACAGAGGAGAGATGGATGAACAGCATCAAATTTATGTCCAACTGACATAAGAACTTAGATTGCTAACTGGACACTATACTAACTGTTTAGGGACTATGAAACAATTACATTTGTCTCAATATGGATTAATTAACAGAAGTGAATTTGAATTTTTCACCATACGATAAAGATGAGTTATTCCACATGAGACCTTGCTTTGAAGCAGTAGGGATGGTCCACACCAGGCCTCCAAGCAAATCAGACCCGTCTTCAGAACTGGACCCATAATTGCCTCTGATCAGGTTTAGGAACCCTCCTCAGAGGCAGCTAGGAGGAAGAAATTGGAGGAGGAAGGTCTTATACTTTCTTTGCCTTTCCTTTTTTTTTTTTTTAATTTCCTGAAATGCAAGATAACATCTAAAAAATAGAAGCCCTTCAGAGTCTAGCCATGACAGATGACAGAAAAAGCTTTATATTTTTTTCTTTATATTTCCTATTCCTGCTTCTATATCATGTGATCTGTAAAGGCTTTCTGTTCTACTGAAAAAGCATAATACCTCAGAGACTAGCTAATGAAATAAATCTTAAAAAGCTCAAAAACACTGAGGTTTAGGGTTTCTGTTGCTGAGAGTTGCTGTATAGGGATAGTTACTTGGTCTAGAACACCAGGATGGTGGTCAGCAAGGCACAAAATCAAATGTGACCTCAGACACTTAACTAGCTGTGTGATGCTGGACAAGTCACTTAATCCTGTTTTCCTCAGTTTCCTTACCTGTAAAATGAGCCGGAGAAGGAAATGTTAAACCATTTTAGTATCTTTGCCAAGAAAACTTCAAATAGAATTCTGAAGACTCAGCCACAACTGAACTGCAAAATTTGTTAAAAAGAGCTTTACAATACTACAGTACCACAGATAAGGAGTTCAGAGAATGCTCCCTCCCAGAAGAGGAACAACACATCTCGGTGAATTGTTATACATGCTATTCCTAAAAAGACAAAGGGTATCCAAACTTGTGAGTTCCAGGCATACGTGCTCGGTACACATATGTTTTTCTCTCTTCCCCATTTTCTTTCATATTGCATTCATTGGAGGGAAAGTATGTTCCTATTTATGAGTGAAATATTACATTTTAATTATCTTTACTTTGCCTTCTGTTTAATAAACGTTTCTGATTGAGATTTAATGATATTACCTTGGCTGATTTGTTAAGTGGGAAACACTCCAGAGAGCTCAAGAGCTTCAGTTATGAATACTAAAAGTTAAATCTCCCCACCACAGACACCCTTAGGAGTCTGAGAGTAAGTTTTAGCAATGTAGACACTCTTCTGGAATCCCTAAACTAACAGCATGAATTTAAGTTGGGTGAATTTGCCAACCCAGTCCAAAAAATGAAGAAAAAAATTGGGATTGGGGTGCCATTCCCACTAATTACAACTATAAAGGAAGTCTTAAATAATTGGTATCTTTAAGCCAAAATAAAAGAAAATTGCAGGAAAACTAATGGGTGGTCGAAGCTATTAAAAGTCTTAATTTTAGAACAATTATTATATTCTGGCTCACTGAACACAGAAAAAAATGAGCTTATATTATCATATTAGGCATTTGAGGAAAGCTCTCTGACAGAGAAAGTTGCTGAATATTAGAATTAATAAGTTATTGGGAGAAAAAATGTGCGGAAACTCCTTCCCTGAGTAGATTTTAAATTTTTAAAAAATCCTTATTGGTCCAACTTGCCTAAAGGCAGAGAGATGAGGATGAAGGTTATCTCCATGCTTTTTAGAGTCCCAAGATCTTGGGAGGAGAAGTTATACTAATCACCTTGCAATCAGAACTTCAAACTTTCTCCCACAGCTTCTCTCCCATTCTTCTCTTTCTCTAGTCCCTCTGCCCTTCTACCTCATTCCTACTGTATCCCCACTGTACTTATGATTTTTGAAAATAATACAACCATCCAACTTATAACAAGGCATTCCCAATAGTTTTTTTTTTTAATCCTTGATTTGTCACTTGGTTTCAACATCTTAGTGCCTGAATTTTTCCATTAAAAATGTGGACAATGCTACTCATTTTTAGGAAAAGTGTTTTGAAGGAGCAATGTTATTATTTTCACTATTTGGTTAGATTTTTGTGTTTGTATTTCCTGATTTTATTTCATGTGATCTGCAAAGGTAATAGGCTCCTTTTGGCCCCCAAATACAACCAATTTTCTGGTTTTCTTTGGGCATAAATTTAAGTTATTACACTATTTTAAAAGCATGCGTCTTAGGTAAGAGAATACTAGGTTCGAATTCTACATCAAGTTCCTGAAAAGGGGGTGGTAGAATTATTTTTGGAAATTCCCTTGAAGCTCCCTAATGAATAGTGAAGTCTAAAGCCAATTAAATTTCCAGAAAATACTTGAGAATCTGGTCCAAAGTTGAGCTAGTCTATGTAGCCTTTCTCGCATTGGCATTTAAGACAGACTTTGAAATCACACCTTTTCACATCACAGTTAATACAGTTTGGATTCTGGCTCCCAAAGTAAATCTAATCTTAAAAATGTGTCTGGTAAGTCTAAAAAAATACCCTATGACTCATCTAACAAGCCAATAGATCATTTTGGATTGTTGCCTGTTTCTGTACACACTTTGAATCTCTGGGGAATGTCATGCTTGCTGTAGGGAAAAGCTGCTGGGGAGATGAGCTTCCTACTTTTGTCATTCTCATCTTTTTGACAGCTTTTTTTTTTTTTTTTTTTTTTTGCTCAATCTAGAAAAGCTCTGTTTCACAATCTACCAAAGCTAATTTTTTTTTTATTCTTCTTAATATTAGCACCTTTCTTTAATTGATTTCATATAATTTTCCTGTATGGTTTTTGTTTGAACTTTGTGATTTGCTCTTAACTCTCCATGAGAATGTAAACTTTCTGGGGGCAAGAATAGAATCAGTAGTGGAGGACCAAGAAGAATGGCAGCCCAGGAAAGCAGAAGAGTTGGTGAATGGAGGTGTCAGAATTCTCCAGAGTCAACAGGAGACATAGTGTAATGGCAAGAGCACTGAACCTAAAATGAGAAAAACCCAACTCTGACATTTATTAGCTATATGACACAGACTGGTCAGTTAACAGCTTTGGACTTCCATTTTTTCACCTGTAAAATGAGATAATGATAAACATCAATCCTTATAAGATTACTGGGTGAAAATCGCATATGGACCATCAATTATTATGTAGATGTGAGCAGCACTGTGGATGTACCATTTGTATCTGAACAGCTTCTGAAGCAATCATTTGCAACCAGATGCCCTTCTCTGCCCCTTCTCTGGGGCTCCCCACTGGTGATATGCACCCTTTTTTTCATCTAGGTTAGATCCTTACTCCTTTAAGCATTCCCTTCCTCAGTACATCTCACCAGACTGGGTACACCATACAAGTCTTTATTGATTCCACCTTAATATCAATGCCTTCCCCGTGGGATTTTCTTGAATTTTCCTGTTTATTTCTTGTTTGTATGTAGTTGGTTTAATGTTGTCTCCCCATTAAAATGTTTACTTCTTGAGAGTTGGGAATGTGTTTTTTTTCTTTTTTCTGCATTTACAGAAAACAGCATAGTGTTAGGAAGAAAGGAAGGAAGGAATGAACGAACGAACAAAGGAATGAAGGAACGAAGGAACGAAGGAAGGAAGGAAGAAAGGAAGGAAGAAAAGAAGGAAAGAAGGAAGAAAGGAAGGAAGGAAGAAAGGAAGGAACGAAGGAAGGAAGGAATAAAGGAAGGAAGGAAAGAAAGAAGGAAGGAACGAAGGAAGGAAGGAAGGAAGGAAGGAAGGAAGGAAGGAAGGAAGGAGGAAGGAAGGAAGGAAGGAAGGAAGGAAGGAAGGAAGGAAGAAAAAAAAAATTATTTTGTGATCCCACTGAGCTGTGCCTGGACTACAATGCTGAGCCACAAGGAAAAGAAAAAAAAAAAAAAAGGCAACAAACATTTATTAAACACCTACTTTATTTCAGGCACTATACTAAGTGCCTTTTAATATTATCAAATTTGATTCTCACAATACCCCTGGGAGTTTTATCCCTATTTTAAAGTTAAGAAATTTGAGGCAGACAGAAATTAAGAGTCTAGCCCAGCATCACACAGCTAGAAAGGTTCTGAAGCCTCATTTGAACCTTGGTCTCCCTCACTCCAAGTCCATCGCTATTCACTGAGCACGAGGAGCCTCCTCTCCTTTCATACCTTCAGAGGTAGGGGGTAGTGATATTTTGGTGGGAGGGGTGACAGAGAAGAAGGGACACATTATATCAAAATGTTGGCTGGTGTGCTGATTTTAAATTTATTTCACTGAATAGAACTGTTTATTTCCATGCCTCTATTAATGGTCTTCAATTTTACCTAATGCAAAAAGCTGGCAAGATGCCCTTTTTCTGAAGGAGGGTATAGAATATATGGCAGGCTGCCAGTAGCTTGGCCCAAGGCAGTTAGACCCTAAAGCTTCTTAACTATTAAGATTCCTCCAGCCGACTGCATTTGTTCCAAAAAGAACAGTCTTCTGCTTAAGGCTCATTCCCTGATCTCTATCACAGACTTCAGTCCTTTTAAATCAGACAAGTGGAAATCCGGAATTCTTCAGCAGTTCTTTGTTCCAGAGGATTTCTGAGTTCTCATCACCCCCAGGGGTGGGGCAGGGAAACAATTCTGACCAAGAAACCACTGGGGCTTGGGTCAGAAGACTCAAAGTGACGTGATTGGAGCAGCTACCATCATGATACCTTAGTTCATCCGGGCTTCAAAATAGGAGGTGTCTTTTGAATGGGATAATTCAGTTATCAGAGTAGTTCATATAAAATTATGAGTAACCAGTGACTAAACCCAGAATCATGACTCAGAGACAAACCAACTAACCAGATTTTTTCCTCTTCTGTTAAGTTATTGTCACCCCAACAATTGCCATTTAATCTCACTGAGTTCCAGTATCTTCAACTATAAAATGATAATGAATGAATGAAACAGCATTTATTAAGGACTTTTTCTGTATCAAGCATTGTGCTATAGTCTGGGGTACACAACAATACTCATGAGACTGTCCCTACTCACATAGTCTAGAAAGGGAGGTAATATAGATAGAGGTGTGGTAGCTCTGGATAGGTGTTTTGACCTGGGAAGTCCCAGGAATGGAGGGTGGAACAATAGGGTAGTCAATTGACAAGCCATTTCCAGAAGTAATGGTAGATTTAATTCCTGCTCCTAAAACAAAAGGGAGGAATTGGAGGAGGAGGAGTGTATGGCAAATAGAGTGATGGCAGGAAGACGGACAGAATGAAACATAGTCTAGGGCTTACTAAGGGTCATAAAATTTGCACTAGTTACTTTACAGGGCTATTATACAGAAATACATCATAAAGTGCTATATAAATGGAAGTCCTATGAACTTGATTTAGATTAGGAATAGAACACATGCAGCAGTACCATTTCTGTGTCAGTTGTGTCTCAGTTGAACATATACTCAAAATAGTCAACATGTTTTTTCAATAACATGATAAAAATATCTAATATTTATATAGCACTTTTTATGGGTCAGATCCTACTAAGTACTTTATAATTGTTATCTAATTTGAATGTCACAACAACCCTTAAAGATAGGTGCTATTATTTTCTCCATGGAAACTGAACGATAAAGAAGTTAATCCACTTGTCCAGGCTCACACAGTTACTAAGAATCTGAGTAAAGATTTGAACCCAGTATTCCTAAATATAAGTTTATCACTATATTCACTGAGCCAACTAGCTACTTCAAGTATCCTTGTGATCTATCTACATTTATATGTATCCTTCAAGAATTCTTGTGATACTATGTCTACATTTATATGTATGTCATCTATATCTATAAGCAAACTCTTAGTGATGAGAAGAATTATTTGCTGTTAATTATACTAAACATTTTCTCCTCCTCCTTTTCCTACTTCTTCACCTTTTCCTCATTTCCTCCTTCTATGAAACCATTCTAAGAGGTCATCTCTGGGGGAAGAAAAGAGTATCTGAAGATCTATCATTGATTCAAGGTAATGGTGTCAACTCCTCCTGCTAAAACCCCTTTGTCTAGGGATGGGAGGATTGAACTCAGTCTCAGACTTATATGGGTTACTCTTAGGAGAATTCTCCAAATACATCATCACTTAGATCTTCCGCTCATTCCAATATTCATTTTAAAATGCAATATTATCTAGGTTTTATTGTATTCTTATTTTTTAATATTTCTCAATTACATTTTAATCTGGTTAGCTGTGGACCACATGTGGTCCATTGGTCTCATATTTGACACTTCTGGGCTAGAATATCTAAGATAATACAGCTTCCACAACTTAGAGAACAGATTTAAATGTAGGACAATAAAATAAAAAGATTAACTTCACCTTAAGAAAAAATGACCAATACTCATGAAGTCCAACATACCACACAGAACAGAGATATTTCTTTAGTCATTGATGAAGAAGAAAATGAGTACGTAAGTAGCCAAGGATTCTACAATCTCTAAATAAGAACATCCCCTAAATTTCACTTCAGAAGAAGTCTAATAAGCCCTTGATATTGAGACAATGGATATAGAATATTTTTATGCCATGGACCATGTCATTTTCAGACACAATTGTTTTTTGGTCCTAAAGTATCCAGATTTAATTCTAAATCTTATGGTAGTTGCTATGATAGATATCCTTACATCCTTTCTTCTCTGTCTCCTCATTTCATCCATAAAGAAATCTATGCATTCATTTATATATTAACCTCTTTAAATGACTAGGGATGTATTTAATGAACATATACATACAAAAGACTAGAATATAACAACTACTTTGGGGAAATTTTAGCTGAATATAAATATGCAAATCTACAAAATATTTTCTATGTAATGAGAATTAAATTAAATTAATTAAAAGCCTAATAATTTAGTCATATGTGCTTTTACAGTATTCTCTCTTGGGAGAAGAAAATCCCAACCCTTTCCTTTATTTGTTTTTTTTTTCCCATTGCTATATCAAAAGATCACACTTCTCTCTTTAAGTATGAGAGATATGCCAACAATTCATTACTTCATTAAGATTTAGGGTCTTTATGACCTATTCTTTACCTCTCCCTCATATCTGAGACAAAATATTGTACCCTCTACCCATACTAAATATAATATTGGATCATCTCTGTTCTACGGGTACATTATATAAAAGTCAGATTCAACTCAAATCAACAAACATTTATACAGTTCTTACTCTATGAAAACACTGGACTAGTTGTTAGAACTACAGCAATAAAAACAAAACAGCCTCTGTCCTCAAGGAATTTACATTCTACTCAGCTGGTGCAACATGTATTCCAATAAGTATATCACAAGAAAAATTGGAGAGAGAGAGAGAAAGACAGACAGACAGACAGACAGACACAGACAGAAAGAGACAGAGACTAAGATGGAGAGACAGAGGCAGAGAAACAGAGACAGAAACAGAGACAAATAGAGAAAGAGACAGAGACACAGACCTAGAGACAAAGAGACAGGATTAACTATTAGGAAGTAACACCTCAAAGCTTCTTCAACCATAAAAAGCAGCTTGGTAGACACTAAAAAAGAAAACATAGGATCAGAATAGTATCGCTCAAGAAATTGTAATGCAAAGATGCATGATTAATGCCATTCCTGACACACTAGCAGGTAACATTCCAATCAGTAGGGAAGGTTAAGGTAAGAGAGAGGGAGTTCCTGGAGGTCATTATCAATATCTGAAGCAGGAAATAGGCAACTAGTTTTTCAGGAAGACTGAAACCCAAGGGAGGAAATTATTTCGAATTCATCTAAAGGAAAGTCTTTCTCATCCAGGAAGAAGTTAAGGGAAAGTTTCTTTAAGAGAGAGAAGGCAAAGGGGATGAGTATAAGTTTCTCTGAGAGAAGGATTCCTCTGATGGATCCATAGGAAGTGGAATTTGCTACAGATTGAAGATCCCATACCTAGAACTATTTTAGATGAAGGGTTTTCTTAAAATATTAAAACACTGAATAGCTTTGCAAGACTAAATTTATTAATAAAACCCCTGGGATTTTATCTAATATCTAGCCCAGATAAGAGTGAGCTAACCGACTTCAAGGGCCAGATTAAAAGGAGAGTCAATTAGTCAAAAGAAGAATTAAGAAAGAAAAAAAAAAAAACACAGTTTCTCTGTAAGTATACAATAAGATTAAGACTAATTGTTAATTTAATTCAACAAACATTTATTGCACTGTGCTAGGCACTCAAAACTTCTATATTTTAACTATATTTCTACAACCTTATTAATGTTTATATTTCTTTGTTTTTAGCCCTTGTAATGGAAATACACCTCTTACTCTAGCACCTTCTTAATTCAGGTTCAATGATGGAGTGAAATGAAGCAGTTATGAAGCATCGAGCATTTACAGAAGCAAGTTTATTTTGCTTAAAGCAACAAGGATATTCAACAAGGATAGAATGGCATTTATCATCTCCATAATCCACTCTCCACCACTACCATTAAGTTTGTCTAGTCAGAGGTTATCAGAGACTGATAACTTTATGGTCACAGGTATTTCATCACAACCCCAAGTTTAAGTCTTGAAGCCCAGAATCCACATAGATAGGACTTTTTAGACTCCTAGATGATGAGTCAGTTATTAGCACTTAGTATGTGCATCAGGGAAGCCTGGGCAATGTAGTCCCAAACGTGGGACTATTCCCTGTTGGATAGTGGGGTGGAGAAAAAAGCTGCTTCAGGGAAATTGAGGTTTATCAGATTCCCAAAACAGCTTTGGAGTACTTAGAAGTAAACTTATATTAAGACCCTATTCCAATGGCTCATCATAGTTTGGAAATGAGTATTGGGTCTTCGAGGTTAGGACATTCTAACAGGTCTTACCAAGGGATAAAAGTTTCAAGTAATGTATATTTATTATAAGAAGTCTAGTCTAGGTCTATCATTTTGGAGAGATTCATCACTGGAGTTTGGTTACTTGTAATGATTTTCTTTTTAAAGCACATTATTTTTTTCTTTAAAAAGACTTTCTTTCTCAATTAACATTACATTTATTTTTTTCTCTCCTACCTACCCACTCCTAATTGAAAAATTAAAAAAAAAATTCTTATTAAAAAATGTATAGCTAAGAAAAAAAATCACCACATCAATCATATCCAAAAATCTATGTCTCAATTCGCATTTGGACCCTTCTTTTCTTTGACAGGAGGTGCTTCGTTATCAATCTCCTGAATTATGGTTGGTCATTGTATTGCTTCTTAAGCATTTGATTTAAGGTGTTTTGTTTTTATATCGTTATTATTGTATAAATTGTTCTCCCAGTTCATTTCATTTTATTCTATATCAGCTCATACAAATCTTTCCATATTTTTCTGAAACTATCTCTTTTTTCCTTTCTTATGTTTTTAAGTTATGTATTCTTTTACAATTAAATGACATTATTTGTTCGGTTATTACTCCATTTAAGGGCTTCATCTTAAGTGCTATTACAAAAAGAATTGTATAAGTATTTTTTTATACATGGGTCCTTTGTCCATTCAGGAAAGGTATGGTTAAAGTCCAGGGATAAGGAGGTTAGAAAGCTTAATAGTAAAACTGTTTAAAACTCTTCAGAGAAATGTAATATACAGGGAAAAAGAAAAAAAAAAAAAAAAGCCTGCCTCCTCTTCTTCAAAGACTGTGGAGAACTCACAATGCTAGAATATTGATGTTGGGAGAACAATTGGAAAGGGAATCATAGGTCATAGATTTAGAGATTCTTAAGTCTAATCTTTTCATTTTACAGATGAGTAAACTGAGAGTCAAAGAGTTAAACAACTTGCCAAGATTTACACAAGTATATGAGGCAGAGATGTTCAAATTCAGATCTTCTTGACTCAAAGGCTAACTCTCTCATCACTAGAATACACAACCAAGTCTCCAAACTAGATGATAAAAACAGATCTGGAGACAGAGACTACACTATATGGACAAATCAGTGACGCCATTATCTGGTCTCGTAATTCTTGACCCTGGTTCAAGAACCTAGAACAATATAGGGTAATGGGAAATAAATTACAGTGGGAGCCAGACTTGGTTACTTCTCTCAATTCTACCACTAACTGTGGTGATCTTTAGCAAGTTCCTAAAACCCACTGGGTCTCAGTCACTGAGACTGTTGAAGAGACAAGAAGGCCAGGTGTTTGCTGCACAGGGCTGATCAAAGGCTCTAGAATTCACACATGATCATACCTTCTTGATAGCTAGTTTTGGGTTCTTCCCATTCAAATTCTATGATTCTGGCCTTCTCCTTCCCCCCATTCAGTTCTTAAATCTGGTGTTTCACCTGATGACCCCAAACAATCTCAAAAGCTTCCATGATTAAAACTCTTTTGTTTAGAAATTCTTTTCAAGTCTCTGTTTGTTTGGGAGCCAGCTTGTAATTCTTTGTTCTTCTGATTTCCCAGGGAATAAAGTATGTGCATATAAACAAACCTACAAATGCAAACAACTTGTGTTGTTCAATAATAAGGATGTACAAGGTTATGCTTATCAATGATTTTTTTTAAGCCCCATGGCTAACCTCTGGAACCACGACAATTTGTAAACAATGAGCTATACCTAAAACCCAGTTGTTTTGAGCATTCAGTTCAGTTCAGTTATATTATAGTCATGACTTTTAGCCCTGTTCTTCAGAACAGCTCACAATTAATACTAAAAGTCTAGACTTAGCTGAGACTTCAGAAACCTTTCTGTCTGTGCTGTGACTTGTTCAAACATACACAGATAATGGGATTTGAACCTATTTTTATTGTCCAAATCCAAAACTGTACCTTGTAAGAAGGCAGCTTCTTTCTAACTCTAGGACTAATCTAGGAAGAATCCCTTCCCCTCACTTTACAGATAAGGAAACTCAGGCACATGGAGATTAGCAATTTTTCCCAGTCTTACAGACAGTAAGTATCAGATATGGAATTTGAACTCAGATCCCCTGACTTAATAGAGAATGTACCTTCTATCATACTCAATATATATGTACATGTGCATATATATTTATATTTAAGTATATATGATATATATTTATATGTATGTATATTGTATATATAAATATATCTATCTTGTTAGTTCATAATTTTCATGTTATCTATTCCATTAGACTTTGAGCTCTTTAAAGGCAGACTTTTGCTTTTTCATCTGTTCTTATCAATTAGCACAGTGCCTAAAATATGATAAGGATTTAATTAATGCTTATTGACTGACTGACTGACTTATATAAAGCTTCATCCTTTTTTACCCAGTATGGTTGTAGGGGGAGTTAATAATTAGATTTCATTAAATAAATTAATTTAAAATTAATATCTCTGCTTTAGGAGTAAGGTAAAGGTTTGAAAAGTTAAGTGACTTGTCCAATACACCCAGAAAATGGTGGAATGGGGATTTGAATCCAAATCTTTATCTTACAAGCCCAAAACTGTACCTTTTAAGAAGGCTATATAGTGACCTTTGTGAAATATTTTTTAACTCCAGGACTAATCTAGATCTAAATCATTCTACTTTATTTCAAGGTAGAGGTAGGAACCAGTAAAAGCTTCATCATTTTTTGAAGCAAAAATGGGAAAGAAAATAAAATCAACTCAGCTAAATCAAGGAGATGCCAATTAAATTACTGGGGACATAGTCAAGGTTCTAGCTCTCCATATACATATATATCCTTTCTCCTGACCTCTGCTCTTAGCCCCAGGTCATGATTATACCCTATTAATAAGACACAGACTGCCCTAAAAGTAGAATCCCTTTGTTAGGGAATCCATACCCAACCACTGACCACATTTTTCTTTCATTTAGTTCTGACATATGGGGAAAGTTAAATAGTTCAGAAAGAGGGCAAAAGTCAAATCTTGTCAAACAAATGAACATGTTAATCTCAATTTTTAAAAACTGCGTAAATCAGCATATACTATGACTCATAAGTAAAGGTCATCCCTTCAAAATATAAGATAAATATTTATTTTGATTACATCTGCTGAAGAACAGCGTTTTGCAGAAATATCTCAATCCCACTTGTAGAGAAATTCGGCAGTTATAACTTTCAATGTGGTTCAATCATGCCTGATTCTTCATGAAGCCATTTGGAGTTTCCTTGGCAAGGATATTAGATTAGTTTGCATTTTCTTCTCCAGTTCATCTGGCAGATTAGGAAACGAGGCAAACAGGATGAATGATTTGCTCAGCGTCACACAGCTAGGAAGTGTCTGAAGTTGGATTTATATTTGGATCTTTCTGACACCAGATCACATAGCACAGTTAGATACAATACCTGGCTTATAGTTATGACTCTTTCCTCATCTTTCTACAGACATTTAGAACTCCAGTTGGATTAGGACTAGGCCTATAATATGATTGATATTATTTTCTCTTCTCACTGAAGATCAGCATCTTCTCTCTAACTCAGTAACTAATGAGGAGAGCTAGTCTTTGGATAGATTTTAAGATTTGCCAAGAGCTTGGATGTATTAACTCCTTTGTTCCTCACTGTAAGATAAGTGCCATTATTATTCCATTTTATAGATGAGAAAACTGAGGAAGACAGTAAGTAAGTGGTTTTTCTTAGTTCATTCATCTGGGAAGAGTTTAAAGGAATCTTCTTGATTCTAATTTAAACATTCTGTCCTTTCTTTATACTCTTAGAGAATTGCCTAGAGCACTGAATAGTGCCCATAGTTATATAACCAGTATGTGTTAGAGATAGGATTTAAATCCAGATCTAAGCCAGCCTTTTCTCCATTGTGATTTGCTGTTAGAACTGATAGAACTCCAGCAGATAGAGAAATTTTCTCCAGTCTACTTAAAATAATAAACCATACCCCCACCACCACCACCACCACAAGGGACTCATCTAATATAGACAGAAAATATCAAAGTTCACAGTATAAATTTTAGAAGAGGAAGATGAAACACAAATTTTGTTTTTACCCAAGTTCCCAAGAAATAGTGGTGAAGATTGAAGAAAAGAAAAGGGGGAAAGATCTATTATATAACCAAGTAATCAATCAATAAGCATTAAGTAAGTCCCTACTGTGTGCCAAGTATCAACCAAGGTGTTGGTTACAAAGACAAAAATGAAAATGAAACTTGGATTCAAAGAAATTATATTCTATTGAAGGAAACATGTATCTAAGTCTACATCTCTATATCTGTGTTTTCGTCTATGTCTATGTTTATGTCTATATATCTTTGTCTATATCTATGTCTTTGTCTATGTCTAAGTCTATATCTTTATCTGACTAAGTATATATCTATGTCTATATCTTTTCATGACTATGTCTATGTCTTTGTCCATGTCTAAATCTATATCTTTGTCTATGTCTATGTCTTTTCATGACTATGTCTATGTCTAAGTCTATATCTTTATCTAAGTCTGTATCTATGTCTATATCTTTTCATGACTATGTCTATGTCTATATCTTTTCATGACTATGTCTATGTCTATGTCTATATCTTTTCATGACTATGTCTATGTCTTTGTCTATGTCTATGTCTATCTATGTCTAATTCTATATCTCCATTTCTATCTAAGTCTATAGCTATGTCTATGTCTAAGTCTATATCTTTATCTAAGTCTGTATCTATGTCTATATCTTTTTATGACTATGATTATGTCTTTGTCTATGTCTAAATCTATATCTATGTCTATATTTAACTCTATATCTATGTCTATCTTTTTGTGACTATGTCTATATCTTTGTTTATGTTTAAATCTATATCAGTGTCTATATATATCAGTGACTATGTCTATGTCTATATCTTTGTTTATGTTGAAGGCCATATTTATGACTGGCTATGTTTTTGTCTGTCTATAAGTCTATAGCTATCTATATATTTATGACTATGCCTTTTTCTTTGTTTGTCCAAATCTATATTTAACTATGTCCATGTCTATATCTTTATGTTATCTGCATCTATATCTTTGTCTATGAATGTATATACATACATATATATATTAGACATCATATATAGTTTATATATAAACAAAATGAATATGAAATAATGAGGAAGAACGCACTATCCCATATCTTAGAAAGTGACACCCAACCTGAGTTTTATGGAGAGTAATATAATTTTATTAATTTAATTCACATCTACGCAAGATTTTAAAATGTAATGTGATAACATGCAACTATTTAGCTTCAGTGTTAAGCAAAAAAAATGTGAATTGTAAAGCCAAAATTAAGCTCAAAGGCTTTATATTTTCCCTTTCTGTGTTCCTGTACAACTTCCTGATATCCCAACCTTTCTGGCCCTTTATGGACTTCTGCTACTATAAACTCTCTTAATCTATAACTGCCTGGCTCAGGTAGTGCCTCCTCAAAGTTAACCCCTTGTTTGCTTCCTCTTAAAGTCCCATTTCCCTAAGATCCCCTATTTGAAAGGCAAAAGACAATCAAGTAAAAGGTGTAACTGTTTGGAGGTATACTAGAGTGAGACCAGAAATCCTCTGAACAACAAATAAAGACCATTAGACAGCCCTCATATGACCACAGTCTACTCATCTGTTTTTGTTCTGCCTCTCCACTCGCAGGTAGCATATCAGGACTGGTAATTGCTTTGCTACAGAACCAGGAACTTTAAGGAGTCCGCAGACAAAAGAAGTGGCTGCTTTGCCTATTATGGGAGGTATTTGGACTTGCTATCTTTAGGGAGTCTGTGTGTGTGTTTTTGTGTGTTTAAGGTATGCTCCAGATGCATATACCTTCTGAAAATGTATGAAAACAGGAGACATTCTCTCACATCATTTCTTTCCACCCACACCCACACACATACCCTGCCCTTGACTGAGGAAAAATCAATCAATCAATCGTTTTCCTGCTTGTCAGACTTTAACTTCCTCCCTTTCTAAATCTCTTTCTACACATTCAACAACCAAGCAAACATAGATTGATAGCCTTCTAATTAAAAAAAATTTTTTTTCAATAGCAGAGAGAACAAAAGTAAACAACCTGATTAATTCACCTAGATGCTGACTACATGTGGCTATATCTGGGACAACCTAAAATTGTTTTTTCTCCCTCGCTCCCTTTTCCCCTTTTTCCACTGCTTGATAGGAAGCAACAAGAATTTGTTCACACTTGTAATAGAGAACAGCTTCCCAGATCTAGGGATACAATGAGAAAAGAAAAGTATTAGGGAGCAGGTCTATATGTATATCTCACTGGCCTCTTCTTGGATCAATCTGTTGTTCTACTTGTGCCCCATCTCATCTGGCTGGCATTTCACTCTGCCCTAATGTCATTGACATCTTGACCTCCACAGGTTCCACTCATTTCCATCAACATGGTGAGAGCCATCAGCCATTTTTCAGGTCTCTACTCAAATAGTTTATAATGGAGAATTGACTATGGTTCCAGCCTGACCCTTTCCCTCTCCAACATGGTTACCCCTCCTATATCTTTAAAGTACAACCAAATCCACTGAACCTTGGTGAGCACATACGTAAGGTTTGCTCATATTCCATCTTAGTTAACAAGTCTCCAAGCTAGTAACTCCAGAAAGGTGGGGCAAATCCAGCATCACAAAGTCATTCACAATAAGATATGAATACCCAATTCCAAAGACAGTTGTATTTTTACAGAATTCCCTTAATCCAAAAGAATGAATTGAACTAGTGTAGGTAAATTAACAGAGGAAATATTTTTTGAGAAGAGGTGCCTTTTTTACTTTTACAAATCCTTTTTACAGTCCCTTTTACAAACACGCCAGGACAAAATGACCTTTTTATCATTGTCTCAGATGAAGACAGAGTTAATATGCTTATCTGATTTGTAGATTTAATAAATCTAAAAGAGATTTATGACAAAATTGCAATATAAATTGGAACATGCTGAAACAATGGCTTAACATCAAGAAGATGAAACTTAACAGAAGCAAATGTTAAGTCCCCACATGTAGGATAAAAAATAAGCCACAAGTGTAGAATGGTGGAGGAAACACTAGAAGACAATTCATGTGAAAAATATCTGGGGATTTTAGTTGATTTCACGCTCCATATGAGTCAACTGTATGATGGAGTTGCCAAAAAAGACAATGTGATATTAGACTGAGTGAATAATAATGTAATGAGCAAAGCATGGACATAGCCTCAGTACAGTCCCTACTAGTCAGACACACATGCAGCATTGCATTTAGTTCTGAAGCCCCATTTTTGAAGGGAACATTGATGATGTGTACACACGATCTAGTGACAAGTGTGGAACAGCTGATATGTATAGAACAGTTGAAAAAATGAGATAAAGTTCAGAAAAGACAAATGTCCACATTTTCCACAAGTTCAGTTTTTGAAAACTATTGAATGGTAAAGACAATGTAAGTTTCTGAGGAAATGTTAAAAAAAAAAAAAGGAGATTGTTCATTAGTAATTTTTTTTAATGTGCAGATCAATACAAACCAACATGATTTCAGAAAAAATAAAATCAGACCAAACACATTTAAACTGAAGTGTCAGGACTAATCCTGGTTCCTTCGGTAATTTACACAAAACTTTAAAATATCTAAAGATATATTTTAGACTTCTACCTATGTCATTTATTCCCATTTGAATTGGAAGTATTGACTTGGAGAGCTAATAAGCCTCAGCAATAACAATAATTAATATTTACACCAACCTTTAAGGTTTTACAAAACACTTTACACAAATGATGCCATCTGATCCTCACAACCTATATTAATACATTTCTCTCCCCTCCCCATCACCAGGATCTTTCTTCTTATTCCTCAATTATTTCTTCCTTTCTTTCAAAAAACCTTTCATCATCTCTGATAAGTTCTAAATATTTTGATAAGAGTTTTCTGGAGTAAATTTATTTTTCTTTTCAAGTATACTAAGGAAATTCATCTACCCAAGTCAATCCCCAAAAAGATCACTGTATGAAGTTAAATCCTTTTCTGGAAAAGATGCTCCTCAAGCTTTTTTGTATCCCTTAGGTAGATTACTTTGCATTTTAAAAAGATACAATTAGTAATTGCTACAAGCTACACTAGTCACAGAACATACCTTAAGTCAAAATTTTAATTCTTTCTACATACATATATTTTAGATCTATAGATAGGATTTTAGTTTTATTTATCTAGGAAGTTCTACATAAGGAAACAATATTCTCAAAACAGCCATGTATCCCAAAGAATAATTTTCTCACCATTGTGTTTCTCTTATTCTCCCAATGGAAGGGAAACTTCTAAAACTTTCATGAAAATAGAGTTGAAGAACGAAGAATGGTAAACCCATTTATTTCTCAAGATCTTATGCACTAAAGTTTTTTATTTGCTATTGTTGTTGGTTTTTCATGTCCTTATAAATAATAACAATTGGGGCTCAAATAGATCAAAACACTAGTATAACTCAGAGGGGCATGGGAATGTTTCAGAACAATGAAATGAATGTTGGCTTCAAATATAATTCAGGAATGGAAGATCAAAGTAACATTAATTCCATAACAATCAAAGATATAATAATCACATAATGTTTGTATTTTGAAGGGCAAATTCTAAATTTTAAAGGAAAATTCTGAAACCCAACATCATCCTTCATACAGAATGCCACAGGAAAACATCTTTTTAAAAATATTTTGAATATAAAACCAAACAATCTGTTTTCCAAGGTAGAAATTAGGATCTCAAATGTCAGTCATAAAAGATAGTATATTCTGCAATTTACAGATTAAGTGGCTAATCAAGTAATCAGTTTGTTAAGAAAGAACCTTTGCCTCAGCATTTACACAGTATAATTCATTCTCTGTCCCACTCTATTCTTTCATTTCTATCTCCCTATCTCTTTGTGTCTTTCTCTGCTACTGCCTATTTCCTATTTCTCTCTCCCTTACTCTTCTTATTTTTCCATTCTTCTAATACTTTCTCATTCCTCTACTTTTGATTTCCTTTTTGTTTTTCTGTCTGTTTCTTTCTGTCCCTGTATTACTCTTTCTATGTCTGATTGTCTGTGTCTGTGTCTCATTTTGTGAGTTTGTCACTCTCCCTCCCTCCATCTTTCTCTTTCTGTTTCTTTCTGTCCCTGTCTCTACCTCCCTCTTGCCGTTTCTGTCTGTCTGTGTGTGTCTCTCTCTGTCTCCCTCTTTATCTCTGTCTCTTTCTCTCCCCCCTTCATTAGCCACTCTTTTTTCTCTGCCTTTTTACCTCAATATGACCCTTAAGGGATATATAAAGTATATAAGTCCTGTTGTCCGATCTTGTCTATTCTGTATATCAATCCATATAATAGTTCAACTTTGTACAGCAATTTTTTGACATGTTTAAAGCTTTAAATAATAGTTCACATTTATGTAGTCATTTAAGTTTCACAATATGCCTTCATCACTATAGTCTAATGAGGTAGATGGTTTTAAGCATTATTATAATCAATTTTCTCATAGAAAAACTGAAATTTAGATAAGTAATGACATCCAAAGTCACATGTTTAGTTAATACAGAAGGAGAGATTTAAACCTGGGTTTTCTTTCTTTTTCTTATTTATAATAGTATTTTATTTTTCCAAATACATGTAAAAAGTTTTCAACATTTCATTTTTGTAGTTTTGTGCAATCACCTTCCATCTCCCCAAGACTACAAGTAATCTAATATAAGTGCAATAAATATAATATGCAATTTTTAAAAAACATTTTTCCATATTTGTTATGTTGTACAAGAAAAGTCAGACCAAAAGGGAAAAAAAAAAACATGAGAATGGGGAAAACAAGGTGAAAATACTATGCTTCAACCATAGTCTCCATAGTTCTCTCTCTAGATTTGGATGGCATTTTCTATCCCAAGTCTAGTGGAATTGTCTTCAATCACTGCATTATTGTGAAGAGCCCAAGATCATCACAGTTGATCATCACATAATCTTTTTGTTATTGTGTATGATGTTCTTTTGGTTCTATTCACTTCACTCAGCATCAGTTCAAGTAAGTCAAATAGATCAAAACACTAGTATAACTCAGAGGGGCTTTTCTGAAAGCATCATGCTGATACTGTTTATAGAACAATAATATTTCATTACATTCATGATACCATAATTTATTCACCATTCTCCAATTGATGGGCATCCACTCAGTTTTCAGTTTCTTGCCACTTCAAAAAGGGCTGCCACGAACATTTTTACACATGTGAGTCCTTTCCCCTATTTTATGATCTCTTTGGGATACAAACCCAATAGAGACACTGCTGGAGCAAAGACTATGCACAGTATCCTTTTGGGCATAGTTTCAGATTGCTTTCCAGAATAGTTGGAGCATTTCACAATTCCACCAATAATGAATCACTGTTCCAGTTTTCCCACATCCCCTCCAACATTTATCATTATCTTTTCCTGTTGATTTCCCATCTCATTTCAAACTCATTTTGTTATAGGGTGTTAAGTATTGGTCAATGTTAAAGTTAGGTTTTCTAATTGCATGTCATAACTTTTTTTTCTTTAATACACACATACACACACACACACACCACTTCGTTTCACAGAATTAGATTGCCCATTAAAACATAGTGTAAAATATGATCACCAAGCCTCTGCTGAAGATGACCAATAAAGGAGAACTACCATAAATTTGTTTTTTGGAATTTTCCTCTCTAGAACCACACAGAAAATTGTAATCTCTTTTCCCTGTGACAGCTCTTCAAATACTTGAAAATAATGATAATGACTCCCTGGATAGGGCATACCAATCCACTTCCCTATGATTTTACTCAGCATCCTTATAACTTTCTGGACTTAAGTGTTTCTCTTTGGCTACTCCATTCCGATGTATTCTATTTCATCCATTAGAATGTAAGTTCCTAGGAGCATAGTACATGGAGTACCAGCCCTGGAATCAAATAAACCTGAGTTCAAATGTGGCCTTAGACACTTAACCCTTTCTAACTATGTGACACTGAGCAGGTAACTTAACCCTAATTGCCTTTTTAAAAAAATGTTAAGTTCCTTGAGAGCAGGATACTTCTTATCTGTGTGACCCTGGGCAAATAACCCTAATTGCCTTAAAAAAAAAAAAAAAAACCTAAGTTCCTTAAGGGCAGGAGGATTGGTTTTGCTTTTATGTTCATATCCCCAACATTTTGTTACAGTAATAGGTACATCATAAAATGCATATAAATCTTTTTTTTGTTAATTCAGTCATAAGACTATCAATGAAGTATTCCTTACCTCTTGCTGGAGGAGTGATATACTCTAGGTACAGTATCAGACATAACTAATTTTAAGAATTATTTGCTTCAGGATAGGTTTTTAATTAAGGAAGGAGTTTGTAATAAAATTAAGGAGAGTAATGACTAATACAAAAAAAAAAGAAAGAGCATCAATGAAACCTTTTTTAAAAATATATACGAAATAGAGAAAAAAGGTTCAGAAGGATCTACAAATAAGCAAAGCAAAGTAAATTTAATATGTATTTATAAAAGTTGTATGTAATAGGTTCATGATTTTATATTTTTTCCTGATATATGGAAATGTTCATGATTGCTGATGATTTTCTACATCATAATAATATAAATGTATGTGTGTGTGTGTGTGTGTGTGTGTGTGTGTGTGTGTAAACTATGCCACTGAAGACTAAACATGGAACTAGAGATGTAATCAAATTAGGATGATATACAATAAGACTCTCACTTCCTTATTCCTGGAAGCTATACTTGTTTTCCTATAACACAAGTTTTCATTACATTTTGGGCTGCTATGTCACACCACTGAACAATATTGAGTCTGCAATTCACTAAAACCTTTAGATATCTTTTTGACTTAATTACAGTCTAACTGATGTCATCCCCATATTGTATTTACAAAGTTGATCTTCTGTGTTAAAGTGTTAAAGTATAAAACTTTACATTTGTGTTAAAATTAATTGATTTTGCTCAGCTGAGTGTTATAGTTTTTCATAATGTTTCTGTATCTTGACAGTTGTACAGGTGGTTAGCTTTTTCTTTGTGTCTTCTATACATTTGACAAGTATGTTGTTTGTCCCTTCATTCAAATGGTTTTTAGAATGCTAATTAAAACAGGATAAAGCATAAATCGCCAGAATGCTCCACTAGAGATCTTCTAGTTGATATTGAATCATTAATGACTATTCAACCAAATCTGAATACATCTAAATGTGTCATCATGTAGTCCAAGGGACAAGAAAATTCAATCCAAAGGCCAAATCCAAGCTGCTGCCTGTTTTTTGTGTGATATTCCAGATTTAGTCCCAGCCATAGTTAGCTGATCTCTGATCTAGCTCACTTCTCTCTGTATTTTCCAACAACAGCAACAATAATAAAAAAGCACAAAATGCCTTATCAAATGCTTTACTAAAATCTAATAGACTATGTAGTAAGTTATTGCCTCCATTTATATTATTTTCTCATGAACCAGAAAGGAAGATTCATAAAGACAAAGACTGAAAGAGAAATTTCTGAGGAAGACAATAATCTTCTCTTTTTTGTCTTCATGAGTTTCTAATTTGTAACCTGGGAGAAAATGAGATGGTATAAAAGCTATCTGTATATTGTGGCACTCTTTTTTTGCTTCCTGTCTTCTTCTCTAAGACCTTGTCAGTTGGAATTCTTAAAAAGAAGATGGAAGAAACTTTAGTTCATTAGAAGCAAAATGGAGGCTTAAGAACTGGTCAGCAGTAACTAATGTTCAGTAGCTGCCATTATTCTCATGTGTCTAAAAGAGGGTACCTTTAGTGATCAAAGGAAAGCTAGTGCAACTGTAGCACAGATATCAACCAAAATCAGGAAGAGAAAGATCCAAATTTCCTGAGATTGTCAACTGTTATAAATCTCGTTTATTTGGTGAACTCAAGGAAGCTGCTTTTCCTGTTTAGTCTTTGACCCTGTAAAAACTAGTGAAAGCCCCTGCTTTACCTCTTGCCAAGATCTGTGGTTATGTTTCATCATTATTTTTCTTCTCTGGAACCAAAGAATCAGGAGGGTACTGAAAGGAAGGCTAAGAGATGATTGAAGATATATCTCCATTCAGAAGTGTTTGATCTAGTTTCCTTTTCAGTTAATTCTACGTACATTTAACTATGTGATCATAACATGCAAAGTCACTGAATCTATGAATGAAGTGAGAAGTTAACTGAGAAGACAGATTCTACTGTGGGGGTGGGGACTCTGAGTTAACTATATTGCTAGCATATTTCACATTTTAATATTTTGAATAATTTTCTACTTAATTCCATAATTAAACTTTTTATTTAAATTTAATTTTATTTACGCTTGAGTTCCAAGCTATTTCTCTCCCTCTCTCTAAATCCTGCATTAAAAGAGGCCAAAATGTGACAGGTGTGTATGTGTGTGTGTGTGAAACTGTACAGTATACTACTCCATATCTCAGTTCTTTGGAGGTAGATAGCATCTTTCTTCATATATTCTTTGTAGTTGATCTGAATATTCACATAACTCAGAATAGTCTAGTCAATTCAAACAATTTTGCATTCCTGTATACAACATTCTCTTGGTTTTGCCCATTTCACTCTTCATTATTTCATACAAGTCTTTACATGTTTTTTCTAAAATCAACCTGCTCATCATTTCTAATAGCACAGCACTATTCCACCACAATCATATACCATAACTTATCCAGCCATTCTCTAATTGATGGGCAGGCATCCCATCAATTTCTAGTTCTGTGACATCACAAAGAAAGTAGCTATAAATATTTTAGAACATATTTTTCCCGTTTCTTCCTGATTACCTTAGGAAACAGACCTAACATAGTAGTCTTGCTGGGTCAAAGAGTATATACAGTTTTATAATTCTTAAATTTAGACTCAGCCAGGGAATGAGGAGCTTGACAAAATCAGTTTAGACTACCCCTGCAATATGGACTTGACCATATGGGAAGCAGTATAAACATTTGCAGGATGGGTATCCTCTTTTGATCACTAGGAATACTGTGCCTCTTAGGGAAAAGGTTACCCAGAGTAGGTAAGTGTCACAATAGATAAAGCTCCAGCTCTAGAGTCAGAGGTCCTGAGTTCAAATCAGGCTTTGAAAGCTTATTAGCTATGTGATCCTGGGCAAGATACTTAACCCCAATTGCCTTGACTCCTCACCACTAGAAAAAAGTTAGCTCTGACACATGAATTAGAGAAAATGTGGATAAGACAGCTCAAGTAGAGTGTCATTTGCTGTATCTTTAATAAAGTTACATATCTTTTGAAAGGCTGAAGCAGGACAGCAAGAAGCAGTGGAGCAAAGAACAAAACTGGCTTCTAAGTGAAGAAGAATTGAGTTTAATGTTTGCTCTGATATGTTCTGGCTGTGTAACTCTGGTTTAGTCTTCTGGTTTCTCAGGAACCCTGGGAATTCCCTAAGATTTTAAGTTATAGAGAAGGCACTAGTAAACATTACCAGTAGAAGCTCCTCCTCAAAAATCTCTTCACACAGATCTAGCCCAGAAGCTCAAAAAAGTAAGACAGGGTCACGTATGTTTGTGCTATTCCCTTGAGTTATCATTTTAATGACCTTGACAAGAAAGAAAATAAGTAAGGCATGTGTTTGGTTTTTGTTGTTGTTGTTGTTGTTGTTGGTTTGGTTTTTTGGATTTTTTTTCCCTGAAGTTATGATCCTGTCTTCCTTTTAAACATATTTAATCACTTTAAAAGAGAGATTTATTTTTTCCTGCATTTTGCCAGAATTAAAGGACAACACTCTGGTATATAGTTTGTAGATTCTATTATCTTCCCAGAGAGGGAGAGGGAAAGAAAAAAAAAAGAGAGAGAAACAGACAGACAGACAGACAGACAGAGACAGAGACATATTGATTTTCTGTTCTGATTTCTAATCTAATTTTAAAGTACCTCTCACTTTCTACAATTTTTTACTATAACATCCATCAACTTTTTTCCAATATTAATAATAGCTGCCATTTTTATAGTATTTATTTTAATTTGATCTTTACAACCATAATTCTATGAGATAGGTACTATTATTCTACATCATCATCATCTACAGATGACTTGTAAAGAGTCACACAGCTTATAAGTGTCTAATGTAGAATTTGAAGTTAAGTCTGATTCCCAATCCTTCTCTCTAATCCCTAGAGCATCTATCTCTCTGTTTGGACATTGTTCTGGACAATGGAGTTCTCCTGGACTGGAAACTAGAATTTTGCTTATATTGGGCATCAATTCCCTATTAACCAATTTTGCTCTGTCTTTTCCAGCCCAAAGGTCAGTCTTTTTGGCAGAGAGAAGCAAATTTACTGTTCCTGCCCTGGAATGTCCTCTCTAAGATAATAAAAAGATAAAAATATAATAATATATGTCTTTTCTCTCTTTCTCTCTCTCTTTTTTTTGATTATACAAGAATCTGCCCATTTTTACAAGGAGTGGAGGTGTTCTATTGCCATTTAGTATTTTCTATAAATTGCTAATTTCTTTGCCCACCAACATTCCTTTATATAAAGCCCTCTGTGGGAAAGCAGAGGCAGAGAAGTGCTTCCTTCCAGACCACTGTTGAATGGGTTCCAGACTTCCTGGCTGCTTGTTTGAAAGGAGTTTGAGTGATGCTAGGAACTGAGAACAACAAACTCACTCTCTGACAAGAGGGCGTGCTGGCTCCCTGCCCCTGGCTGCCGGTCCTTAGGAGAGAACAAAACTGCAGTAGTTGGCTTCCATCCATGGGTAAGCATCTACTGAGTCAAACTCTATTTTTCTTCAGCTTGATTCAAGGAATTCATTTACATATGTCAATTAAAAAAAAAAAAAGAGTTGTAGCCTGTAGCCTGGACTCTATGGGTTCTCACCACGGATGCCTCCTTGAGGACAAAGTAATGAGCTGGAGTATTTTTAAAGCATGAAAATGAGAAACAATGTAGTCAGAAGAAGTTAAAATACTGATTCCCTAATTCCCCTTTCTAATTTTCCTTAGGATCAAAAAAGTAGGAAGTTCCTGAGTTTCACTTTTTTCAAACTTCTGTCCCAAAAAAGTTCATAATTTGATTTTTATTTAATTTTTTTAAAAAAGAAATGCTTATATACTTTAGGTATTCAAAAGATAAACAAGATCTAGACCCTAAAAGAGAATTTCTTAACTATGAATTTTTATTTTTTTGTAGAAAATTGTTTTCCTTTGTAGTCTTGTATATTGTATTGTATGCATTTGAAGACATATTTCAGACAAGGAGTCCATGGGCTTTGTCACATTAACTGCCAAAGAAGCCCATGGCCCAAAAGGTGAAGAATCCTGTGCCAGAGTCCATTCTTGAAGCAGAATCAATATTCAGTAGAACACTTTTCCTTTCCTAAAAATAAATCTTTCAACTTCTCAACAGTTTACCAGATTTGAGACTTGAGAAGGCCAAGGAAGGTCTGTATTACCAGCCCATGGTAGAAGGTGTATCATGCAGCACAGAGATGCTAGTGTAATTTGAGGCAAAAGCATCTGTTCCACTGTCCACAAGGCAGAGATCTATGGAGGTAGCTTTTGAGTTCTCACTATTCCACTATTCCCACCCTAGATACACATGCTAATAACAGGGTGGGAGACCTTTGGTCAATTGAATATTCCTGGGATTATCTTATAAAATCTCAAACAGTAGCTCACTGTAGCCATGACTCACACCTTCAAAAGATTCATCCCAGTAATAGTTGCCAATGGATTAATTTAGGAAAAAATTAACAAGATTGCTCTCCATTGGCAAAGAATGTGTTTTGGACTTCTGTAGGTCTCCACAGGACAGAGTACAATAGTAGCCACTTAATAAATACTTGTTGATTAAAGAATTAAACTAACTGTTGATTCTTTTCCTATTTCTGAAACTTTTCCATTTAATACTATATTTTCTTCATAAGTTTTCTCCAAGTCTGATGGTAAGAAAATTTGGGAATCTGTTTTCCACACACAAAAAAGAAAAGTTAACAAAAGGTCATGGGTTGCTTAGATATTTATTACAAAGCCCTTGAGTTTGCCCCTTTGACATCTCAAAATCTCCCTTTAGGCCAAGAAATTGGAATGTTCTTTAAAAAATTCTAATATTTGTGGAAAAGAGAGACAATGTGACACAGTGGATGAAAAAACTAGTTTTAAGTCATATCTTGGACATGTTAGATATTTCAAGTCATTTAAAGTCTCAGGCACTCAGGCAACTAATTTTCTAAGACTCTAGGATTTACAAATGAAGGTGTTGTTTCCATACAAGAGTTCTTACACAAATGTTCAAAGGAAGGAAGGAAAGAAGAAAAGAATAGGGATGGAAGGAGGGAAAGAGAAAGGAAGAAAGGAAGATAGGAAGGAAGGAAGGAAGGAAGGAAAGAAGGAAGGAAGGAAGGAAGGAAGGAAGGAAGGAAGGAAGGAAGGAAGGAAGGAAGGAAGGAAGGAAGGAAGGAAGGAAGGAAGGAAAGAAAAAATATAGAAAAGATGCATTCTACTGAACTACCTCCTACAATCAGAGATCCCAGTAGAATGTCTCATGTTCATGGTACACTCTGGTTTAGATCTTTAAGATGCTTATGACTTTGTTCACATCTGGACTACTAGAATAAAACCTCTCTCCCTTCTCCCCACACCCCTCCCAGTTTCCTGCTTCTCTTCTTGTCCAATTTCAGTCCATACTGGATGTCACTCTTACATTAATCTCCCCAATCCCCTGGTCCAAAGCATCATCACTATACTCCCTCCTGGTGCTTTCCCTAAGCCCAGCAAAGATATGTAACTTAATTATCCAGTATAAGAATTGGGTTAATTGAATATAATATTTGAATTGCCTACCAAATGGGGCTCTATTTGAGCTGTCTAGTCATCCCTTGTCCTGCTACAGAGGCTATAGTTTGGCATTAGTATTATACAACCTTGTTTTGACATAGCCTCATTGGTTTATTTTATCTTCATGTGAATTCTATACCTTTCTAATTACCAAGATTTTGCTGATTTTGTTTCTCCTTCTAAGGTTTTTCCAACCTCCCACTACCTTCTCAAATGCTACTTCTCCTTCAAGACCTTATCAGGAAAGCTTTATCTATTCCCTGCATTAAAGCTCTCAGATCTTTTTCAGAGCAATTGATGACTTTCTTTGCCTCTACCATCATATATTAATAAAATTGTTTCAGTTTTTTTGCACCCCAGCACAAGATGTTATATTTATCACTATTGAATTTATTCTAATAAGATCCAGTTTAAAACTACAGCCTGTCAGGTTTCTTTTAAATCCTACATCTGCCATCCAGTATTAGTTTTCCCTCTCAGCCTGATGTCACCTGCAACTCTGATGAAAATAATGCCTATGTCTTTATCCAAGACTTTAATAAAAATGTTAAAAAGCATGGGGCCAAGGACATAGCCCATGGGAGCTCCATTAGCGATCTCTTGCTAGGTTGAAATTGAGCCATTAAAAACTACTCCCAGGATCAGGCTATATAACTAGTTCTTAATCCTTCTAATTATATAAGGATATAGCCCACATCTGTCAGTATAAGATACTTTATCAAAAGCTTTGATAAAATCTAGAAAAACTATAACCACAGCATTTCTTTCATGTACTCATCTAGAAGTTCTTGGAGAAAAAAAAGAAATGAGGACAGTTCAGGAGTGCACTGTTCTTTATAAAACTATACTGATCCTTTGTAATCACCCTTTCTCTTTTTTATATTCATCATTCATCTCTTTAATGATCCTTTCTATAATTATATTGGGAATCAAAGTCAAGTTCATTGGCCTAGAGTTTATAGATTCCTTTTCTAGTCTTGAGATTCTTATCCTATTTTTCATGATCTTTCCAGTACCACTAATTACATGTAGCACAATTCTCAAATCATATGATTCTTTCATATGAAAAAAGTGACTTTGAGGCCACCTGGGTGTTCTGTTATTATCTCTTTAATCATCTTAGGTATCAAGTCTCTGTAAGTTATTTTTGTTTTCGGTTCCTCCTTTTTCAGAGAAAACGGAAGCTAAATATGATGTAAATAAATCATGTATTTTTATTTAACTATTTAGATATCTATGACTCATGACATAAACTTATTTCAGAGTTGCCTGAAGGGAAAAAAAGGAAAAAACAAATAATTCCATTTATTTTGATTTTATAGATAAATTGTTTTTTCATTCAAAACTGTTTATGGCTGCAGCCTTGATCAAATATATTCTAGTTGTATAAAACTTTGAAGTTTTCAAAACACATGCTTATCCTTTATATATTTGATCTTCTTGCTAGTCCTTGGAGGTTGGCAGAGACTATATTACTTTTCTCATTTTATAGATGAGACAATTGAAGTTCCAATAAGTTAAATGATACTACCAAAGTCATGCAGCTAATAAGTTCTAGGGCCAGGATGCAGCTCCAGGCCCACTGATTCCTGACCCAGGGTACATTTCATTACAATGCTCTTGATCAAATTAGTGTTCTCCCATAAGCCTTGGTCTTCTAACTTACTGTTTATACTTTATGCATAATATAATTTATCACAAAATATATTGTTTTTTTTCCTCAAAAAAAAAAATGTGGCCCAAGTTCTTATTGTATAGAGGTGACCCTGGCTGTCACCAAGGGAGGTTAGATGGGTAAAACCTACAAGTTCTGATAGCTGCAATCTAAGAACCAACTTCACTAACTCTGGAGAGACTAATTAATAAATACTTGGCAACCAAATAATGGGGTTTTTTTGGTCCCAACAAACCATGAAACATAAAAATATTATCTTCAATTCTATATGATTTCCTTCCATTTTCCATAATAATATCAAAAAAAGCAGAAAAAAAAACAAAGAAAGTGAAAAAATATATAATTCTTAAGTTGTCTACAAATATTAACTGTTGGTTTTCTTAATGAGTGATATTTATTTAATGCCAGAAAGCACTGTATGAATATTATTGAATGAATTGAACCCCATCCATACTGATATTCTCATTATCAGGAAAGCCAGAAAGCCTAAATCACTTATAGCTAAATGAAAGGATAACTTGTTTCTTCTCCTAGGAGAGGTGAGGATAGCAGCTGGACAAGTTGTTTTTAATCATACTTCTAAAATTTACATAAACTCATGAGACACTTGGTAATCTTGCCTTTCAATTCTTGAGATGAGAACCTACCCCTACAGAATCATGCTATTAATTGCAACTTATGCAGAAACATCCATGGAAGAGAATGACAAAGTAATGAAGAATGAAGAATTTGACAAGGTAAGCTTTTGGGAGCTCCCAGGAATGCTGACATATCTGAGCAAGGATGACTGCTGTTATAAAACTATACCATCTTGGAGAAAGCTGCCCAGAAAAAGCACCATCTTGCCAGTCGCTCATTCCCTTTTCCACTATATTCTCTCTAACCAACTTAATTCTATTTACCTAATTTTAAACCATAGCATCATAAACTAGAATTTAGAGGGACCTCAGGGAACATCTAATTCAATCCCTTATTTTTATGAATGTGGAAACTGAAGAAAAGGGAAATTGGTTGATTTGTCCAGAGTCAATAAGGTGGGATCTGAATTCAGGCCTCTGGATCCATCGCTGGTGTTGAGTTTTTCCTCCACTATAGAATGCTGTCTCTGTTTCTACCTATGAAATCTAAAAATCGGATTGATCTAAAGTGTTATTCTTTTTATTCCATTAGAACACAACTTATACCACAATCATTTTCTCCTATTATAGATTCCTAATCATCCAAAAGGAAAAGAATTCTAGCATAACAGGTGAAGAGGTAATATAAAAAACAGGAAGACTTAGGTTAAAATTCTCCTTTTATCATTATTTTCTTCTTGGGAAAATAACGTTATTTCTTGGGGCCTCAGTTTCTTCCTCAAATGTAAGGGTTAAACTGGATGCCTTCCATGGTCCTTTCTAAATATATTGAAATTGCACAATAATTGCTCATCTGTAACAGCACAAACCAATGAAGTCAAAGTCTAGAAAATCAGAGGTCTATAGTATTAGAGTATCCTTCCCCACTCAATCAGCCATTTGCCCACCCCCTCCTCTCCTTCCCTCAACCCGAGGCAGAACATTTGTAGTCTCATCTCACTCTTCAACCAAAATAAACCCTGCTCCTTTCCAGGTTCTTTCAATGCATAAACTTCCTGCTGTCCTGCAAATCCTGTCCGGTATTGTGCCCAATACACCTTCTTCCAAGGACATACATTTACACTCATTTAACCTTAACCTTAACCCACAAGATCTGGTCCATTGGATCAGGAAGAAGATGCTTATACCCAGGCTCTATTATCTGTCTTCCATAGTGCTATGATTTCTGAACTTAAAGAATGAATAGTTTTCAATGTGGTCTGCACTTCTGGTCACAGTTATACATTCCCCCTTCACAAAGTTTAATGAGTAATGTACCACCATAATAGACCCTTGATGTACCACAAAGGTCTGTTCAAAACTGCATATATAGAATCAATACCCTAGAACTTTGGGTGATCACTTATAAATAAAACAGGCTCTGCCAGTGTCTCCAATCCTGGGAGGTATGTGCCATACTAAGGACCCTATGAGAAAACCAACTGTCTTGATGTGTCCCTTCCAGATCTGAAAAGAAAAAAAACACTGGATTTTATCACTTGACATACCTTTATTTCACAGAAATATTGCCATTCTGGTAGATGTCAACCTGATGTGGGAAAGATTCCTTTCTAGATTCCCATCCTCTCCTAGTTAATAATGTAAATTGCCCTTTAACTCACAAATCCTGGTCCCTTTGAATTCCAATAGAAGATCCGGACCTGTCCCAGCCCCACCTGGATCTGAGCCAACTTTGGGGCTACACCCGAAAGCCCCTAGAGCTAAGTCTCCTATTATAAAAAGGCCATGCTGGGAACCCCTTTTTGCAGAGATTCCAAACATGGTCGCCATGTGAGGACCCTCTGTCCAGTGCCCTCCTTATCTCTATCTTCACCTAATAATAAACCTCTTTTATCAATCTAGCTCTCCGGGCCAATAAATGCTTTTATTGGGAACTTGCGCCGCTACTAGACCCCCTTGTGCCGAATCTGTACCCTAAACCTGCCACTAGACCTTAACCCTAATTTCATTTAAGTACCCCAAATCTAGACCTCAACAAACCCACTGACCAAGAAGGTTTCCTTTCTTTCTTGACCTGGCGCACTACTATTTAATTTAAAATCCTATTCTTGAGATGTTTTCTGTTTCTATTATCTTCCCTCTTAGACTTCCAAAAATTGGTGTTCCCAATTTCAATTCTCCTTGGACTGTGTCATTTTTTAAATTTATTTTTATTAAAGCTTTTTAATTTTCAAAACATGTACATGGATAATTTTTCAACATTAACCCTTGCAAAACCTTGTGTTACAATTTACCCCCCCCCTTCCTCCCATTCCCTCCCTTAGATGGCAAGTAATCCAATATATGTTAAACATGATAAAAATATATATTAAATCCAATATATACAAATATTTATACAATTATCTTGCTGCACAAGAAAAATCAACTAAAAGAAAAAAAATGAGAAAGAAAATAAAATCCAAGCAAACAACAGCAAGAAGAGTGAGAATGCTATGTTGTGGTCCACATTCAGTTCCCACAGTTTTCTCTCTGGGTGTAGATGGTTCTCTTCATCACAAGATCATTGGAACTGGCCTGAAACATCTCATTATTGAAAAGAGTCAAACTGTATTATTCTTGACACTGCAAGTAAAAGTTTACCTGTCCATTGCATGTCACCCTCAACACATGTTATCTCCTCAATCTACCAATAGCATGTAAACTCTTTAATGGACTCTCATTTTTGTATTTTTGTTCCTAGTGCCTAATATTTTACATGAATTAAGTAAATACTTAATTCATACTTTTTTATTAATTTATAGGCGATTAGTTGGATGGTTAATTGAGTCTAGTGAGCAAAAAATATGGATCCCTGAATGGTATCTCGTGCTAATCTTCCTATTAAAAGGCAGTATGACAGAACAAGAACATTGGACCAACAGTCAAAAAACCTGTTTCAAATCCTAGATCAAATACTCATGTGCTCTGTGACCTTGGCAAACCTCTTCCTCAAACTGTTTAAGTTTCCTTATCTATAAAAAAGGGTATTGGATTACATATTTTCTATAGTTCTTTTAAACTCTAAATCCTAAAATGGGAGGATTAACTATGCATTTCTCTACCACTCACCCATCATGGAACTCTTTTATAAAAATCATGTACTTATCTACCCATTACACATCCCTTTATAAGGTATTTGGTTTCCTTCCCTGGTTTTTCCCTGCATGCAACCCACATACCTCTATTGCTGAGATAAATAATTTCTTGCATGAGTTAACAACTGCTGACTGACTTGCAGAATACTTTACTTAGCTTAAGGTAGACTTTAGGCATAGGAGATCAGATTTAATTGTCATTTTGAAAGCTACAGAATGAAAGATCTGACTAATGGAGCAAGAGATACCTTCCCACTCATACAGTTGGTCAATGTCATGCTTTCTGGTTAGGATTATTCTCCTTATTATGTACCCATCCTGTATTTCTCCAGTTGTGACAGCATCACTTCCACCCTTGACTACATTCATCAAATCCTTGCCCACATCAGGCAATCGCTGATGGGCCAAAGGGATGTGCAGTTAGGAAAATCTTAGACTCATAAAAACAATAAATACTTCTAGTAACTAGTATACTGGAAGGATTATAAGACTAAGGAAATAAAAGAGAAATCAGTGCTCCATATGAATACCCAATATGTCCAAATCAGCCTCCTTATGGTTCCCCATATATAACATTCCACCTCTTATTTTTGTATGCAGGAGGAGCAATTCCTTAATATCTTTCCCTCATGCAAGTCAGGCTAGCCTTTCTTTAAAAAGTATTGAGGAGATATTAATAACTTTTATTTTTAAAAAAGGTATTGAGAGGCAACTAAATGGCACAGTGGACAAAGCACTTAATAATACTTAATATATGTTTGCTGAATAAATAAACATATATATATGCATACATATATTCAGGATGTGTGTGTGTGTATATATATAGATAGATAGATATATATATATACACACACACACATCCTGAATATATGTATGCATATTTTTTCTCCATTATATATTTAAGACCCATGCTGTAGATGAGTAAGGAACTGTATCTAGAATTTAATAGGAAAAAATAATAAATTGTACATAGAAAATAGCACAATGCTTTCAATAGTTCCTAGTTGTACCTTGACACTAAAATCCATCTTTTGAATACTTGTTGAAAAGATGGATATTTCAAATTATGGAGCATCACAAGCTTTAAACAATCTAGAGCAAGAGAAAGAACACACAAAGAACACATACATACATATACATATATATACACACTAACATACATATATATCATAATTATATCCACTGTATATGGCACCTTGATAAAATCTGAGCCTCTCTGTATGAAATTTCTTTTGGTTTACTAATACCATAACTGAAGCCTTTGTTCCCTCAAAGTATTTCTGCCACATTGTCAAGTGTCAGGAAGACCAGGCAACTGATCTGTGGAGCAGTAAACAAGCAGCTATTGCAAATGAATTTGGTGAGGGCAGTCTTAGCTTTCATTAAAATAGAATTAGGGTTGTTGAGTTGAGATTCCTAATCTGGCCCTGAAATTAGAACAATAGAGTGTGATAGAACTGGACTGAAAGAGTCTTATGATTTCATCAGTATGAGGAACTCCTGACATGGAAAAGTCCCTTCTCTGATGCAACTTGTTTGAAACTTTCAGACTTAGAAAGTTGACTCAGGATTGAAAGGTTACCCTAGGGTAACAGGACTAGCATTGTCTAAGGCAAATCTTGACTCTGATGTTCCTGACCCCAAGCTGACTTTCTATTCTTTAGGTCACACTTGCCTCAGAGAATATAGACAAACTTCCAATGTCCCAGCCGACTTCTAAACAGAGCTTTGAAGCTTGCAAAATACTTTACATACAATGTCTTTTTTGAACTTTACCACAGTCCTATGAGACAGGCACTGTGGGTATTATTATTCCCATTTTGAAAATGAAGAAATTTAAGTTCAGAGATAAGATGACTTACTCTGTCATACAGAGAGTAATTTTAGAAGAAAGATTAGAACAAAGATCTCTAAGCTTTCAGTAAAAAATAAATCTAGCCATTAGGACATGCTGCTCCTGTAACCAATGACTATTTTCCATTCATATTTTTCATCTTAATTCTAATGAATATCAGTGGAAGTTTAAATCAATACACATCCATACTCCCTTAAAGTCTAGTCAGAATGCTCCAAGTCAGTGGGAATAGCAATTGCCAGTGGTGATCTCAATCAAATTAATAGTCAACCCAAAGGTGAAATCTACTTTCTTTCTCAAGAACAACAATAACAAAAATAGATATCCTTTACAATAAATGGAAAGGTCAGATAAATCCCTTGCATCTGCTTTAATTAATTCTTATATTCTCAGAAGAATATAATCTATTTGAGGGGAAAGATAATTTCATTATTTACTTTATATTTCTTAATGCCAATTACAATCCCTAATGGTAGTAGGTAACTTTGGATGCTATTCAGCTCTGCATTCACATAGATTATTAGGTTCTATGTGGGCTATTTAAAAGTTATATGTATTTTATTTTACTCAAACCCCCATCCTATCTCAATTTGGGTGGCTAAAAGATCAAAAAGAAATACACATGCTAAATTAAAACATTTAATTGGAACTAAAGCAATTATTATAGGGATAGGGAAAACAATCTTAGTATACTCATTGTAGGGAATAGGGACTTGAATAAATAAGAGGAAAATATTCTCCCAGAGTGGAGATAACTTGACAAATGTCTCTGGCCAAGCAAGACTAAAAGTCAATAACATCCACTTAGGAAATTTCTGTATCTGCCTGGATTACTTGCCACTGTTTACCGCCTCAGTCATGGCAAGAATTACCCCATCACTCAGCTTGATGTTATTACATGCCTTCAGCTGTGGAGCTCTATCATGAGTGACCACTCTATATAATTTCCTTCTTCCTCCAAGTCTCAACCACCCTCCTGATAAGAGTCACGCCGTCCTTCAGGCATACTGGAATTGATGTCCTGGGAATTTCAACTAGACTGGTCCATTGTAGAAAAATATAGTCTTTTCTCTCAGATGTACTCTTATTCTATCAGTTACTTGCAGCCCTTGGAACAATAAACATGAATCTTTTTTTATCTTGAATAGGAACTCTAAGAAATTTCAACCCCACATCTGAGTAATTATAATAATCATTTTAGTCCTGGAAAACAAATCATATATAACTCTTTTTTCTTGATGAGATCATAGTGATTCTTTGTAGACAAAGGGGGATTACATAGAACAGAATATTGCATACTTTGTCAGACATCACCACTAGATTGTTTTTGCTTAGATGTTTTTATTTGTAATAAGGGACAATTGAATTCAAGAAGAAGGGCAGGAGGGGTATGTTCAGAAACACCTATGGACAAAAGATATATGAAATCATATTAAAATGAAGTAAAATAAAAAATTCTATTTGGCCCTTCAGTGAAACAAGAGAGAGAGGCATCCATAATGTTAGATGGAAATCACTAACTAGATGGAAATCAGAAATTGATATTGCTTTGAGATTTAAAAAGCATAATACATATTATATCATTTAATCCTCACAACAATCCTATGAGATTGGTATTTCAAAAACTAATTTCTTCTTTTTACAGAAGAGAAATTGAGGCTAGAAGAAGTTAAGTGACTTGCTCATGATAACACAATTAGTCAGTGTTAGATATAGGATTCAAACTCAAGTCTTACCTGAATCTAATTTAGGGTTTTCCCCACCATACCCTTCTGTTACTTAGTATTATGTCTGGAGTTCTCAAATATAACTTGAGGTTGACATGACAACATCTCAAAGAGAGGATGTATCAGAGATGCAGTCTAAGATGTCTCTCAGAGGTTTTTTCATAGACTCATCTGTATTAGAAGACCAAGATTCCAATCATCAAGTACAAAAAAGAGATAAAGCAACAAAAGTAACATGAAAAAATAGGGGGAAGGTAATCACATCTCATAGAACCCTTAGATTATTAGAAAATAGCATAGGATATTACGATACATATAGACACATATCAAAACACACCTAGGTAAGCAGAATCACTCAGGTACTCTAAACAGTAGAATCTTTTTTTTTTTGATTCAAACCTCATTCTATCTCTTTCTTAAGCAAATAGCAGCCTATTTAGGTCAAAACTCTCTCAGAAAATAGCTCAATCTGCCAAAATTTTCCAATATTAGAGTTAGTCCAAATTACTTCCAGCACTAGCCACTGTTCCCTCTCCATGGTTCCTTGTACTACACAACATTTCTGCATTCCTATATTAAACAAGGAAAGCATCTCAGCTATAGCTGGCTCAGCAAATGTTCCTGCCCTGGTGCTGACCAAGTTAGTTACTATCAGTTCCACTGCTATTCCTGGCCATGGTGCTGACATTAAGAAAACGAAGTCAAGAAGAAGCTGAATAGGACTAAGCACATGCAGAACAAATACATACAGAAGATGAGATTTTAAAGACATGTAGGGAATTAAAATTATTTGAAGATTTCTTAAAAAGGAGTTTCCAAAAGAGTAGAAAACATCATAGCTAGAATTCTTACCCTAAAAAGGCGACCCAAGACAATTACTAACCCATATGCCTAGTTTCTTGTTGTTATAAAGTCTTTATGAGAATGGTCTAGCCACCCAACAAGAGTATTTTTTTTTGGCTGAGGTAATTGGGGTTAAGTGACTTGCCCAAAGTCACACAGCCAGGAAGTGTTAAGTGTCTGAGGCAGATTTGAACTCAGGTCCTCCTGACCTCAGGACTGGTGCTCTATCCACTGCAACACCTACCTGCCCTCCAACAAGAGTATTTTTGATAAAACTATGATGGAGACATAACTATAGATAAATAAAAATTGACTTCAAATTCTGGAAAAATCTAAAACATATTACGGAAAAGTTTATTGACTATCTTGAAAAGGAAGAAATAATCATAAAGAATCACTGTGACTTAAAAAAAAAAAAGAATCACAGTGACTTTATCAAGAAGAGGTTATCCAAGACTATCATAATTTCTCTTTTTGACGGTAGTTCTTGACTAAGAGATCATTTGGAAACCAGTTGAATGGCTAGACCCAAAAAAGAGTTAATTTGAAACTAGGTCTCTAATGAAGTGCCTCAAGGATTTGTACTTGTTTTTGTGCTGATTATCACTTTCCCCAATCACTTGGGGAAGGGCATAGATATCATGTTCATTGAATTTGCACAGGACACAAAAATGGAAAGAAATAATATAAATGATAGAGTCAAGATCCAAAAATATCTCAACAAGCTATAGTATTAAATGGAATCTAGTAAGATAGAATCTAATACCATTTGAACTTGGGCTTCATTAAGAGAGCCACTGAGTCAAGGACTAGGGAATGACAATCCTCTTGTACTTTGACCCAGTGAGACTAGATATGGAGTTCTAACTTCCAGATTGTGTTCAGTTATGAGTCCCACAATGTACAAAGGACATTGATTAGCTGAAGACACAACAAAGGTGGAAAACCATGATATTGTAGTGCTTTGAGTTTGCCCCAAAGAAAATACTAGCTGAAGAACTTGGGACATTAATCTGAAAAACAGAAGATTTGTCAATAAACTGGATGCTGGACTATGACAGCCATCTTCAACTATTTTAAGGGATGTTAGATGGAAAGAAAACACTTGATCTACTTGGTCCAATACAATAAAAATAAAAATGAACAATGTGTGGCAGTGAAAAAAATACACATTTAGACTTGATGTCAAGAAAAACAATTAACAATTAGAGATATCCTTAAATGAAATGGACAATATTAGGAGGTAGTGAAACCCTCACTAAAAAATTTCAGGCTGGATGGCTACTTTGGTGGTATGCTATTCATATATAGCTTGGCCTGTGACCCTTCTCAATTCTGAAGTTCCAATTACTTGTATAATCCTATGTAGGAAACAGGCAGACATTGCCAGATAATTTTCTAAATCAGATCACATCATTATGTGACTTGGATTGAGGTATAGAAAAAAAAAAATTAGCATCCTGCTATCTTTTTGTTGGTCAGTTTAAGAGGAAAAAAATGTTGTTTCATAGAATAATATGCATCCCTGAAGATTCTCCTTAAGTTGTCTTCTACATTTAAATTACACAAGATTCTCTTGTGGATACAACTAACAGAGAACTTTGTTCAATCATGCAATAAGTACTAACATCTAGTGAGGGTTAAAGCAGAACAACATATGAAAAGGTAGATGATAGAACACAACATGGTATTGAAAGAATAATAACAAGAGCACTGAAGCTCAGAATGAACTGAGGCTGATCATGAATGTTAAGGAAAATAAAAAAGAAATTTTGAAAATTATGTTGGTAAAGAGTAGGATTTGAAAAGGAATAGAAATGAGGCTTGGGTAGATGGAATAATGATTACAGAAGATGAGAAAAGGCAAGACTTTAAACATTTTTTATTTCTCTATGCCAAGGAAAATTATCATTAGATTGAAAATGACAAGAACAAAAATTGTTGAGTGCATAAAACCATAAGAAAATAAGAATATAGTAAGAGAATATCACTCTACATTAATTGAGTTCATGTCATCAGACTGTGATAAATGATATCACAGAGTATCAAAAGAAGGGTAGATCTGTCCAGCAAGCTATTATCAATAGTCAATAAATAAACATGTAGAATGGGGAAATAATTTCAGAATTATAGAAAAGTCCATTTTGACCCAGTTTTCAAAAAGAAAAAGTATATCATATAAACAATATGTTTATATTACATATATACAGTGATCATGACCTCAATTCCTGAAATGTATCAAAAGGATGGCTTTTGAATATCTGGAAAGAGAAGCATGATCACAAAATGCCAGTATGGCTTCACCAAAACAAAATTGTGAGACCGACCTTATTTCTTTTTTTTTCTTTTTACAGATTTATTAGATGGCAAGTTTCACAGTTTTATGCTGTTCTTATGTATTATTTATTTATTTTTCATGGAAAATGTTGGAGATTTCTCCTTCACCCTGTTATAGTCAACATTTTGTCAATGACTTGGATGAAGGCATCAACAATGTTTAGCCTTGTGCCTGGCCCATAGTAGACATCTAAACAAATTTTTATTCATTCATTCTTATGAAAGTTTCCAATGACACAAAGCTGGGAAGTATAGCCAATGTTAGAGAATAGAGCTGGGATCTAAAAACAGCTGGAAAGTCTAGAACCACCAAAGGCTGAATGTAATAATAATTTTAAAAAGACTTTTATTGAAAGGAAAGTCCTATAATTGGAGTCAAAACTTAATTTTATCAACTTAAGTTGGAGAAAGCATAACTTTAGAATGGTTCATTTCAAAAAGAGAAAGGATTTTGTCATCTTGTATGATCTCAACATGAATCAACACTAACATGGCAGCCAAGGAAAATTGAATGTGACCTTAAGCGCCATTAAAAAGGGTATATAGGTCTCAGATGAAAAAGGTGATAGTCCCCAGTCAAACCACATCTGTAATACTTCATTAATTTTGGGAAAACATTTTTTAGGAAGGCTACTGACAAATGGCAACATCCGGGGGGGAGGAGAGGGGGCAGGAATCAGGATGCTGAGGGACAGCAATACAAAGATAATTTGAATGGATTTGGTATATTTACCTGGAAGAAAAGAACACATTGCAAGGATGTGATATAATTATTTTCAAATATTTAAAATATGGTCATATGGAAAAAGAATTTGACTTATTCTCCCTGACTCCAGAGGTCAGAGCTAGAAACAACTGGCAGACACTTCAGAAAGGCTGATTTTTACGTGATAAAAGGAAAAAAAGTATCTGATGGTGAAAACTAACCAAAAGCAAAAGGGGCTGCCTCTTTAGGAAGTGACATTTAGGTGACAATAAAGTGCTGGACATGGAATCACAAGACCTAAGTTCAAATCAGCTCCCAGACACATCTATCTGTGTCTCTCTGGGCAAGTTATTTAACTTCTGTTTGCCTCAAGTTTCCCAATTGAAAAATGGGAATAATAATATCACTTAACATCACAGGTTTATCATAAGACTCAAATGATAGAACATATGTAAGGCACTTTGCAAATCCTAAAGCACTGTGTAAATATTAGTTATTAAAATTATTATTGCTGAGTGCTCCCTTGTTAGAGATCTTCAAGCAGAGTCCAGATGATTACTTATTGGGGGTTTCTATTCAGGTATAGATTGAACAAGAAAACTTCTGACACTTCATCTAACTTAGCATGTGATAAGAGTATGTTATACTATCATGGAAAGACCAAAGTATTTGTGGTCAGAGAATGAAACTGAAACTCTGCTTCTTGCTATATGACCTTGGGTATATCCCATAATCTCTCTTGTCATCAGTTTACTGATCTGTTTTTTAAAGGAGTGAAATTTAATTTCTCCAATTCTAAATCCTCTGATCCTATAAGCAATATTTAAAAAGATGTATATGATTCAAAAAGGTGGTGGTCCACTTATGATGGAAAAACAAGAGGCAGCTAGTCAGCCTACAAAAATGATGTCTCTATCCTCAAGTTGATATATAAATGAAGGAGACATGATACAAAAATTACATAAATAAAATATGTGTTTTATATTCATCTTCTTGAATTCAAACCCAGTTTTAGACACTTACTGATGCCACTGAGTGACCCTGGTGAATACAGGCACGAGATTTGTGGCAAAGAATGGGTTTATTTACGCTAAGAAAACAGCTTTCTTAGTGGGAAAACTCCTGTTAGGAATTAGCAAAGGTTTACACTGAGAAAGACCTAATGGGCTAAATCAAGGACCTTTAGCAAAGATTGGGGTTCAGAGCCATCTTTTATTAGCCTTCTGAGGTTTGAGGCTGAGGAGATTAAAGGCTATTTTTTGATTCAATAAAGAATGGTGATTATACCCCTGGCCAAGATCTTCAATTGAATGAGATTACTGATCTTGGGGTTTCCCTTATGGACAAAAGGGTGGGGCCCCTCCCAGAGGTTGGGAGGGCTTGAGATCTTGAATCACTCTTCCCCCACAGATTGAAGGGGACACAATTTACATCAAAGAGACTTGGATGATATTTTACTGATGGCATGTGTACTGATAATAAGGAAAACATCCATAATTTAAGGAATTATGATATATACGAAAACATATGATTTGTTTTGAATATGTTAATATTTTATAAAATTTGGATAGAATGGAAGAATCTAATCTAGTGCTTGTAATACAAATTTAGAAGCTGGTTGGCAAAAGCAATATCATTTGTTAGCTTTTTTATAAGACTGTGTCTCAGATCAATACTTGTAATAGGTGGGTTGATGGTGCCTACTAAGATACATTTCTTTTAAAAAATTATATTCATATACCCCTGCCTTTGCTACAGTATAGACTCTAAGTCAAGAAGTAACACTGACATCTATTGTATCCCTCAATAATGATGGTGGTCACATCAAGGAAATTGGTTAAAGGAATACAGGATTTGTGTCCCATAATCAGTTCAGAATGCTTGCTTGGAAAAATATCCTTGGGTAAGTCTGAAGTCAAGAGATCTCCATAAAAGAAAGAGTCACCCCTTTTAGTATAGGAATTACTCATGCAATCCCATAGGCATGATACCTTGGGAAAGGTTACTGTAAAGTCCAAAGCCAATTATATGCTTTTTTTATATACTGGAAGCCTTTCTCAGTGAAAACATAAGAAGAAACCAGAGAATTAGGAGAGTTAAATTTTCCTAATTCTGCTTATTCAGTTCAGTTCAACAAGCATTATAAAGTACCAGGAACTGTGCTAGAAACACTGGAGATAGAGGCAAAAAGCCAGGTAGTCCCTGCCTTCAAGCTTACACTCTGTGGGGAAACATATTCTATACACTTACTGGTTCACACTGGCAAGTTCTTCACTTTTTGGTATTACATTTTCTTTGTAAAGTGTGGATAGCAATATTGAAAATGAGGACGATTATGACAATTTAGATCTAATCCAAGCTTTGAGATTCATGTCTCCCAGAATTTCAAATGTGGTTATTCCAAGATTTTCAGTTAATACACCAAAATGCCAAGTCAGATCAAAAAGAAAGAAAAAGAAAAAAAGACTGAAACTATTAAACTCAGTGAAAACCATCCCTTTCTTTCTAAAAACCTTTTGATATATTTTTTTCTGTATCCTTTTCACATTGCCTCATTCCCCAAGGGGCAATTCAAAATACTGCAGTAAAAATGATTTCCATGCCCAGTACAATGGCCTGTGGCCATTCTCTTCAACTCTCCTCTGGGACTCCACATTTTCCTTATATCCAGTTTAAGCTTCTGTAAAACTGCAGGCATCAGTCACTAGATGTGTCAAATAACCTCCTATGCCTTTAGTAGAAACAGGATTCATGAAATCCATATATCTACTTTCTCTTGTATTTTTACCCCTATTCTTTTTGTAAACCTGTAGTTTAGAATATTTTCTCACTTCCAACTTCAATGAAGTTTTATAAGCCTGAAGCAATGATTCATTGATCCAACCTCACTGTAATCTTCTCCAAACCTTCTCCAAACCTCTCCTCAAGGTTCACTTTGTTTGGAAAACTGACCTGAGCATCTCCAATATTTCTGAAGCATCCCAGAAGAATATAATACTCTGACTGCCCTAGACTTCCAAGTTTTTACCATCCTTTGAGATAGAAGTTACGCAACGTACTGTAAAAATATCAAATTGAGCTCTGAGTTCAAATGCTAATGAGAAAGCCCTTGGTCTGGAGTTAAGAGTTGTTCAGTTATTCAGTTGTGTCTGTTTCTTTATAACCCCATGGACTAAAAAAAATACAACATCCAGGATAATCCAGGACCTTATCATGTGGTTGACAGAGCCTGAAGTACTGATAAAATTACTCTGAGGCAAGCAGGAAAGAACGCTGATGGGGAACAGTTCAGCCATAGTCCCACCATCTGTGGAGATTGTGGGTAATCCTACCTTGCTGTGTCCATCCAGAAATTCAAGTTATCAAACCCCTGAGGTTAAATTTTCCCTTTAAATCTGACCATAGCTCATGTTATTTTTGCTGATCCCTTTGGGTCAGTCTGCCACAGTGTTCTACCTTGTATTGTCTTTTTCCTCATCCCTCCCCCAAATCACATGGTGTCTTTCCTTTCATCTCTTCACCATATTTCATGGTCTCTTTGTCCTTTTTATAGTTAAAAGATGCTAAACTTCTCTATGGATTTAATCTGCCAACTAAAGACATATTTCATCCTCAAGGGGATATTTCCTTTCTGCTTGCTAATTATGAGTTCCACTAGGGAACTTCTCTTTTCTATTGTTAATTGTTATACTCTCTCAGTTCTATTTTCATGATGTATCTCTATTTTTGATGTATCTCTTCATTTTGTCTTTTCCTAAATAAGCCTAGAGAATGGCTATTGTAAATTCTTCATATGACTGAACCCCAACATTTAAAAACATCATTTGAAACTAAGAATTTCTACTCTGAAGAACAACATCTATCCGTCTCACACTCAGCCATCTCCTCCTTTTGCTTTCAATCTTTCCTAACATCAGGACCTTTTCCAATGAGACCTATCTTCTCAATATGTGGCCAAAGTATTTAAGTTTCAACTACAGTATTTGGCCTTCTGGTAAATAGCATGAATTGATTTCTTTAAATATCAACTAATTTGATCTCCTTGCTAAACAAGGGACTATAAAAAGTCTTCTCCAGCACCACAATTTGAAAGTGTTGGAATCAAAAGAGACTTGGGTTAAAATCCTACTTCTATCAATTTATAGTTATATGATCGTGATTAAATCATTAAACACTCAGTGTATCTATAAATTAGAAATGAGAATATCTGAAGTGTATTTCTTCACTAGGTTATGTATGACAACACTAGAATACCTAGGGAGTAGAAAACTTTAAATATCAAACAGAGAAAAAATGTATATGTGTATATATTAAAGGAGATAATTACATAAAATGCTTTGTAAACATTAAAGAGCTATTTAAATGTCACATATATTTATTGTGGGTAAATGACTTAGTCTTTTTCAGACTCAGTTTCCTCATCTGTAAAATGGGGATATTTCATATCTATGCTCCCTATTAATGTTGCTATGTGGAAAGTTCTTTGGAAACTGTTATATTTTTATAAATGTGAGTAATTGTTATCCTTTCTTTATTTTCTGATCTTCCCAGAACTCTTTTATATAATTTTGATCCTAAGTAGTAACATAGAGACTTTCAGTTTTTTCTTTAGTATAACATCTGCTCCCCATTAATGTTTAATATTTATTACTGATGATAAAGGAAGAAGATAAAAGTGATTATGATTATAAATATTAAGAAAAGACTGTTTTGGGGAATTTATATCAGTAATGATACCATGCTCTATGCACTATTCAGGTCCACTTCATTCTTTGTGTTGAAGGAATGGGGAAGTCCAGTTTCCCAGCTGCAGCCAAACAGAGTATGATACAGTAGAAAATAAAGAAAAGCATCTTTGTCATCAAATGGAGCTCAGTCTCTTAACAAATGTTCCTTGCTGGAATATATAAATTTACCATCTAAAAATAGTCATTATTCGATGAAATATACTTTTTTTAAAAAATTGGATGTAATTTCACAAAGCACAAAAGCTTGAGGAGACAATATTAAAATACAAGTTAGTCACATGTTAACAGATTTAGAGACTACTAAAATTCAAATAATATATTGATGTCAATAATTAAATGCTTTAATTTGTATATCACATGAATAAAATACTATTCTATTACTGTTCCTAAATAAAGGTCCTATGTTCTACCTTGACCCCAGTCCTTTGGATTTCTTTTATGCTGCTCTTTTAAGATATAAACCAACCCTCCAGAATACCACTCTTTTCGATATAGTCGGACCTTTTTAGAGACTACCCTAAATATAGCAGAGTGGTGGGAAGTCAGTGCCGTGATGGTTTCCATGGCAACAACTACCTGTCTGCTTTTGGGACCCTGACATCCACTGCTGGGCAATAAGAAATCCGGAGGAAGCCTGGCAGACTCAATTAAAATAGAAACTTTAGGCTGAATCTGCTCAATTTTCAATTCATGTGGATTCTGAAGCTTGATCTTGGGTTGATAGAGACACCATACATATATACCCTCTCACGCCATGACAAAGGGGAAGAGATTCAGGACCAAACATTATGAACCTCACAGCTGCCTAATGTCCCTCAGATTCCCCTAATCTCTTCCTTGCATTAATTTCTCCAGCTGTCAACATATGATCTTTCTTTTTTGTTATTGTTTTGTGTTAAATGGATGAGTGAACAAACATTTATTAAGCTTCTACTATGTGCTAAACACTGTGATAGACACTAAGGATACATATATAAGAGTGATACAGTCCCTGATCTCAAAAAGGGCTATAGTTATAGAAGGATACAACATAAATTGTGGATAGGGGACAGGGGAAAATGTTTTGGTCAGAAGGATTATGAGTGCAATCATAGAGCAAAAATTTGTCACTTCTTTTAGTAGCAATCCATCAATCAATAAACACTTTTTAAAATTTTATTATATGCCCTGTGTTGAGAATACCAAGTGTCCTCAAGAAGCTTACATTCTATTGAAGTAGACATGTATATATACAAAACAAATGAAGGAAATGTAGAGGGAGGAGATAAGAAACAGCTGGGGAGAATCAGGAAAGGCTTCCTGTAGAAACTGGCATTTGAGATAAGTCTTAATAGGAACTAGAATTTCTAAGAGGCAGGGGTGTGAACAGTTCATTCCATGCAGGGAAGTGGAAGATGGAATGAGGAATAATGTATGATAATACTAGAATGGTAAGTTGGAACCAGAGAATTGAAAACTTTAAATGTTGAACAGAGAAATATAAGTATGTGTGCCACTTTGAAAGATATTTGGAGATCACATTGGAATGGCTAGAGACTTGAGATAGGAAGTGTTATTAGGAAGCCAATCCAATAAATCAAGCAAGAATTAATGAGATTTTGAACATGGGTGATAGAATTGATTGTATGACCTTTCCCAGAGTATATATTTTAAAAAATGGAAAGCTAAAAGGAGGAAAAACAAAAGTGGGGTGGACTTTGTAGCAGGATAGATGACTAGAGGGGATCTGGTTGACTAGTGGATGACTAGATGAGATGTAAAGGACAATAAGGACAAGTTTGATATATTTGTTAAATTGAGCTTTCACTCACTCACCCATTAATCAAGAGAGCTTAGTCCCAGGGTGGTACACCAAAACTGAGTAGAAAAACTCAAAGAGGCTGCTCTGGAAGTTAAATTCGGAAAGTCACTATTCCAGGTAAAGAGAAGGGGGCACAAGAAGCAGACAGTAAGATTCACCTTGGACTGACCATGGTTTCCTGTTATTTGTCATTGTTCTGTGGAGGAGATGGAGGATGTAAAAGAAGAAAGAAGGATAAATTTTCATCTTTTTATATACAGTTTATCAATATTCTTTTTTAATGTTCCATCCATTTCCCAATCACACCTCTATTCCCACTCCTCCCTCACAACAAAGTCTAATTAAACAAACAAATCAACACATTAGCCATGTCTGACAATGTGCCATCTGCTCTTTCTTATAATCATGTAGGAGCTGATTTAGTCTAAGAGAGAGCAGCCTCCTTCACATGGAATTATGGAACATTAGAGCTGGAAGAAACCTTAGAAAGCATGCAGTCCAACACCCTCCTTTCCCATTTTGCATATAGCAAATAAATGCCCAGAGAGGTCATTAATTGGTTCTTCTAAATACCCTGGTAGAAGTAGCAGTGTAATCAGCTGCCACATGTTGTTCAACCATCAGTTGTTCATGTCAAAGACTGGTGACAACATTAGGGAAAATTGCCTATATTCATTGCAAGATGCTGTGTAATGTTCTGTACCCATAGTATCCAATTATCTCTTATCAGTATGTCCCCTCCAAGACCTTCACACCCTCCTTCTTGTCTCACAGCATTTACAAAGAAATCTCCTTTTTTTTTTTTTTAACATAGTGGAAAGCTGCTGATTTATTATCTGTTGGTGAAACAAAATAAATAGTGGGCCTGCAAAAAGAAAGACACTCATAGTTTAGCTTGATATTTTTCCATATAGTACTACCTGAAAGTTTTAGACTTTTCTAATCATCATAACATAAATGAACATATGTATGTGACAATATAGTAATTATAGTAACAATATAATAATTATAACAATCTATATATTGACTAATGATATGTTATAATATTATAGTTATCATGCATTATAAAAGAAATACATTATAATATAGTAGTTATGTTATAACATGTTAGTAATTATTAAAATGTAATTTATATTATAAGAATTAATGGCAAGTATTTAATATTGTCACATGTACTATTTTATAATGTATAATGATAGCATATAACTATAATAAAATAATTATAATATGATATGTAATATATATTATACATAATAACATAATATAAATATAACTGAAAATCATATAGAACTTTAACATTTATTAAGTGTGTAACTATAGGCAAAGCTTCTTGTCCTTGTAGAGGATGATCTAAGGTAAAATTATCTAAAGTAGCTGGGCCAAGGATGGGTATGTTGTAATTAGGAAGCAATTCAGGCCAACTGTCAGTACATAGGATGAGAAATACAGTGAAGGACCTCAAGGACAATTATGACTTTTTTTAAGGCAGAGGTTATCACTGGGACAGAATTTATAAGGAAGTAGCCAAGTCATTCAGACTTTGGAAGATTCTAAAGTGGAAAGGGACAAAATGGGTAATAAATAAACAATATGAGGTAGATGGAAACAGTTAGTACCAGTCAGGAAATCCAAAATCAATTCAAAAGTCAACACATTATGACAAGAATCAACATCAAAATCATAAAAAAAAAAAAAACCCAGATTCTTGGGTTAGAGAACAAAATATTTATTTTTGAATGTTGATTTGTCATAATCATTGGAAAATGAGCACATTTCTTCCACAAAAAATGGATCTGAATCTATTTTCTTTTGAATGACAGAAGTAGACTGTCAAACATTCTTACATATCAAGGAGCCAGGAAAACATGGCAGAAGGTACATAATGCAATCTGTCTGCATCTCATCATTTTTAGAAAGGTGAGATACAAACTTGTTGCCATTTTCTTGTCCTGAGCATTAAATATTTGAAAAGAAGGAGGAGGAGGAGAAGGGGGAGGAAAAAGAAGAATGAGGAGGAGGAATAAGAGGAAGAGGACAAGGAAGAACAGGAGAAGGAAAAGAAGGAAAAGAAGAAGGAAGAAGAAGAAGAAGAAGAAGAAGAAGAAGAAGAAGAAGAAGAGAAGAAGAAGAAGAAGAAGAAGAAGAAGAAGAAGAAGAAGAAGAAAAGAAGAAGAAGAAGAAGAAGAAGAAGAAGAAGAAGAAGAAGAAGAAGAAGAAGAAGAAGAAGAAGAAGAAGAAAATTATAAGTTCAAATATTGCCTTAGATACAAGTTGTATGACTGATCAAGACACTTATACTCTCTTAGCTTCAATTTCTTTACCTAGAAAATGGGAATAATAATTGTACTCACCTCACAGGATTGTGAGGACCAAATGAGTGAAAACTCTGAAAAGCTTAAAATGTTGTCCATTTTAAATGTTAGCTGATATGTTGATGATGATGATGATCCTTAGTAGAGTTAACCTTGGACCAGGAACAGACCATGATATAGGAAAAAGAGATGGGTCTGGAATTAGAATGCTTGGCTTTGAATCTTGGTTCTGATACTTTTTAGCTCATTGACCAAGAGCAAAGCCTTTCATTTCCCTAAACTTAAATTTTTTTCAACTGTTAAAAGAGGTAATAAAATTTGCAACTACCATACAACATAAATATAATTGGCAGAGTAGATAGAGTGCTAGGTCTGAAATCAGGAAGATTCATTTTCCTGTGTTTGAATCTGACCTCAGATACTTACTAGTTATGTAACATTATACAATACATGTAACTCTGCTTGGTTCAGGTCCTCATTTGTAAAATAAACTAGAGACGGAAATGGTGAACTACTCCAGTGTCTTTGTCAAGAAAACCCCAAACTGGGTCACAAAGAGTAGGATACAGCTGAAAGACTGAACAACAACTGCATAATTATGAGAAAATCTGATAATTAAAATGTAAATCTTGGTCCTTTGATTTCAAATCCAACTAGTTCTACTACACCAGAGAAAAGCAATCCAATAAACTAATTTGTGCTAAAATACTATTAATCAATAGTCTAATGCATTATCTTCATGAGATTTGCATTTTAAATAAGAACTTTCAGAGAAAGTTGACTTGACATGGATGTGATACATTTTAATTGATAAAATTTCTGTCAGAGTAGTTTGTAGGAAGAATTATTTAGGGGCTTTCACAGTCCTCCTAAAATTATTTCCTATCAAGCCTGTCCCAGTTCTGTTTGGATATATACCTTTTTCTTTTTTAAAAATTGCTCCAGAAGAGATTGCTGACTTTTTTCCCTAGTCAAGATGGGAAACTCTTAATAATAAAATTTAAAGCCACAAAAGGAAACAATTCTAATGAGAAGGGATTGGTAAGAGGGGGCTGACTGAAGAGATTGATGTGGCTACATGGGAAACTCATCAAACAACCTAGATTTTTTTTTAATGTATACAAGGTGGGTAACAGAAAATAAATGTAAAGTAAACTTTATCTTAACCAATAGACTCCCCAATCCATAATACCTCCCCTCCCAAGTAATCAAAGTCACAAAAGAAAGTTTTTAAAACTTTGTTCTGATACATAACTAATAACTTTTTTTAAATTACAAGTTTCTCTTAGAAGTAGCAAGTAACACTTAGAATTAATGAACTGCAAATGGTAGGAAAAACTCCTAATGATGTGAACTTTCAATTTAAAAGTGGCATTGATTACTTCTGGAGATGATGGGTCATACTTTCTTGGAGGGGGGACTTTGAAGCAGAGTCTAGATGATCATTTGTGAAGTATGTTAAAACAGAGATTCTTTTTGTTTATGGGATGTAATAGGTGGTCAGCATTGTTTTTTTCCATTCTTCAGATTTTGTTATACCATGATATTTTTCCCCTTTTTTAAACATTTTTATTTTTAAAGCTTTTTTTTTCAAAACATATGCACAGATAATTTTTCAACATTGATCCTTGCATAGCCTTATCTTTCAGATTTTCCCCTCCTTCCCCCCCTCCCCTAGATGGCAAGCAATCCAATATACGTTATACATGTTCAAATATATGTTAAATCCAATATGTGTAAACATATTTATACAATTTTCTTTCTGCACAAGAAAAATCAGATCAAAAAGGAAAGAAAAGGAGTAAAAAAAAAAAAACAAAATGCAAGCAAACAACAACAAAAAGAGTGAGAATGTTATGTTATGATCCACATTTAGTTCCCACAGTTCTCTCTCTGGGTATAGATGGCTCAACATGGGTGAGCAATCATACTTTTAAGTAAAATAAAAAGATAAGGTGTGATCACAAAGCTAGAACAAAATCAAGACAGTGAATTATCAAGGGAGCCAAGGGAGGAGAGAGTTTCAAAAAGCAGGGAATGGTCTTTGAAAGAGTCCAAGAAAACTGATTTAAAAGTCATTAAATTGGAGAATTTGTCATTGATGACCTTTACGAGAGCAGTTCCAATACAATAGTAAGAATAGAAAGCACATTACAAGGTGTTGAGCAAAGAAATGATGAGGAAGAGGAGGAAGAACATGAGGAGAAGGAAGAAAAGAAGGAGAAGGAGGATGGGGAGGAGGAGGAGAAAAAGGAAAATAAGATGATAATGAAGAAGAAGAAAAGAAGAAAGAAAGAAAGAAAGAAAGAAAGAAAGAAAGAAAGAAAGAAAGAAAGAAAGAAAGAAAGAAAGAAAGAAAGAAAGAAAGAAAGAAAGAGAAAGATTACTGAATACAACTAGTTATAAGGATTTTGGATTTTGGCAGTGAAAGAAGAAAGTCAGTTTAGGTACTTCAAGAAAGCAAAACTGAAGCAAGGATTGGTTTATTGTTGTTGCTTAGACTGAGGGTGAGCAGAGAATTTTTATAAGCAGAGGGAAAAAGCTAATGAAGAGAGAAACTGAAGATACCAAAAAGAGGAGCTAACTGAAAGAAGGATTCAGAGGAAGCAGAAGGAAATAGAATCAAAAATAGGATAAAAAATAGGATCAAATCCTCCCAACAGGTGCAAGGATTAATTCTGTAAAGAGTAAAGGAGCATAAAAAGAGAAAGAGGAGCAGGTGGTAAAGGGAGAAAGATCAAGAACAGTAAAGTGTCAGATAACCTTAATCTTCCCATTAAAGTAGTCACTGCACTCATCTGTAGAGAGTCAAGAAGAAGTATTTCAAGATTTCTTCTTATGACAAGCTTATTCTATCCAGAGGCAGAGAGGTGTATGGTCACTACCGGTCAGCTTCCCATTCAAAAAAGCTCCTCCAGAATTTTGACTGGGATGTGATCACATCTCTTCATTTTCCCTCAGTCGCACTCCTGAATAGCTACTTGTCACTTATGACCTAACCTCTTAAAATCCAAACAACTCCCAATATTGTTGAGTTTCAAGGTACAGTAATGCTTGTAGGTAACTAAAATAGAATGAACTGAAGTCTTTAAGCTTGATGATGTTGAAGTCTATGAGATGAAAGTAATAGAAAATATCTTAATAGGAATGATTAAATGAACAAAAAGAATAGCAGAGAATAGAAAATAAAGCAGTGAGTCCGATGCTAATGTCACTGAAGAAGTTAAATGAGCATCCTGGAATACTAGAAAAGTTAGGAATAATTTTTTTAAATGATATGATTAAATATGACTGGGATAGGAACTGGATCTGAGATTTCACTGGATCTTTTAAAGCTTTCTTAGCTTCAGGGAAAATAAATTCCTTCTGCCAAGAAGAAAGTTACCTTGGGGGCAGCTAGGTGGTATGGTGAATAGAGCACCAGCCCTGAAGTTAGGAGGATCAGAGTTCAAATTTGGACACTTAATATTTCTTAGCTGTGTGATGCTGGGCAAGTCACTTAACCTCAATTGCCTCAGCAAAAACATAAATAAATAAATAATAATAATAATAAAAGTTACCTTGAACACTGAGAACTTAAATACCTAATAGAGGTAGGATTTGAATCTAAGTTTTCCTCAGTTTAAAGATGATATTCTATCTGTTATGTCATACTGTCTCTCTGATCAGATGGCATGAACTTTAAAAGAAATACTATTGAATGATAGTTTATGGTTTAGAATAGAGATTCATAATCTGGGGTCTATGAAGCCCACTTGGACAAATTTCAAAGTATTCATGAATTTGTGTCAAAATATGATTACATCTTATTTATTTTTTTAAAAAGTGTTTTCCTCTGTAATCCTAACAACCGTAAAATTTTGTTTTATTTTATGCATATCATTCTGAGAAGTCAACCAACAATGACCAACTATCGTGTCAGGTGTTATACTTTGGGGATACCGAGAAAGGCAAAAACCATTCTTTTCTCTCAAGGAATTCCCAGTCTAATAAGAATATGTCATGTACACAGCTATGAACAAACAAGATGCAATATATTGGAGATAATCTTAGTGAGAAAGCATGAGAATTAAGGGGATTGGGAAATGCTTCTAAGTGGCCCATAGGTTTCACATGACTAGCAAAGACATTTATCACAAAACTTCTTAAACTGTGGGTCAAGATCTCATATGGGACCTCAAAACTGAATGTGGGGGGTGTCGTGATATTATGATTTATTTAGCTATTTTACTTAACTATATACCCAGGGTTGCATAAAAATTTATCTGGTAAAAAAGAGTTGGAAGTAGAAAAAGTTTAAAAAGTCCTGATCTTCTTCCCCCCCCCTCTGTCTGTCTCTCCGTTTTTCTCCGTCTCTGTCTCTCTGTCTCTCTGTCTCTCTCTCTCTCTCTCTCTCTTTATCTCTCTCTCTCTCTCTCTCTCTCTCTCTCACACACACACACACACACACACACACACACACACACACACACACCTTAAAACCCATGGTCTAGCAATACAATGGAAAGCAAGGAATTTCCCTACCATTTAATCAGTGTGAATGAGGAAAGGAGCTGGCCCTAATGAAATGGGTTTGAGCTGTGGTGTTCTGATAAATATTTAAAAGTAACTTTCAAAAAAAAATTTAAGTAACTTTCAGGAGGGGGAAGGTATGCTTTTAAATTTGACCATTACTTTCTTAAGTCTAGATAATCAACAAAACAAAACAAAACAAGCTCTAATTTGTAGTATTTGCCAATATCAGAATATTTAACAATCCCAAAAAGTCAGATATGAAAGAAGTCCAAAGAACTTGCACCGATTGACTGACTAATTAACTATACTCCATGACAGTTTCTTTTTTCCAAACTAACTACATGATTATGGATTTTCCATTACTCCCATCTTAATCTTTATCCTTCCCAACTCATAGTGGCAATACCATTCTGGTTTATTGAAGATAAGAGCAGAAGCTTTTCTCTTAAAGACCAGGAAAATTTTCTGGATGCCAAGCCACTGGGAGCTTTCATGATGGTAAAGTAGCAATAAAAATAAGAGCAGAACCTCATAAAACACAACATTTTAAACTTTACAAGATGATCTTCCTATGCCAATCCAGTGAAGTAGCTAGTACAAATATATTAGCCTCATTCTTTAGATAAGACAATTGAGACTTACCCATCTAGTTAAGAGACATAGAATTCTGGACCTGAAATCAAAAGAGCTGTTCAAATCTGCCATCAGACACTAATTTGTTATATGATACTGGACAAGTCATTTAATTGCTCTCAGCCTCAGTTTCCTTATCTGTAAAATGGGAATAATACAAACACCTACCTCCCAGGCTTGTTGTAAAGATAAAATGAAATAACCCATGTGAAGTGCTTTGCAAATCTTAAAAAAAGTGCTTTATAACAGCTGCCTTGGAGGAGAAGGAAGAATTATATATCAGCCCTAGTTTTCCATCCCAGATCTCTTTACTGTTCAGAGATCTTTCCCTTATACCACTCTGCTCCTGGGGACCTTCAGGAATGAATAAAATCCTATGTGATGCCCTTGAGAATAAAACAAGCGTTGACCTAGTCAACCACCACTCTTTACTTTTATTCTCTCCAGCCTTTCCCAGGAAGAACCCCAGTAAAGTCATCTTCATTCAATCCCTACTTTTCATATAATCCAGAGAATAAAGAGTTCAAAAGTGCCACTAGGATGAAAAGTCCATTTTTAAAAAGTCCTGTTAAAAATTACCTTGTTCTTTTGCAAAGTGATAAACTTGAATCATCTTTCAGGGCAATACATTCTCGTGGTATCTTTTTGTCACAAGGGGCATTTAATCAAACAGGTGATATCATGATGCTCTAAATGTCTGCCATTTGTTGGCCAAGAGTGTGGAGGGTCAGAGTACTAGGGAATGGGATCAGGATGGCCGCGATATCAGAGGCATCGGGTTAATGAATTTCAGTGTGAATGATACCTTCCTACCTTCCCTTGTACTGATCACCAGCAGATTAATATGGTTTTCATCTTAAGCTCCCATGGCTAAATAGTTGAAATCTTTATTTATTGTCCTTCATTAGTTTTGATAAGAAGACAAATAATACTTGGGGAATATTTAAGCATCTTTTGTCACATAGATCTAAATGTCTTTCCCCTTCCAAATATCTTTGTGTGTGTATGTGTGTGTATTATGAGGAAAAGATGACATCAACATTAAATAACACTTGCAATTTAGTATTTTAAAAAATAATAATAAAATTACGTTTATACAATGGATTCCCAATTAAATCCACTAACAAGCATTTCTTAAGTGTCTACTATGTAACAGGCACTATGTTCAGCAATAGGGATACAAAGAATGAAGCAATATTCTCAAAGAATGTGTTTTCTAATAATGAGGTAGCAACATTTATAAGTATATACAGAATAAATATAAGGAAAATAAGTAAAGAAGTAAAGAAAAAAAGTTCAGTTATTGTCATTCATGTCTGATTCTTTGTGACTCCATTTGGGGTTTTCTTGGCAAAGATACTGAAATGGTTTCACATTTCCTTCTCCAGCTCTTTTTATGGAAAAGAAAACTGAGGCAGAGTTAAGTGAATTACCCAGGGTCACATAACTACTATTTAGAGATAGATTTGAACTCAGGAAGATGAGTTTTCCTGATTCTTAGCCCAGCATTCTATTCACTGTACCATCTAACTGCCCAAATAAAAATAGTCAAGCACAAGATCTTGTAGTGTGGAAAAATAAGTTTGTTTTTTTCCTGATACTATTACAAAAAGGGCCAGAGGTGGTATATGTCATGAAAAGGTTCCATGGCTTTGGTTGAAATCTCCCAACACCAGCAGGGCACTGAAGGAATTCCTAAACCGAGTTTTCTAGACTAAATGTATAGCACTGACTATTCAAAGGCTAGAGTCAACAACCAATAATACAGAGGATTCAGTTGAGGGGCAGAATGAAAAACAATGTACATACCAGAAACAAATGCCATTAGCAGTATGGCTTCAGATTCTAAAGAATTAGCAAAAATAAAAAACAAAAACAAAAACTAAGGTCTAGAGGGTTGCTGTATTCTATTTCCTGTAGATACAAGCATTAATATTACTAGACCAACTCATGGAAGATAGAATGACCCTTTTCATCTTTCAAAAAATAATTGGGAACTGAGAAACTCCCAATGGAATAAATAGCATTATTCTCTAAAGACATTGACTATCTCTAAGCTTCATGGACAGATATTTCTATACCATAATCCGTTTGAGAAATGGAAAATTAAAATACAAAGTCCAGCTTTGTAATGTAGTTTTTTATATTCTGATTTTGAAAGTATTTTGTATTTTAAAGTTCTGTTTATGTGACTTGAGGGACCAATGAAATTTGGGGAGCGGAAATCAAGTGTACCTTGAAAATAGTTGTTTTTTGCCTTTCATTTAAGAGGACCAATGACATCACAAGGACTGTGACTTCCTCATAAATTAGATTTTTTTTAAAATCATCAGCGTCACTCTCTCCTCCAGAGTCATTAGAATCCAGCACCAGGACAAAAGTCAAAACAGATAGCAATGGCCCCAAAATATAGAGCAAATAAAGGCATGGGCATGTCACATGAAGTATGTTCTTAAAAGGAACTTTTCAATTCGGTTTTAAGTTCACACAATGATGAGGCAAGAGTCCAGCAGATAATTTGAGGAGGCTTCAGAACATCAGAATCCTATAAGATAGCATCAGTATGTATGAACTAATTAAAGGAAGAAAAAAGACAAGTACAACCACATAGAAAAGAGGGAAAAGTAAGAGAGAGGAGGAAGACCATGGAAATGGGATACCTTAGAATGCTCTTGATCACTTGGAGCATAGAACTGAAAAGGAACAGACTAATATTGGAACACAGTCTACTGAGCAAGGGACTCCAGTCCATGAACTACACTTGAAGGATGGAGACCCAGGAAATTTAATCCATAAGGAGAGAGCTGGAAGTCCAGAGCTGAAGCCAAGGTGAAGCTGGCTGCTAGAGACTGTCATAGGTTCCAATTCTGTTCACCAAGAGGTGAAGAGAAAATGGGAGAATAACTGCCAGCTTTCTGTCAGTCCTGTCCACCTACATACTAATAAGTCATTTTCTCACCCCCTCATATGTTTTGCCTGAGGGGTTTCTTCTCATTCTTTATGGTGTAGAAAATTATGTCCATTTGTACATGAGGGCAGAGAACATTCTATTACTTAATTACCTCTTGTTAATTATGTTGATTTTATGTTTTGATTAAATATTTAAAAAAACAACAACACTGATTGATGGATCTTACTTCCATAAATAGACACTGTTGTGTTAATAGGGGATTGGGCTATGATTTACAAGACTGATTAGTCAAAACCAGTCAAGCTACATCTGGGAAAAATAACAAGGAACTCCAAAGTCAGAGTGCTCAGAAATCCAGTTATTACAACCAAATTCCCTATATCATTGTCATCTACAAAAAATATTTATTGTTTGTCCCAAAGTTTAGATGACACTGTGCTTCACTCTGAGGAATTCAAACCTTGGGTGCACAAGCTTGTTAATATCTAAATTATGCACAGACCATTTCTCTAGAGTGTGTACCCAGAGAATTTTATTTTGTTTTAAGGTGAACATTTATTAAATAATCAAAAAGGACATTATTTTTATTCATCAAACTAAAGAAATCAAAACAACTGAATTACATTTTTAAAAAATAATTTTATTTAAAATAAAAATTTTGCAAAAAGAGTTCTTTTAATCCAACTTTTTTATTATGAAATACAGAACAATCCTTTTAATTTTATCTTTTTGACTAAAAATTGTTTTTAAAGTGTATCTTGTTCAGACGATTTCAGAATGGCCTGGAGAGACTTACATGAATGATGCTGAGTGAAGTGAGTAGAACCAAGAGAACGTTGCAGACAGAAACAAAATTATACCATGATCAATTCTGATGGACGTGGCTCTTTTCAACAATGAGATGATTTAGGCCCATTCCAATTGACTTGTGATAGAGCCATCTAAATGCAGAGAGAGGACTGTGGAGACTAAATATGGATCACAATATAGTATTTTTGCCTTTTTTGTTGTTGTCTGCTTGGGTTTTTTGTTTGTTTTCTTTCTCTTTTTTCCTTTTGATCTGGTTTTTCTTGTACAGAATGATAAATATGTAAATATATATAAAAGAATTGTATATGTTTAACATGTATTGGATTGCTTGTTGTTTAGGGGGTGGGATAGGGGGAAGGGAGGGAGAAAAATTTGGAACACAAGGTTTTGTAAGGGTGAATGTTGAAAACTATCTTTGTATATATTTTGAAAATAAAAAGCTATTAAAGAAAAAAATATATCCTGTTCTCCCAGCTCCACATTCTATCATAAAGGATCAGTGTTGGAATTTAAAGACTGGTGCCCAGAGGCACACCTTTTTATAATTTTCACTTTTTTTGGCCTTCAGGTCTTCTAGATGTTGAGATCCAGTACTTTGTCCATTGGACCACCTCCTGCCTCTGGGATCCCCAGAGACTGGAAGATCTGCTCCCTTTCCTGTTGGAAGATAGGTTATGAGTTTCTACACCACAAAGAGAACATTGCTGGTATATAGCAAGGAGTACCACACTGCATGCTCTGTAGTTAACTCAAACAATATCTCTGTGTCATTTGGTCTCTCTCCCATCTATCTAGTCACTTCAGATCCTGTCCTGTAGTCCTGGACTCTGCATTAGTGAGAATTCTCCACATCTAGCCCTTCCCAGCCCAAGATGCTCCCACTCAAACCCTTTTCTCTGGCCCTCTACAACTCCACACCTAGTTCTGGGAATCATGGTTGATGGCTTACTCCATAGGAATAAACTTACTTTCATGTTAAATCATTTCCTTTCCTATTTCTTCCTTCTTCTGGCCCTCCCTAAGACCTGGCTCCCTTCAATGGACATAGTTACCCTGGCCACTATTTTCCACACTGGTTGTATTTTCACTCATCACTCCCAATCACTGATCAAGGTTAGGGAACTGGGGTATATCTTGTTCCCTATTTCTACTTCCAAGCTCACCCTTTATTGCTTACTCAATAAGCTACTCTCCTTTTAGGTTTATTCAATGCACATCTATTGACATTCCACCTTTCCTTCTGTCTTCATCTTCATCATGACTTCCAATACCTCAGCCCTCCAGTTATTTCCCAGGGCTTTGCCTCTCTGCACTAGTTATACTCGCCTCCTTTCCCCTACATTATCCCTTGTGAACTAGTTCAACTTTTTACTATCTTCTTCTCTTTTTTACTATCTACCTTCTACTCCTCATCCTATTAACAATGTTGCCCTAAAGAGCCTTAGCCTTAGATTACTATACACTATACACTGTCTTCACTCCTACTCAAGCAGATACTGCTGAATGGAGCTGAAGAAATCATAAAACTGCCAACTGATTACAGATTTGTTATATAATTTCAAGTGGATCCTCCCTGCAGCAAGTCAATCCTTTCATACCTACCTAAGTCATTCACTATTTCCATCACCACAGAAGCTTTTCCAAATCTTTTCATCCATCCCCATTAATTATTGTCCCATTTTTCTTCTCCATTCTGGAGAAGGCCTTCCATGCCTAAACTTCCATTTTTCTCACTCTTTTCTTTTCTCTCTACAGTCTGACTTCCAATTTCATTATTCAATTAAAACTCTCTCTTCAAAGTTACTAGCACTCTCTTAATTGCCAAATCCAATGACCTTTGCTCAATTATCTGACAGCTCCTTCTCAGCCTCCTTTATTTGATCTTCCTTCAGGTCATTGGCTCTGTCCTACATTCTTTTCTCTTTTCTCCTTATACTATTTGATCGCTTCAGTTCTCATGGATTCAATTGTCATCTCCATGCTGATGATTCTCAAATCTATTTATCCAGTAACTTCTATCCTGACTTCTAGTTTCATATCCCCAACTACCTAATGAAATCCTTAACTGGATATCCCATAGACATCTCAAACTCAACTTGTCCAAAAGTGAATTAATTATGATTTCCTCCCCCTCTCCCCTATTATTCTCAACTGTATCATCATTCTCCCAGCCATCCACTCTCAAAATCTTAGAGTAACTTTGACTCCTTATTCTCTCACTTTCCATATGCAATCCATTGCAAGTCCTCTAAATTTTGCTTTCTAAACATCTCTTGCATGTGCCTCTTTCTTTCTGACACTGCCACCTAGGTAGACTACTGCAAAAGTCTCCTGGTTGGTCTCTGTTTCAAATCTTTCCTCACTACAATTCATTTTCCACTCAACTATCAAAATGATCTTCCTAAAGTTTAACCATATCATCCTCCTGTTCAATAAACTCCAGTCTCCCCCCATCATCTCCAGGATAAAATATAGAATACTCTCTGTGACATTTAAAACCTCTCACAACTTGGTACCTTTCTACCTTTCCAGTCTTTTTAGATCTTCCTTATTCACTTCTACCTTCTCTGAAATTCAGTGACACTGACCTTCTTTGTGTTCCTTGAACAAGACACTCATCTCCTGATTGTGCATCTTCACTGGCAATCTTCCATGTCTGCAATTCTCTTTTCTCCTTTCTGGCTCCTGGCTCCCTTGCCTTCCTTTAAACTCCAGCTAAAATCCCACTTTCCTGATCTACCTTAATGCTAATGCCTTCTCTGTGTGTTTATCTTTAATTACTCCATTAACATAGTTTGTGTATATAGTTGTTTTAATGTTGCATTCTTCCATTAGACTGTGAGCTCTTTGAAGTAGGGACTATCTTTGTATCCCCAGAACTTAACACAGCATCATAATAGGAGCTTAATAAATACCTACTGACTAATAGTTAGTAATAAATAATTCAACACTACCATTCCAGGAAAGAACATATAAATCAATTATATATATAATCAAATCAAATATAATCAAAGAAATCAAATATTTAACGGATTTCCCAAACCAAAGCATCTCTTCTTGGTCACCATTATCCTATGTGTTTTGTATTTCCCTATTAAAATGTGCCAGTTTCTTTGATTCCAAATGGCTCAAGACTACCATTCCAGGAAGGGACATATAAATCAATTGTCCTATAGTTCTACTTAACAGTTCTATGATTTCCCAAACCAAAGAATCTCTTCTTGGCCACCATTATCCTATGTGTTTTGTATTTCCTATTAAATATTGCCAGTTTCTTTGATTCCAAATGGCTCATGACTACCATTCCAGGAAGGGACATATAAATCAATTGTCCTATAGTTTTACTTAACATTCTCATGATTTCCCAAACCAAAGCATCTCTTCTTGGCCACCATTATCCTGTGTGTTTTGTATTTCTCTATTAAAATATGCCAATTCCTTTGATTCCAAATGCTTCATCACTATATAGTCAATGATGGAGAAATGGAAAATTAAACTGTTTGTCAATAATAACCTCACTAGTGCGTGACCCAAACAGAGGGAACCTAATTGAATATTTTTTCTATTCTATTTTGCCCTTTTAGTGTCTGTGGGCATCCAAATTAATATATTCACTCTTTGCTTTTTTAGAGGGGTGTGTCTGTCCCTTAGGTGAATATAATGATTGACTTTAGGGAGGAAACTAGTATTGATGTTGGCAAAATAACCAGTGATTTAAATTGACCTAGAGACTGTAGCCTTGTGTGCTAAGGGAGGGGAACTTCAGGAAGGAGGTTTTTCCTATTCCCAATACAGACGTTCCGTTAAAGCCAGTGACTGGCTTCAGCATCATTGCCTCAGTGGAATGGGTGAGTTGATAGTGACACATCTGTACAAAGGGATTATTACATTTCAGTTGGATGCCTGAACAATGTTTCTTCAAGCAACGATTTCTGTTGGTTATTATAAAGGGAAAAGAGTGGAGGTGTGACCTTCTCCTGGTTCTATTTTTCAGCTATAGAGCATCCACTAAGGAATAGAAGGGGTTTTCTGTGGAGGAGAGCTTTATAAACAACACACTGCATTGGCTGTTTTTTAGTATTTTTATTCTTGTAACTGGTGCAGCAAATTTTCCAGGGCTGCAGCAGTGGTTGTTGGCTGGATTTAGAGCTTTACTTTATGGTTTTTAAAAATGCATATATGCATCTTGTTCAGTACCAAAAAGGGATGGCATACAGCTTGAAGGCATATATCAAAGGAGCAATGTTCTGTTGCAGGCTGCTGAAAAGGCTTGAGTTTAAGACAGTTGACTAAACACTCTGAATTCTGTGAGCACCCCCAACAGAATCCTTAAGCATACCTCCTTTAATCTGGTTTGGCAATGACAAAAAAAAAGAAAAACATTGCCTGAAAATCAGATAGCTTCTAGCTCAACCCGTCTCCTTCCAATGTGCCCCTGAGTCCTGTCTATTTATTTTACTGACAAGAAGCCCATTTTTAATCTGTCTGCAACGCTGAACCAGCAGAGCAGCAGGAAAATAAGAGTGGATCCCATTCCTTGTGAATTATTATTAGCAAGTTGTCAGCAGCTATAAATTCTGATTATTAATGACAACACAGAGAGGCAGAAAGAACACGGCACATTTCACAGATCCTGGTGGAATTTTAACATTCAGGGTAGAAAAAAGTCACCTCTTGAACTGTAAATTGAACAAATGTGATATATCATGCAGTTAGAATAAATGTAGAATCCTGTGATAGCCATAGTGTCATGCCCTTTTGTTATTGGTGGCAAGAATTGTTTATTGTGATTTACTGGCCATGCTGAGCATTTCTTAATTATGAAGATGGGAATCTAAGAAGCCAATCTCCAAGGACAAGCCTTCAAAGAGTGATGACTCAGCAGGTAACAAGGATGAACTAAGTGGTTAGGACTAGAAATTTTGGGGAAAAAATTGATCTCCAGATATATATGTTCTCCACTCTGTCAATGATCTAGGAAGAAAGGTACTAAGAAAGAGATATGGTATAGCACAATGATTCTCAAACATTTTGGTACTGAGATCTTTTACAACCTAAAAAAATTATTGAGGAGAATTGCATAAATATGTTTATACATATTGGATTTAACATGTATTTTAACAGGTATAACATCTATTGGATTGCTTGCCATATAGGGGAGGGGTTGATGGGAAGGAGGAGAAAATCTGAAACACAAGACTATGCAAGGGTCAATGATGAAAAATTATCCATGCATACATTTTGAAAATTAAAAAAAAACTTTTTAAAAATAAAAGCTAATATAAAAATAATAAAAATAAAAATTATTGGGGATCCCAAAATCACACGACTTTTATTTATGAATTATGATTATCTATATTTACCATATTAGAAGTTTTTTTTTTCTTTTTTTTTTTTGCTGAGGCAATTGGGGTTAAGTGACTTGCCCAGGGACACATAGCCAGGAAGTATTAAGTGTCTGAGACTAGATTTGAACTCAGGTCCTCCTGACTTCAACGCTGGTGCTCTATGCATTACCCCTCCTAGCGGTCCCAAACTAATTTTTAATATTTGAACTCACAGACTCTCTGAAAGGAGTTTGGGTCCATTCAAGGGTCTTCAAGAAATGATATCGAGAATCTACTGATAGAATGAATTTTAAATTAAAAGATTTGAATTTTAATACAAATTCTACTATTCCTATCACTGGTAATTTTAGACAAGTTAAGGTTCACTCTAGATCTCAGTGTCTTCACTTATAAAATGATGGAGGGAATCACTTTTATTTCTAAAATCTGTTATGGTATAAATTTGCCAAGAGGATGATAGAGATAATTTATATTTTACACAAAAAAGCAAAATCTGGCTCTGGCAGGGGTGAGTCAGTCTTGGCTAAGGATCATGTCCTAATGGACTTTATGGCCTTAGGGCTGGGGGGGCCTCTGGAGAATAAAGGACAGCAAGCAGAGCCTACTTATCTCTGCTCTCCATTTGTTATCATTGTTATTAAAAGAACAGGAAAAAGGATATTGGATTCACTCCCTCTTTATTCCTTCCCATACCTCCATCCAAGCTGCCCAGATAATGTAATGCCTGAATCCAGGCGCCAAATATCCCAGGACTTGGAGCCAAATTAAAGCAGAACTGCAACCATTCACTAATGGTGGAAGCAATCTTTGCTATGCTCCTTTTCCCCCATTACACACAGATGTTATTCCAGATGTTAGCATCAACAGTTCAGCTGAACCATGGGTAGCAGGAGGTGACAGACACCCTCTCACTTCACTGCCAGGAACCCAGCTGATGTTTGTCTCACCAATGTTTTCAATAAATTGCCAAAAGGAATTTAAAATGAGTAATTTAGCCCTTCATGTACCTTCCTATTACTCTTTGGGTAACCTTTCAATGTGGTTCTTCAGAACTTGTACCATTCTGTGATTAAGAGGTGGGGAAGGGGAAGAGACAAAGAGAATAAGAATTTATTTGCCATCTAAGCAGATGCTGTGCTAAGCACATTTCTTTCTCTTTTTTTTTAAACAAATATTTCATTTGGTCCTCACTAAAACCTTGCAAGGTACTATTATTTTGCACTTGAAAAAAACTGAGGCAAACAAGGTTAAATGACTTACCCAGGGTCACACAGCTAGAAAGGCTTATTTTCTGCCAGAATCAAAGCTCACTGTTCTATCTCCATCACCAGAAGAATATTGGAACCAATTTGTCCTTCAACATCATGTCTGTGCTAATAGATCTCATCTGTGGATTGTCCACCATCTGCATATCATTGGGATAAGAGGAAACTGGAACTCTGATATCAGTGATATAGAAAACTCTCTGATGAGAAAACTCCCTCTGCCAATGAAGATCAAAACCCTCATTGAAACTTATAGCTTTAGGCACTGGGATGTTAAGTAACTTGCCCAGAGAGTAACACAGTAAATTTCAGAAGCCAACTTAACATTCACTATCCCTTAGATGTGAAACATGAAGCCCATGAATCAGCTTTCACCTGGATCAGATTAAAATAATTGGTAAATATTTAACAAAACATATAAGTATAAAATATAAAAATATAAATATTTTTTAAAGTTAAAGCCTCATAAAAATACAATAAAGCAAAGGTATTAGTACATTTAAAAGCTAAAGCATCACACAACCTGCAGGGATCTTTATGTACAGATCAATGGCCAAGATTTTTATTTGAAATTTGACACCATTGGACATGTTACCAAGATAGAACCATGTACAATATGCAGTGTATAATTCATCAAAGAGATGTAGAACCAGAAAATGAGATAGGACAGTCATGATGAGAAAGTAAAAGAGAATCAATTGTAAACCTTCAAATTGCATCAGTGCTCAGGTAATGGAAGAAAGTCTCCCACAAATTAGACAGAGCTTCTGCAGACAATGTGGATGAGTCACACAAGATGAGAAGGTACAAGCATCTAGTGAACTGTTCTGCTGGAGGCTATGCCTACATAAACAAATTACTTTGACTCATTGAACTAGTAATAATCCTTTTCTCCAAAAATGAGGGCAGGATAAACAGTGCAGAAAGAGTGTAATCACATTGTTTTAGGCCCTTAGATGCCTTTCCCTTTGAGAATATGTTTTGTTTTGTTTTTTCTCTGCTGGATTCTCTCCCTTTTTATAAGCATGCATAATAAATTAGGAATTGGACCTATGATTTTATCAGTATAAAATACATATTGGAAACTCCAAATGAGGAAAATCCCTCTCCCAATGCACATTTACACTTTCTCTGCAGCTGATATTCTTAGAGAGTTGCCAAAAAACAAAGTTTTAGTGATTTGTTCTGGGTCAGCTTATGTAACAGGCTGAATCCAAGTCTTCCTGTTTTCAGGGATAACTTCCCACCCACCATGCTATCTTGCTTTTCTAAGGACATCATATATCCTTGGAAACATTGCCCTTATCTTTCTAGCATTATTTAGCCTACTTTGCATGTACCCTAAACTCCAGAAAAACAGAGATAGTTACTATCCCTTACGAATACTCTACATGCTTTTTGCTATATCTCTGTGTACATGTTTATGTATGGGACATGTCTTGTGTACCTATAACTTTACTGGTGAGCTGTCCAAAGGTCTCGGTGCTGAGAATATGAACCAGTGATGTTTTGGTGGCTAATGGGTTAAACTGATGGGAGTGCTAAGGTGAGGTAGCCCTAAGCAAGAAAAGACCAGGTTCATGGAAAAAAATTGATGATATACCTGGTAGTTTAGGGTAGCAACGAAGACATCTATTTCCTCCTCACTCGGTGCTTGGTTGGGAATGTGACAATATTCCAGGGATGACTAAATATCTGGAACTAGGGCAGAGTAGTCTGATGAAGTGAAGGTTGCTATGCAACAAGAAAGAGAGCTTGGGAAGGAATGATAGTAGAAAACCTACAGACTACTAAAAGATAAGGAGAAATTGTGCTGCAGGGTGAAGAGAAACTGGCTGCAAAACATACTATAGCAACCTTAAGGTGACTGTAGAAGAGAAGTCCAGAAAAGGAATTTCTGTTGGGGACTAAATGTAACAGGGTATTTGTTAAAGATACATCTGCTTTTATACTGAATACTTTGGTACTGGAATGGTGAAGAGTGTACTGAATATGGAGCCAAGTTCAAACCACAACTCTGCAATTCACCACTTTTTTGACAGACTTGACAATTGTTAATTAAACATTTCCTATATGTAATGCATTGTATTCACTCATTTTTCTCAACTATGCAATTAAACCATTGGACTAGATGATCAATAAAGATCCTTCTAGGTTTTCTAGGCACTAAGAATCCACGAAAAAGATTAAAAGGTAAAAACGCATCTTCCAGCTTTGCTAAACTGAATTAACTAGCAAGAAATTGAGAATTGGTCTAATATCTCACCCAGACAGGACTGGCCTAGATGATTCCAGTGATAAATCTATGGTGGAGCCTCCTGATAGATTAGTAATGGACCCAATATATATGAAACATATATATAAAAATTAGACATGGCAAATGGGTTTATTTATTTATTTTGATCTACATTAGCAGAGGGTATTTGTTCACCAGGAGTTATCAACTGCTACAAAATCACAAATCTGTTTGTTTTTTTTTTTAATCTCTGTTGTGCTTAGAAATAAAATCCTTTGAAACCCCTGTTAGATGAGTTCCATGCTGTTTTCAGGGAGCCAGGAAAGGGAGAAATTTTCATGTTCTCGTCTACAGGCTTGGTAGGCGACTTGAGTTCAAAGTGGTAGTTAGATGACAGAAAATATAACAATGAACAAAATCAGAAAAAGAGTGGGATCCAGGTTACATCAATTTTCACCATACATCTTATTTTTCTAGTCTTATCTTGGCCTCCTTTTCATGTTCCCTAAATTACAGAAGAATAGAATTAGTTACTAGTATATATCCTATGCAGTTGTTACACTCATCTCTGTGACTGTAATATTCTTCCTCTTCTCTAGCTATTGAATTACTACTTGGTCTCTAAAGTCATTCCTTCTCAGAAACCTTCCTTGATTACCCATCTCTCTTCCTTGCCCAGTAGGTAAGTGTTTTGGTTGAAGCTTTTGTACATTTAAACCTAGAGCATGGCTCTCTGCTCTCATTAATATTACCATCCCCTCAAGCTATGCATGCAGATCACAGACTATTGTTCCTTCTCATCTCATGCAATCTTGTCTATGTGGTCCTATATATCTTCCATAGGGAGATCTACACAATGTTTTAGGAATCTTCATCTGGTGCATTATCTATCTTTCTTACTGCATAATTGGTCCACCTCCTTTTGGGAATCATTCATTGACTAAATTTAAAGAGGTACACGTATCAGGGGAAATCTTGAGATCATGAAAAACTCTAAGTAATTTCTAAAATTCAATCATTCCCATTCTCTTTCCTCTTCTATTCTGGGACCATCTGCAGTACCTACCCAAAATATGTATGCTAATACACTGATTCAATGAGCTGACCCTCCAGATATAAAATTATCTGGAGAGTAGGAATTTTTGATCCATTTTGAAAGACTCTACAGAAATTTGGAATATAATGCATTCAGCATATTGTTATTTATAAGCAGTAACACATCTAAAGAAAATTCATTTCATTTGGATTCTGTGTAGAATATTTGCCACAATTGTGGCCAATATCCTTGGTAAATATATGCCTCTCAATTTTCTGCCCACTTGCCATTAGTTATCAAAGAATTATTGACCAAACCCATCTATTATCAAGAAATAATATATGATCTCAATATATGTATGGGGCAATGTGCTAAGCACTATTTATCTCATTTGATCTCATAACAACCCTACATGGTAGATGTCATCATTTTCCCCATTTTACAATTGAGAAAAGTGAAATTAATTCATTTACCCAAAGTCTTACAGCTAGGAAGTATCTGAGACTAGACTTGAACTCTAGTTTTCCTAATTCCAGAGCCAGTACTTTATCCACTGTAGCACCTGGCTGCTCCTAGGAGATTCCCTTTTGGAGAAGAGACGTTGTTCTATCCCACCAAATAAAACGCTTCTTAAAAATAATTCAACCCATGACACACACTGAAAGATCTTGTTTATTTATACCTTTCAGTCATGTGTGAGAATGTGGTCTACTATGGAAAATAACTTGTTATAGTCTCCTTATTCTTTTCTCAGATCCTTATCCAGATCAAGAGCCTGTATGTGACATGCAGAAAAGCATTATTTTTTATTTCAACTTAGCATCTTCTCATTTCAGAGTGACAAAATGGAGAGAGAGATGGCATCTGAGTCAGGAAAGTCTGGATTTAAGCCCTACCCCTGACACAATAATTAAAGTGACTGTACAACCATGAGAAAATCACTTAACTTTAGGGTAAATCTCTAAGGCTCTAAGTTTCCATAACAGTTGCTGATCTACCTCGGTCAAGGAAGTTTCCTCATCCAGGAATTCCCATGTCAGTAAAATCACAGACCCAGATTAAAAACAAAAAACCCAGGAACTTCCTAATCACATAGCATGATACTCTGCATATTGTATGAGCTTAATAAACATTTGTTAAACCAGGGTGAATTGAAATTTCAAAACCATAGAAAACCACAATGAATCACAAGCTTCTCTTTAAAGAGATGAGGACACACTTTCAACTGATTTTCTTTGTTCATATGTTGTAAGAACAGACTTTGGCTAAAGAAGGCTTTGGATATAGTCTGGGGTGTTTGGGTTGGAAAAGTTGTTGATGCTTGTCAGTGATGCTTCTTATCCCTCTGATTATTTAAAAAAAAAAAAAAAAAACCTCAGCCTTTTAGATGAAACATTTTCAACTTTAGATCACTGGGAAATTTAGACTCATGAATGCTTTTGCTAAATTGACTTAAAGCTACTTTGCCACCTCTCTATTCCAGTTCATCAGCATCAGTACCTCCTTCCAGCAAAACCTGCATCAAACACATGAAGAAAGCCATGTAGCACCTCTAACATTAACTAAATGGAAAGGGGAAAGGAAGAAAGTACATTAACATGGCATAAACCCAAATTTTCATTTTTAATCATTATAATAGCATTTTTATAGCCCTTTAAAGCTTACAAAGCACTGGAGTTTATCTTATTTGATTCTCACAATGGAGGTACAAGAACATGATTTTACAGATGAAGAAACTGAGGAAAACTAAAGTTAAGTGACTTTCCCAGTGTCACCCAGCTAGGAAGTCTAAAGAAAAATTTAGTCTCAGAAATGAGTCACAAAATGAGTGACATTTTCCTGACTGTAAAGAAACTGAGGCAGACTGAAGTTAAGCGACTTGCCCAATGTCACCCAACTAGGAAGTCTAAGGCAGCATTCAATCTCAGAAGTGAGTCACAAAGTGGAGTGACTTACATCTTCCTGTCTCTGAGGCTGGTTCTCCATCCACACATTTTCTCAATGCTGTAGACAACTATAGGCAAAATTAAGTATCCAAGCCAAAAATAAAAACAAAACAAAAAAAAATCTTGCTTTCTACTAGACTTCAATAAATAAATGAATTGTAGGATTGGTTTCAAGAAACTTAGTTTCAAACATTTCCCATAAGATTAACTGTTCTTATAATACAGTATGGGCTTGTATAGCCCAAACACTCCAAAGAAAACAGAGAACACCCAGATTTTAGGCCCAGCTCTGCAATGTCTTCAGAAACTCAACTAACCGGTTGATCTGAGATTTACTTCAATTACTTAAGTGACTCTTATGTCATAAACTACGGTGACCAATTTACCTTTCAGGGTGTTGACTTCTAGTGATTTGAGCCCCCACCCAGAAACCTGGGAAAAGCCCATCAGTCTAACAGCAATTTCCCTATTTCAACCCTTCCAAGCACTTGTCAGAAACCAAGATGAGAAAAGTATTAGGCATTGGACAACCAAAAAAATTGCCATTAGAAGCAGTCCCCATCTTACGCACAATCTTCACACATGAAGGACTTCCCAAGAATAACCACCCCAGCTGGAGGGCCTTGTGGTCATAGGAACTCCCTTTTTCTGAGACCTTTCCCTCCTCTCTTTCCTTCCCCATTATGATCTGATGCTGCCTGGAAAGCTTTTCTTCTTCCTCCTTTTTTTTTCTTCATCTCACAGTTGATCCAAGGCATGGTAGGACAAGGAGACAGAGAAGTTTGTCCCTTTTCCGTGAAACCCTCACAACCAAGCTATGAATTCTGCTATCAATCAACTAAGAAACATTTATTAAAGACCTACTATTTACCAAGCTCTGTGCCAGTTTCTAGAATAGTACCTGACCAAATAGTCTGTAAGAGAAACTCTGTCCTAAAGGAGCTTACACTCTCCAAGGGCAAGCGGTCTTAACTTGAGATCCATGGATGATTAAAGAGTTCCTATGGAATGGACTCGAGCAGATCCCAGCAGAGAGGGGCAGAGCTCAGCCCTCAGCAGGGATGGGCACAAACTGCAGAAACAATGGGGAAAGAGTACAATGCAGTCCCACTGGCACTAGATTAGGCAGCAACATGTCCATTAGAGTAGACAGTACAATGGACAGTGGCAAAGATAAACCTAATATAGCCTTTTGTTTACAGTAATCTGGAACTGATAGGGAATACCTACATTGGTATCAGTTTAGTATACAATTATCATTAAACAACATTCCCAACTTCTTCCCTGGGAGAATTTAAGGGAATACAGAGAGATAGTTTGCTTTCTGGCAATGGGAACAAGATGTAACTGTATAACTAACTCCCAAGAAAAATATGGGCAGTCCTCAACAGAAGCCTTTAAGGGGCAAAAATTGGTATTTTATGCCTAATTCCCATTCTTCTGACAAGGTTTCCATGGAAGGGCAGCTCTGGCTGTTGGGCCAGAGAATATTGAGCAGGAAGGTAATGGTACAGGGAGATTTTCTTTTTTTTTTTTAATTGAAGCTTTTTCTTTTCAAAACATATGCATAGATAATTTTTGAACATTGACCCTTGCAAAAACCTTGTGTTTTAAATTTTCCCCTTCTTCTCCCCATCCCCTCCCCTAGCTGGCAAGTAATCCAATATATGTTAAATATGTTAAAATACATGTTCAATCCAATGTATGGATACATATTTATACAATTGTCTTCTACAGAGAGATTTTCAAAATTGACCCCTGGCACCGGGTCAGACTTTATTCAAAAAGATAATGGCCTTTAAGTTACCATATTACAAATAATCCCTATTTATGATGAGGATCTGTGATTGCCAAAAGCATCATCACCTATATTGTGGTCTTCTTGATCCTGGAATTGTTCCTACTCATTGTCACCACTTTACATCAGAAAATCTACAGTGAACTACAAAGATCTGGCAAAGAACCACCAGATGAACCAGATCATTAAGATCCAGAAGTGGATCTTTGTGAAAGGGAAAAGCAAAGCCTGGAATTTCTGAATATTCTTTTCTTCTGTGTTTAGTCACTCCTCTGGGAGCTATTATCTTTTTTTTTTTTTTAATCTTTCTGGTTTTGTTTTTCTTTAATTTTCAGTAAGATATTCCTTCAGAGAACTACTCTAAAATTCTCATATTTCCTAGATTAGGATTTCCATTAAAAGCCCAAAAACTATTTAAGTGGTAGGTCCTCTAGATCAGGGCTTCTTAAACTTTTTTCCACTAGTGACTGCTTTCCACCTAAGAAATTTTTATGTGACCTTGAGCATATAGGTATGCAAAATAGGTATACAAATCAAACATTTACTGACAATAAATTATAATTTAATAACCCTCACATTCAGCACAACTCACAGTTTAAGAATCTTTGCTCAAGATTATCTTTAGGATTATATCATCAAGGTATGAGATGTGATAGAAGCACTATCTGCCATAATGAGCATTTTTCCATAAAATTTTTCTCTATAAAAGGGAACTATCCCTGAGATTTGAATGGTTTAGGGGCTACAGCTCAAGCTGTTGAGAGGACTTCTCAGTTCCCTAAGATATAAAAAGCTAATGCCTTTGTGACTTGGCCAATGCCTCATTTATCATTCTGCAAGATGGAATCAACCCTGAAACTCTTTGATATAACAGAGAGATGAGAAGGCTAGACCACTGTCCCTGGGAAAAGCAAGGTCTTTACCTCTGCAAAACCCACAACAGGGAGAACACAGAGTCATTGAAGGACACAGGTCTACAGCATGTGTTTTGAAATCATCACCATCCTTCATTCCAGCTAGAGCTGGATTTCAAGTATATTCTAGTTTTTCTATTATATTAAGCTTATATACAGTTGTCAACCTACTGGTACTTATATAGGTAACCTGAAAAGACAGAAAATTCAGCAGTTGTGTTTTTTTCTTCTTAGTCAAGGTTATCCTATTGATTCTTCAGGTAGTAGAGATCCCAGCTAATGGCTGTTTCCAGAGCCTGCTAGCAGTTGGAAGGGCATTCAAAATCCAGACAGTCATTTGGGTTGGTGCCAAGATTCCTTCTAAGAGAACAAGACCCAGGCCAACCTTAAATCAATTCACACCTGCCTCAAGGTTTTGCCCAAGGCCAAGGGGCCTAGCATTGGCTCCAGCTGCTCCAGAAAAAATCACAATCCTTTGGGTTGTTCCCATCTGTAATGACTTCTCCTTGGATCCCACTACAACTTTGCTTCTATCTTGTTAAAGCTGGCTCCAGGCTCTGCTAACTCTGTAACTTTTGGCTTTGACCCCAGTTTTGGCTGCTGAACCCTGACTTGGATCTTAGGCTTTTTCTCTGCTAACTGAGGCTCCTGGCTCTAACACCTTATTTGGTCCAGACTAACTAATTAACAGAATTTCATCTGGCTTCTCTCCTCCTTTCACAGCCCTCAGCCAATACCCTGAAGGCAACTCAAAGGTTTCTGTCCAGTTTGTCCACCCTGGTCCCTAATGGAGTGTCCTGAGGGAAAAGAAGGGAAGAGGGGAAACAGAGAGGCTCCTATTCTTATCCATCCTCCTTCCTCTATTTTCAGTTTTCAAAATTGGATAAATAAAAATATTTCACACTTTTCAGTTGCAGAGGAGTGTTGTGGATAATGGTTCACAGGATCCCTCTGTGAGCACTAATGTAAAATATAGCCATGGAGAATTCATGTAGGAAAGCAACTATAGCCTTGAAAACTACTCCATATTGCGTTCCTGAAAAGAAATGTACATTCTAATTTGCACATGGAAAACTACAAATTGATGAAGCAAAATTTCTTTAACAGACATGCTCAAATTTATGCATACAAACAAGCTTTGTCCCCTAGAAGGTAGTCATTCTGCAGCCACCAAGGGCATTTTTTCACTATTGTGTTAAGTTGAATATAAAACCTTTTTTTAAAAAATTGCCCATAACAGAAGTTCAGAATTTCATACAGAATTCTCTTTTCCCTTCATTGTTTATTGAAATGCTCATGTTTGTTGATGTTTGCAAAGTTCATATTAAAAAAGAAAGTAGTCACTTTGGCAGGCAATATGTTTGTTCCAGATTTCATAGGAAGATAAGAGATAACAATATATATATATTTTTTTAATCATCTAATCCATCTTTTCCAACACATGAGGAGAACGACTAAGGGAAATGCTTAACTAGTCCAAGGTCACATAGATAGGAATATTGCTATTGTTCAAATCATTTTTGGTTTTCACTTTTGGACAAGTTCCAGATGCCTCCAGAGCCTGGATATTTCTAACACTAGCTGAGTCTGAGATATGAAATAGATGGATTAATAAAGCAGAAGAATATTAATTTGGGTCAGAACCAACTTAAGACTACAAGCTTAAAATTATAAATTAAGAATTAAATTGTAATAAGATTAATGATGTAACTCCTTATTACTAATAATAATTGTTAGAAACTAAATGTTGTACCTTTGTGGTTTGTAAAGTTATTCCCTGCATAATTATAGTGTGGTAATATAGGATATATATATAAGACTAATAATCTGGTGCAGCTCTTAAACTGCTTCTGAGAAATTCCTCAAAGGTCTTCAGAAATGGCAGCATCACTGGAGTAAATGGCTCTTTAAAAAACAAGAATACTTTACTTTAAAAAATTAGCTTTATTTAAAAAGATTTAGCATATTCAGGAAAGGAGAAGTCTTAGAATATTCATGAAAATGTTAGCCAGAGAGAGAAGAGACTAGTTGTCCTTTACAGGACAGATTCAGGCAAGAAGATAGCTATTAATAACCTGGACCAGGAGTTCTGGACTCAACAGACCAGAAGAGCCTTTGCTCAAGAAAATTCAAAGCAGTTTCTCTCTACCAGAGGAGACTTTTATTACAAAAGTGAGTGTTCCTAGTGACTGAGAAGGAGGTGTTATGTAAATGAGCACAATTAGCACATCTAAAGGCTGCCAAGAATAAGTAGAAAACCTTAAAAGGAGCCAGAGCTATGAATAAGCCCTAAGGGTGAGATAATATTCAATCATTCACTTTTTCTTTCATTCAATCTTTCCATAAGTATATACTAAGCACCTACTGTATGCAAAGGGGTTAGGGAGGCTAAGGAGTTTGGAAGGAGGGAGATAGGAGATTAATTGTTAGATAAAGAAGCACAAGAATAGCAATTTGGCTACAGTTTACCGGGCCTGATGGACAAATGTATAAAATAAGGCCAGAAGAGTAGATTGTTAAGTTACAGAACGTTAAAGTCTTCAAATGCCAGAAAAGTTTGTATTTGATACAAAAGATAAGAGGGAACTACTAGAGTTTAATGAGGAGGGGAATAGATCAAAACTGTGGTTTAGTAAAATAACTTATATAATTATGTGGGGTATGTCCTAGAGATGAACAAATCTTGAAGTAGGAAGGACAATTAGGAATTATACCTAGTAGGTTTTAAAAAATTATATCTGACTCTAATCTGTTCAATATATGTACAAATGCTTTAATAAAAACATTTTAAAGAAAATTAGCACAAAAAATTGACTTTCGGAGCAACTAGGTTGGTGTAGTGTATAAAGTATCAGCCCTGAAGTCAGGAGGACCTGAGTTCAAATATGGCCTCAGGCACTTAATGCTTTCCTAGCTGTGTGACCCTGGGCAAGTCACTTAATCCCAATTGCCCGGGGGGGGGCGGGGTAGAGAAAGAGGGGAGGAAGGTCTCTTTTACATCTTTTTTTTTCCCCCCTCGGTTATCAGCAGAGGTTCCAGTCACCTGGTGGCAACTTCGTGTCTTTATTTAATATGACTGTATTATTTTTTGAGTGAAAAATCCTGACACATCACAGAGGAAGAGAGTCAGGAGAGTTGGGAGACATTGCAATTATATATGCCCCATTCAGTTTAATAATACATACCTAGCTGAAACTGGAGCCACATTCTGCCAGGGCACACTTTTTGAGAACCTTAGATATTGTAGAGACAAACTAGACATAGGAAAATGGAATAAATTCACCTAACAGACCTTATCTTTGCAATCCTAATATAAATATATAATGAAAATATCATCATAATTAAGTCTAGAATTAGCATCCACCCCATTTAATGAAGATACATAATTATAGTTTACATTCATAGTAAGCTATGAGTTTATAAGCATTTGGTATAATTATCTCATTTCCATCAGCATGGAAAGTGATACACCAGCAAAATAACTGTTTGGACATGTATACATATGTTGTATTTAACTTATACTTTAACATATTTAACATGTATTGGTCAACCTGCCATCTAGGGGAGGGGTGGGGGAGGGAGGGGAAAAGTTGGAACAAAAGGTTTCGCAACTGTCAATGCCAAAAAAATCACCTATGCATATAACTTGTAAATAAAAAGCTATAATAAAAAAATTTTAAAAAGAAAGTGATACACAACCATTCTACAGGATACATATTATCACTACCACCACCTTCACCATTACCATTATATTACTACTACTACTACTACTACTAATAATAATAATAACAATAATGAAACATATTATAAAATTGTACTACCAAGTTGTATTATCAAGTTGTACCACCAAAGTTGTACTTTCAGGTAGATAGTACAAGAATTATTATTCCCTTTTTACAAAGGAGAAAATCGAGACTCTGACATGTTCAATAACTTTTCAAAGTCAAACTACTAATACATGGAAGAGCATGGCTTCAAACCCAACTCTTTGAAATATATTTTTTTCTATGCTACATCGTCTGCATTTTGGCAACATTACTCATCCAGCATCTGTTGTAGTGTGTCAGATGGCATTGTTCTTATCACAGTAAATCTCAAAACACTACAAAGACTCCTGGATAATAGCCATAATTACCTAAAAAATCTGACAACCATCCACACCAGAAAAATCAAGTGGATGAAAGATGTCTAGATCGTGACATGCAGTTGTATAGACAATCTTGTCCATAAGCATAAAATATATATATATATATATATATATATATATATATATATATATATATATATATATATGTGGGTGTGTGCATTCCAAGGTCAGACAAGCAGAAGAAAATGCACCTCTGCAGAATTCGACATCTTGTTTCTTTCTTGAAACCAATGAGATGCTTTACTTGTTCACCATTTTCAAGCTGCCGAATTCCTCTGCTTCAGCCTATACCTCTGATCCAGAATTCTAATTCTCACCCTGAAACCCTGGTCTTCTAATAGATGAACTCTCATCATTTATAGCCCTAACACAGATCCTCTATCATTCTTGCTTCCTGGCCATTTTCATGATATTTTGCCAGGCAGATAAAATTTCCTTGAAATATCTCTGGCCCAAATAATTCAGTGAATGACTTTACAAACCACATAGGTACAACACTTAGTTTCTAACAATTATTATTACTAATAAGAGGTTACATCATTACTTTTGTTATAATTTAAGGCTTAACTTATAATTTTTAAGCTTGTAGGCTCTTTTCAAACAAGCTGTTTCTCATTCAGAAATCAAAATTATTTAATATTCCTTGAAAGATAGAACAACAAAAATAGCCTTGGTCAAAAATGCTTTCTCTTTATCATATATACAAGATGAGTCATGAAACAAGAACCCACATTTTCAACAAAGATGTTTGCCACTGATGTGAGGGAGATCCAGGAAAGCCCAACTTGAAGAAGGATTCTCAAGGAACTGAGATCTTCAAGATTCTGCTGTAAGCTCATGGCATTGTGTTGATCAAATCCAGCAGTATAACTTTGCAAAGATTCCTGGATGATAATTTGACAATGATCCACACAGGAAAAAAATCAAGGGGATGGAAAATGTTCAGGTTATGACATGCAGCAATATTTTCCATTTGCATAATATGTATGCAAATATGTGTGTATATATGTACCTATATGTATTTGCATGTATGCATGTATACATGTGATATATAGACTTATGCATATGTATAATCTTGCACAGACAGTATATATGAGATGGGTGCATCCTGCATTTAATATGGAAAGAAAAGTAGGCATGATAGTCTTAAGGAAATTGGAAAGTCCCTTTAACAGCCATAAATTCACAGAAAGTTCAGTCTTCTAATATCAATATCATACCACTGTTGTAATCTGTAGTCTTGGAAGACATTATTTTTAAAGAGACTATAATATTGATAAATTCAAGGTAGATAAGAACAGCCTGAAATGAGTAATAAACCTGAAACTTGGAACACCTACAGTACAGAAAATCATCAGTTAATCATGTGATTGTAAAAAAATAAGTTCTTCAGATGATAATTAGTGTATAGAATGTATGAGCTAGAAGGAGACTTTGAAGTCACCTAGTCCAACCCATTCATTTTACCAACAAGGGAAACTGAGGCCAAAAAAGGTTATGTTAATTGATCAAAGTCATACAGTTGAAGCTGAAATTTGAACCCAGGACCTATAATTCCAAAAGTTTCACTCTGGCCAGGATCTAAACTAATGAAGAGAAGAAAGTAGGGATACAGATAAAGAAGAGGAAAAGTGGGTAACTTTCCATTATATTTTTAATTATGGAAAAATTACCTAATTGGCAACGTGGCTTCAGAATGGAAAAGGACCTAAAGACCATTTACTTTTACCCTCCAGTTTTGCAAGTGAGAAAACTGAGACATGGCCCAAAGGCATACAGAATCAGAATCCCTGGTTCTCGGACTTTATATCCAGTATTTTCTCCACTGCACCATTCTGCCTCCTTTGAAAACACGACTCCTCTTGTAATTTCCACCCCAATTGCTCTAGTCTAAGATTTCATCTTCTTGGCTAACTTTCTTCCAGGAATTCTCCTGGATCTATAAGGATGAAAAAGAGAGTGGGTTTCTCCTAATCACGTAATGTATGACTCTTTATGACCCCATTTTGGGGTTTTCTTGGCAAAGATACTGGAGTAGTTTCCCATTTCCTTCTCCAGCTCAATTTACAGATGAGGAAAGCCAAGCAAACAATTTGCCAAGTTTTCACACAACTAGTAAAAGCCTGAGGCCAGATTTGAACTGGGGAAGATGAGGTTTCCTGACTCCAGGCCCCAGATTCTATCCATTGCATCATCTAGCTCCTTCCTCCTCCTGACTAGAAATTGTAAACAAGCAGGGCTGGACACTTAACTGAGATTTTGCAGAGGGGGTATTTCCTCAGGTATGCCTTATCCAAGAAATCCCTACACAGCCTTGAGATTCTGCAATTCAGCTTTGCTTGGGACTAATTGCTATTTGAAATTATCCATCTTAGCAATTATTCAGGCTCCCTGTTTATCAGTAGTTTGGAAGAGGGCTCTTGTTTGTTGTGGGGACAGTGACTTTATTACTGAACCGAGGAAGCAGTATCTGGTGGGCTTCCTGTATTAAGCACTCCCAGACATATCAGGGAATTTTCTGGGAGTCAACCTCAGTTATAAAGTAGACATTTTTTTTTTTTTCTCCTCACACAGAGAGACATAGCTGTTAGCTGAAAAGCAGAGGATCCGGAAGCAGCAGCAGTGGAAATACTAAATCTTGGACATCACTTGTCATAGCCCTGTTACTGCTGCTGTAAGAGGAAAAGGCAGAAGAAAAGTAGAAAAAGCAAAAGAAAAAGGAGGAAATGCTAAGGAAAAAATGTGATTACTCAGACCTATAGTTGTTTTTATTTTGTTTTTTTGAGGGAAAGCATTTCTGTGACCATTTTGTCACTAAGTGGGATGATACTTTCTCTTGCCTATAATTCTTGCTATCCATCTTGATAACATCTTGAAATCCACAAGGCTTTCACTGCCTTCTTCAGCCCTCAGGCCTCTGCTTTGACAAAGATAAGCAATGATATCACCCTCCTCACAGAATGCTGCTCCTTAGGAGGCTTCCGCATCTCTGACAAGTCCCCCAAGAGAAGGATGGCTTGCAGATAAACAGCTCCCTGGGAGCAGCTGCATTGGAGAAATGATCCAGGGGCTGACACACACAAGCGCCCCGAGGAAGCCTTAGGCAGGAGAAGCAGCCATGGGAAGGCAGAACTTTGCTGAGCTCAAGAAACCTGGGAAACAAGGTGACATAATAACGTTTTTATCCTCTGGTGTGAAATCCAGTTCCTGCTTTCCCATCCAGGGCTGGTCAGTTCCTTTTAAAGGAGATTATAAGCGACAAGGAAACATCCTTGTTTTGTGAGTTCTTGAATGCAGCCATATCTTAGTATTTTCTCACTCAGACTGCGTGTGATCACAGGCCAACAGTAACAATGGATCTGAATTCTTTGGGGTATGTAACGTGCCAGGGCTCCCTAGGGAGTGTCAACAATTCAATTTGGGACCCACTACTCCAGGCAAACTCAGGCCTTGGGAGTGCCATGCAACAGTGATCACAAAGCAGTAGTATGACTTCATCAATAAGAGGTCATACCAGAAGAACTTTGTTTTCTTTTTCTTTTTCCTTTTATTTATTTATTTTTATTATTATTTTTTTTTTACCATATTATTGGCTTGGTATATCAAGGGAACATTATTCATATGTTTTATCTAGATTTCATCAAAGCATTTGCAAATTTTTTCATGCTGTTCTTGTGAAAAGATGGAAAGATGGTGAGTTAGACAATAGTCTATTCTAGTGATTTCAGAACCTAGGAGAATTGGACTCAAACAATAGTCATTGATGGTGTAATTTGGATCTACATCTCGGTGTTATTATGGATATACAATGCTCTTTTTTTTCCCCTTAAATCAGAGACTTGGAAAAAAGAATAAATGGCAGTCATCAAATTTGCAAATATTTCAAGGTGGGAAGGTACAATGTTCATAACATTATAGCAATGCAATCACAAGAACATTGGGCCAAATTTAATAAGATGAAACAATATAAAATCTTACTTGGTCTCAAAAAATGAACTTCCAAAGTATAGACATAAAAAAGGTAGGGGAAGATATGGTGAGAGAAAAATTCAACTCAAAAAGGCCTGGGGTTTTAATGAACCCTGCTTTTGGAAACTAAAAAAGATGATATGATTTTAGAATACATTGAAAAAAAAAGGCAATTTCTAGCATGAGGCAGGTAATATTCTTATCGTCCTCTCTGGCCAGGCCAGATCTGAAGTACCATGTTCAGTTCTAAATATTGTATTTTAAGGACATTCATATGGCTGATACTGATGAGCTGAAGTGGAAACTTTTCTAAGAATTTTTACACTTAGAAGAAGAGACGCTTAAAGCACCCTTACTTGAGAGGTAAGGAGACATGGAGATGTGGGTCCAGGAGCCCAGAATAGAGAAAGAGGAAAAGCTGACCTCTATAAAACAGCACAAAACAATTCAATGAAAAATATTACTGATCTTACTAAATGCAAAACACCAAAAACAAAACAAAATAAAACAGTGCCTACCTTCAAGAAACTTAAATTCTATTAGGGAATACAGCACATAAACATGTGTCCTGTACATGATGATTTGATGTTCCCTGCTCAAAAACCTTCAGTAACATATTCTTGAACCTAAGAATGTTCAACATTTCTCTGTCCAACATTTACAATCCTTCAACAGTTTTGGCTGAAATCTATCTTTCTAGAGCAACGTTATATCACTCCCCCTCATGTTCTTGATATTCTAGCCAAAATAGCATCTTCACCAATTTATATATTTAGACCATATACAAAATTTCATCTCTAGTGTCCATGCCTTTGCAGAGGCCATCCTTGTTCCTGGAATGGTCTCCTGGGCTCTACCTCTATTTCTTAAATCCCTCTCTCTTAAGAGCTCAGCTCAAGTACAAACTCTTACAAGATGCCTTTCTCATTCCCTTTGTGATTAGCACTCCCTTCTTCATGCCATAACTGCTTTGATTTTATTTCAAATATATATTGTTTTTATTTCATAGACATATACTGTTTCCTTTCAGTAGGATGTACTTCACTTGAGGGGAGGAATTGTTATATAATAAGTAATTTTGAGGAATATCAGAGGGGCAGAGAAGGTTCTGAAGAAGAATGAATATTAATCAAAGAGGGCATTATGTCCAGCAATTAAGAGATCCACAGCAAGTTTGGAAAGAACGGTTTCAGTTATTGGTGAAATCGGCAGACAAATTTCAAGGGATTGAGAAATGACTAGATAGAAAGGAGTTGAAATGTGATGAAGGGGGCTTTTTCTAGGAGTTTGTTCTGAAAAGGAGATTGTAGCTCCTTAGGAAACAAGCTGCTAATGTAACCATGAATGACTAGTCCAAGATCAGCCAGGAAAGGTCTAACACCCTTCCACCCCTCATTACCCACCTCCATCTATTATTTTATTTGATATAATAATTAGATCATTTAAAACTTAGAGGCAATATAATGTCTCCTAAGATTCACATGGTTCTTTCCTCTTCAGCTTATTTTCAACAAAAAAAATTTATGAGTTCAATCACAATTGTTCTGAGCCTTGAGCTAGGAAAATTCCTAATATTTAGATTGAGATGGGCTCTTTGCTTAACTTTGTATCTATATAAATTAACTCCTGATTTCTCTGTAAGTTGAGGAAAAATTTAATTTACTTGAAACATTTAGATAGTAAAATAGCAGATTATTTGTTAATAGACAATAATGGAAGGGGAAAATTGGGGAAAGAAATCTTTTTCTTAGGATTTCCCTCAGCCATTTACTCTGAGATGACTAGAGTCCATGCTCCCTTGTCAATTATCTCCTTTCTCTGGTATATCTCAGTTCTACTTCTGCTCCTTGCAAAGGAGCTGGAAGGTCATATTTGTTCTCATTCTTTTCTAACCTGATCATTTAATAAAAGATATCTCAATAAGTATCATTAAGCATCTACCACATGCTAAGCACTGTCCTAAACCCTGAGGATACAAGGGAAGGCCAAAATACAAACAAACCAACAAAAAAGCCATCCTTATTCCTGTTCTCAAGGAGCTCACACTATAATGGGGAAACAACATGCAAACAACAATGTCTGAATGACATAAATTAGAGAAAATCTCAGAGATTTTCTAAATATTGTATTTTAAGAAGGACATTCATTCGGCAGATACTGATGAGCTGAACTGGAAACTTTTCTAAGAATTTTTACACTTAGAAGAAGAGACAATTGAGAGGTAAGGAGAGATGGAGATGTGGAATCTAAAATCAAGGAGGACTAAGAAAGTCTTTTTACTAAAGAAGGTAGAACTTTAGCTGAGAGTTAAAAGAAGCTAGGGAAGCGGGGAAGGAGAAGAGAGGAAGGAATGATCAGTGAAAATGCTCAGTCAGATGGAATATCTTGTGCAAGAAACTGCAAGTGTCAGTCCAACCTTTGATCCAGCAATACCACTACTAGATCTGCATCTCTCAGAGATTTTTTAAAAGGGAAAATAAACTATATATACAAAAATATTTACAGTAGCTCTTTTTGTGGTAGTAAAAATTTGAAAACTGAGGGGATTCCTGATAATTAGGGAAATGACTGAACAAGTTGTGGTATATGATGGTATTGGAACATTATTGTGCTGTAAGAAATAATGAGCAGGATGATTTCAGAAAAACCCGGGAAGACTTATAATCTTCCCAGATGCAGAGTGAAATGAGTAGTACCAAGAGAACATTATATGCCAAAATAGCAATATTATACAATGAGCAACTGAGAATGATTTCACTATTCTCAGCAATACAATGATCCATTACAATCCAATACAAGGATTCATGATGAAAAATATTATCCACCTCCACAGAAAGAATTCATGATGTCTGAACACAGAGGGAATCATATATTCTTGATCTCTCTGTGTGTCTTTCTGTTTTTCTCTCTCTCTGTTTGAGTTTTGTTCCACAAAATGACTAATATGAAAATATATTTTATATAATTGCACATATATAATCTATATCAGATTCTTTACAGTCTATGAGAAGGGAAAAGTGAAGGAAGGAAAAGTAGAATTTAAAATTCAAGACTTTTTAAAAAATGAATATCAGAAATTTTTACATGTAATTGGGAAAAATGTTATTTAAAAAGAAGAATGAGACCAATGTTACTAGCCTGTAGGATAGATGAAGGGGAATAAGTATAAGAAGACTAGAAAGATAAGAGGGGGCTAGGTAGAAAGATTTATATGTCAGAGAGAGGATTTTGTATTTGATTCTGGAGGAAATACGGAGTCATCAGAGTTTGAGTATTATACCCAGCACTCTATCTACTATACCACTTAGCTATCAAATAAAAATAGTTAAGTATAAGATTTTATATTGTGGAATAATACATTATGTATTTTTAAAAATCTAACAAGAACATCAGCTACAAGCAACTGAAATCACTACAAATATAAAAAAAATTATTTCTGAAGCACCCCAAACTTGGCGACAGATGAGTTCTTGTACAAAATGAATTATGTGACAGAACAGCACTGACGCATGAAGACAAAAATGGCAAGCAATCCAATGAACAAACATTAAGCAAGAATACACATCATACAGTCAACCAGCTAAATAAGTCTCTAGCAGAATTATAAACAGAGGGATAAATGACTACTGCAGAACTGCAAAAGAACAACCTCATGGGATTTGTTATTTATCCAGAGTGGACTGATGTTTTTGTTGGATTCTTTAAAAATGTCCCAATTGAAATTGTCACCAAGAAATCTAAAAACCCATACCTGCATGGATCTTTGTGATCCCATTTAGGATTTTCTGGGCAAAGATCCTAGAGTAATTTGCTTCTTGAGGAAGGAAGCAAACAAAGTTATGTGACTTATCCAGGGTCACTGGAAAGTGCCTGAAGTTCGATTTGAACTCATGAAGATAAGTCTTCCTGATTCCAAACTCAGCTCAGGGCTACTCTCTTAACTACTCTCTTAATTCCAGCAATGTTCTCACTTCCATCATTGCAGATGGTCTCCTTTGGTGACTCCTTGGCTGCCCAACTATCCATGCTCATTCGATTCCCAAAGCCACTCCTCACTCTCCAGAATTGCCTGTCTCCTTGACAGAAGACTTGCCCCCACCTATGTAATCCCCTTAACCATCCCTTCATTGTCCTCCCTTCCACCTCTTTTTTTTTTTTTAATGCATTGTGTTGTATTCCTCTAATAGAACATAAGCAAAGGATAGAGACTGCCATTTTTGTTATATTTGCATATAGTAGGCACTTAATACATGTTCCATCTATCTATCTTTGACAATCTTATCAAATGACCTATTATCATTTTCCCTCTGAGATTTCTGGGGAAGAGAGACAATAATAAGAATGAATCTCATGATTGACCTTCCCCACCCTCATCTGGAATTTTAGGATATATATTTTCTGAATCAGCAAAAATAAGCAAGATAGAACGAAGGGGATGAAATCTGAACACAAATATCTAACTCTTCTCTTAATTGCCTTAATCTCCATGTAAGGGAGTATATAGCTGCTGCCATAGAACAGAGGCTATGGGACTTCCATGAGGGGATGGGGGCAATTCTGACCACCACTATCACATTGCTAAAGACTCTAAGAGCTGACTTAGACTTTTTGTTGGAATATTAGAAATCAGTACTGACAATTTCGAGTCCCTAGACTGATAAAATTCCTTTTGAGCTAGTGAACTGGAGAAATAGACAGACAGACAGACGGACAGATGGACGAATGGACAGATGGATGGATTAATGGATGGATGGGTAGATAGATGGATAGATAGATAGACAAAGAGAGAGGAGGAAAGGAGAGAGAGAGAGGAGGAGGAGGAGGAGGAGGAGAAGAAGAAGAAGAAGAAGAAGGAGAGAGAGGGGAGATGAGAGAGAGAGAAGAAGAGAGAGAGAGAAAAAGAGAGAGAGAGAGAGAGAGAGAGAGAGAGAGAGAGAGAGAGAGAGAGAGAATAGTAAAGACTTATTATGTATCAGGCACTGTGCTAAAAACAACATATACAAATAAAAGTAAGAAAAACAGTTCCTTTCCTCAAGGAACTTACATTCTAATGTGGAGGAAAGTATCAAGGGACACTAGGGAGGGGAGAAGAAGAGCAAGGGAAGTAATGTGGTGATATGGAGTGTTATCCAGAATATTTTTAATGAATTCTCCTCATTGTCACAAGTTGTTATGTATATTAGAAAAGTCCCCTTTGGGATCCATTTAATCTTCTACCCTACCAAGAAAATTCAGGAAGGCACCCCCTCTGAGAAAGGCAAAGTTCATCAATCTAGCAATAATAAGAATTGACATTGTAAAGCATCTTATGCTTTATCTTGTTTGATCCTCACCACTTTATAAGATTAAATGCTGTAGCTATTATCATCTCTGTTTCATAAATAAGAAAGCTAAATGGTTTACTTGGGGATCACAAAGTTAATAAATACCCAGATTTTTCTAAATCTAAGTCCAGAGCTCTTTCTATCTGCTATATGACATAGCTGCATGCTGAAATTAGTAATAATAGTATACCTAGATCTTTGTTCATAACAAGTATATGAGGTAGGTAGACATAATGGATAGAGTATTGGACTTAAAATCAAGACCCGTGTTCAAAGTCTGCCTTACATACTTATTAGTTACGTTCCACTTGACAAGTCACTTATGTTTTCTCAGTTTTCTCACCTATAAAATGAAAATAATAATAGCAACTACCTCACATTTGTAAAATGCCTTGCAAAATATTAAAGCTTATTTTTTACAGATCAGGAAACTGAGGTTCAAAGAAGTTAAATAACTTTCCCCAGCTTATTTGACCACTAAATGACAGAGCCAAGACTCAAATCCTGGTTTTCTGATGGCAGGTCCAGCAATTTTTTCCATTGCATCATACTCCATAGCTGGTACTCAAACTAATTCCAGCTAGTCCTCCTAATGCAGTGAAAGAATTCAGAGCTTTTCTCTGCCTACTGGAGAGTTAATAGATGCAGGCATTTGTCCCAGGCTAAATTCATTTATATATTAGAGCCCATTCTGAGCCTGAGCCTGTTCTCTTTAATGTGGGCAGACTCCAATCAATAGAAAGTGTACCTGCATAATGAAACACCTACTGCTGCCTACTGATCTCCATGAATACTTGGTGAGTCACTGCTCTTAAGAAGGCACAGTGAATTTGGAATGAACAAAGGGAAGAATTATTACCATGAGAGGGAATAAGAGATCTTTATTTTTTTTAAACCAACTTTCTGAATTACCACCCCTGCCATGAACAAGCTTCTTTTAAAAGTAATTATTTATTTATTCTCTTTCCAGTATTCTGAGTTTCATAAACACTTTCAAATCTTTATGAAGTTTTAGTTTTCGGTAAGGAAGGGTGGAGAAGAAGGGGGAAGATAGTCCTTCATTTCACCCACTAACCAAATGGCTGTTTGAAAGTTAACTCTGCTACCAGCTATAATTTTTTTACAAGAAAATTCTAAGTATCTACAAGTATAAATGCGCCCTAAAAACAGTCAAGTTGCATCATTAGCTATTGCAAAAAAATTTTACTGGTCCTTCCTCCATGTCATATTCACTTACTGCCATGAATTTGCTCCCAAGCTTCTACCCTAGTTCCCTTCCTCTTTTCACTTTCTTATTTGGTCATCTCATTACTTCCATTGCTCAATTATTATCTCTATACTATCTGATGTCCAGATCTCCAGATCCAGCCCTGTCTCCCGTCACAGAAAGAGTCTCAAATATCCAACTGCCACTTAGATATCTCAAACTTGGTGTCCTGGGAGCATCTTAAACTCAAGTCTGAAACAATTCATTACCTTTCCCTCTAAACCCTGCTCCCTTCTGAACTCCCTTATTACTGGTGAGGGTGCCCCCATTCTCCTAGTACCCCATTCCCACAACTCAGTGGGACTCAGTGTCATTATCAATTCCTTAATTCTCTTCCCCCATGTGTATCCAATTTGTTGCCTAATCTTGTATATATCCCTTTCTCTCCATCCATCCATTAATCTAGTTCAAGTTCTCATAACCTCTTACTTGAACTATTGCAATAACCCATTTCAAATCTCATTTTCCATTAACTGGCCAAGGTATTTTTTCCTATAGTGTGGACATTTCACTCCTCTGCTCTATGAGTTTCAATGGCTCCCTATTACCTTCAGAATTAAATACGAAGTCATCTAGTCATCATTTAAAGCTCTTGTTAACTTGGTCCCTTCCTATCTCTCTAGTCTTTTTACACCTTACTTTCCTCCACACACTCTACAGCAATCCAGCAAATCTAGCTTACAAAAACTAGTCCTCAAACATGAAACCCAATCTCCTGTCTCCATGCCTTTGATTGATTATATTCCATGTCTGTACTGCTCTGCTCTTCACCCCCTGCTCTTATATCTAGTTCCCTGACTTCCTTCAAAATCAGTTTGTTGAGGGATGAGGATATCTTAACAGGGGTAAGGATACCCTAACAGCGATGGGCGTCCCCAGGTTTTGAGAAAGAATTTGCAATCCCAATCTCCAAGAGAGGATTTTGGAAGAAGTGGGTTTCTTTTCACTGAGCAACTCTCTGGATGGGCTAGTTCCTGGTTAGGAATTTAGCAAAGGATACAATCTTGAATATATTTAGGTTTCCATGGTCAGGGCTGGGGAGCAATCTCCCGGTGAATCCAGGGACTAATTTCCAGGTCAATAATGGGTGATGATTATGCCCCAGGGTAAGATCTCCAAATGAATTGTAGGTGAGGATTATTGTGGGAGTCTCCCCTGGGAATCAAGTAGGAGGGTGGGGATGCTCTCAGAGGCCAGGAAGGGTTGAGATTGAGGGTTTTTCCAACCCAGATCCACCACACACACTCACATACAAAGATCAGGGGCACAAAGTCCTATTACATTAAGCTTACCTTCTGCATAAATCCTTTCCCAGAACTTTCACTGCTAATACCTTTCCGTTTACATTACCTTCTAACAACTCTGAATTACTTCTATGTCCTAATTACAAATGCTCTGTCTCCTCCATTAGAATACATACAAATACATGTGTATGTAACATGCTTACATACATAATCCTTGGGGATAAGGATTGTGTTTTTTGCCTTGTTTTTTCCTTTCTATGTACTGCTGCCACTTCACATAATGCCTCTGACCATGACTTCCCATCACCCTCTCTCTCCTTAAACCACATTCTTACTATTCATCTTCATGTGATCCGCAATCCCTCTGTTTCTCAATATTTTTCTAAGTCATCACCTTTGCTCAGAGTCACTTTCTTCCCATCTCAGTATCAACCCTATATTTAATCAGTCAAATAAAAACTCAAATTATTTGTCCTCCTTTTTCTTATCCATGTCAGCATCTGCCAAATCCCAGTCTTTGCTAACATCCTCTATTCTCTGCTCCTTAACTCCAGGTTCTGATAAAGAGGTGACCCCTATTTTCAATAAGGCATACCTGCTTTGATTTCATTCTCTCTTGATATCTTCTCTGGTAGATTGCTTCTACAATCATCTTTCTCCTCCCCCTTTAATTTTTATTTTCTTGGAAGAATTACCACCTTCTATTATTATGCCCAGCTCTCCTCCACCCTTACTTCGAAAAACCCTTATTTGACCTTACAATCTCCTGAAGCCATTGCCTTATATCCCTCTGTTTTCACAGCCAAACTCCTAGAAAAAGTTATTTACATCATTGTTCTCATTTCTTCCCTCATTTACTTCTTGATTCCTTATGTTGTAGTTTCTGATCTCTTCACTCAAATCAAACTATCTCCAAAGCTAACAATTTTTAAAATGTTTATTTCCTTTAAAAAAAAATTCCCACAGTGATCTCTTGTTAGCACAATCCCAAATGGTCTTTTCTCAGGCTTCATATTTCTTATTTATTTAATATTTTCCCCTTTTATATTTAAAACAATTTTTTACATTTTTTTTTAACTTTTGAGTTCCAGATTCTATCCCATCTCAGTCTTCATCTTTCTTGACTTCTCTTCAAAATTTGATATTATTGACTACCCACTCAGCTTGGATAGATTCTTTCCTATGACTTTTCATAACAAGGATCTCTTGGTTTTCTTCCTGCCTGACCATTCCATTTTTTTTCTGAATCATCAACCATGTTCCATCCTCAACTCTGGCAGAACCTTAACTTTCTGACTTCAGTCCTCTTCTTTCTCTACAATTTCCCTCATCAGTTCCCATAGGCATAATATTCATCTCAAAGTAGATTATGCTTAGATTTATCTATCAAGTCCTGGTCTCTTTTCTCAGCTTGAGCCCCACATCACCAGTTGTCTCATAGACATTTCCAGTTGGACAGCCAATAGTCATCCCAAACTTAGTATATCCAAAAGATGACTTTATAAAATATGTCTTTCCCCACCAAAAAACCTACCCTTCAACTTCAAAGTTGTCCCTAAATCCTTGTTCACCCTGTATCACATGACAAATCTTGTCAATTCTACTTCCATAGCATCTCTCATTACTCACCTTCAGTACTCTAGTTCAGGGCCTTATCATTTCTCAGCTGAACTACTAGACTACCTGCTAATTGGTGTCCTTACCTCAACTCTCTCCTCCCTCCAATCCATTCTCCACAGTTACCAAAGTGATATTTCTTGAAGGTAGGTCTGATCATGCCGGCTCAAAATCCTTCGATGGCTACCCATCCATCACTTCTAGTATCCAATACAAATTCCGCTATTTAGCACAGAATTTGGCTTAAACCTACCTTTCCAGGCTTATTTTACATAATTTCTCATACACTGTGGTCCAATCAAACTGACCTCCAGACTATTCTTCTCATACAACATCCCATCACTCACCTCTGATTTTTCATTGTTGTTCAGTCTTTTCAGTCATGTCCAATTCTTAGCGACCCCATTTGAAGTTTTCTTGACAAAAACACTGGAATGGTTTGCCATTTACAGATGAGGAAACTGAGGCAAACAGGATTAAGTGACTTGCCCAGGGCCATACAGCTAATAAGTGTCTGACACCAGATTTGAACTCAAGAAGATGAGTTTTCTTGACTCCAGACCCAGCGCTCTTTTCACTGTGCCATTTAGCTGCCCACTGATTTTTCACACATGCCTGGAATTCACTGCTTTTTCATTTCCACCTCTTAGAGAAGTGCCTTCAAAGTTCAGCTCAAGCACCACCATATGAGGTCTTTCATTATAACTCTTGGTCTGGTTACCAATGCCTCCTGCCCCTTAATTACCTAGCATTTATTCTGTATGAGTTTTTCCTACATGTTGCTTCCCCCAATAGAATGTAAGCTTCCTGAGGGCAAGGGAGACAGAGAGAGACAGAAACAGAGAGAAACAGGGAGAGAGATAGAGAGGAGAGACAGAGACAGAGACAGAGAGAAGAGAGAGACAGAGAGAAACAGGGAGAGAGGCAGAGAGACAAAAAGGGGAGAGAGAGAGAGAGAGAGAGAGAGAGAGAGAGAGAGAGACAGAGAGACAGAGAGAGAAAGAGAGAAAGAGAAAGAAAGAGAGAGAGAGAAAGAAAGAGAGAGACAGAGATAGAGACAGACACAGACACAGATGGACGCAGAGACACAGAGACAGACACAGAGACAGAGAAGAGGAGAGGATTAGGACAGAAGAGGAGAGAGGAGAAAAGGAAGAAAAAGGTTTCTTTACCTAGTCTGGGAGGCTCTGAGAGCCATACCATGTACTAGGGAATATGGAAAAAAGGGAATGAGCAATGAGTATAACCTTGGTAAGTAAGCAGGTGATAAGATCTGGAATATTTTTATTTTCCCTTAGAAAGCATGAATCCTACATACATAGTATAAGTAAATTGAGACATGCTCCCTTTGTCTGGTAGTCATTTTGTGAATCCTAAGCAATGCAGTTCCTTTGTGCATATGTCATAGATAGCTAATACACTCTGTAGGTGTTCAACTGGAACAGCAAATAATGGGGGTACATTGTGCTAAGCTATTAATTTTTAAATATTTAACATCTCACTTCGAAGTTTTCTGAAAGACTAGGAGCATAAAAATGACTTTCTCTCACATTCACCATGCAGACTTTTAAACTGAGACATACTAATAAATAGGGAGGGATTATATTAAGTCTGTATATTCTGCTTTGCTGGAAGAAGATTCGGGGCCTAATTAGGATGGTTGTAACGATGTATTTTTTCTTATATTCATAAAATTTGCCCTTATAAATCCTCGGATAGAAGCCAAGGACTAATTCCTTCATGCAGAGATTCACTGCAGTAAACTCTCAATTATCTATGAGTGGTTTATTTGTCATGTTAATTATTCATGACTACCTCTGCCTCACATAGAGGTGCTGTTTTGCTTAATAATTATGATAGTTAGCATTTATATATTACATGTTAACTCATTTGATCTTCACCACAACCTTGCAAGGTAGGTGTAGTTTTACATTTTACAGACAAGTAAACTGAGGCATGGAGAGGTTAGCTGACTTCCCAGGGTTACCCAACTAGGGAACCTGAAATAAGATTCAAAATCAGGTTCTTCTGATTCCTAAGTCCTGTATTCTATCCACTGCATCACCTAGCTGCCTCTATTACTGTAAGGCCGAGAAGATTAAGAATGGGAATGAAAGCATCTATGTGTACATCCTATGTCCATATGCAAATGCCTGTAGGACTATGCAACCTTAGCATGGGATTCTGATTAAATCCCAATCCAACAAGCACTTATTAAGCACCAGGTGCTGGGGATACAAAAACAAACATAAAACAAACAACAATTAAAATGAAATACAAGTCTTACCCATATTTGACCAAATCTTATATTTAGATTAAAAGAAAAAAAGAGTAATTTCCAGCTGTCATTTGTTTAATTTGATATAGAGATAAATAGAGCCATAGATAAATGATTTTTTTTAAATCTTTCCTGCTTTCATTTCTATGTATAATAGCCAGGAATTGATAACAGTGACAGCAGCTGTTCACTCTGGCAATCCTTTCTGGACCCTCAATAGTACTATGGAAGGACATGACACATTTCCTATTTCTGTCACTCTTCCTTCTTTTCTACACAGTGGAATATTAAAATCTTAAACTGAGAGGAACCTCGGATGCCATTTAATCCAACTCCTGAAATGATTGATGAACTCACATAGCTGGCAGATGGTTATAAATCTCCTTGAACATTTTCAGAAATGGAAACCTTATTATCTAATGAAAAAAAACCACAAATACTTTAGACTCCAATGAATCTGTGATTTCATCAGTTTGGATATTCCCTTCAGTGATGGTTTTTTGGTTGGCTGGTTGTTGTCCTTTGTTCTCAAAGAGAACCAAAATGACATCACTGTGTTAGTCAAATTACGGTGTGCTCCATGTGGCTGATCAGATCAATATGAGTTGAAATGCTCAGACTCGGTTCAAACACAAATATAGTCCCTATGAACATTTGGGGTGGACTCTCTGTCTTCTCGCATTTTTTTTAAATTAATTCAGTTCTGCTTAGCCCATAGAGCACAGCATCTTCTCTGATGAAGGCACGCCATGCTGGGTGGTCCTGTGCCAGTCTTTCCCATGTTATACAATAGATTTTAAAGTTCTTAAGAGATGCCTTGAGAGGGGAGGATTCTGAGAAGATGGAGGAGTAGGTTGGTAAATTTCAAGCTTTTCAGGTTTCCCCCACAAACAGAACAAATTTGTGCCTCAGGATGCTGTACCTGGTGAAAAAAGAAGGTTTGGGGCAGAACCAGAGTCCTCCAGATACAACCCGAGAAGATCTGAAGAAAGCCCCTGAGCTGGGGATTAACCCCTGTGAAGAGCAAACACTTGGTGGCTAGTGGGGAGCCCTGGGCTGAGCTAGGTGTGGCTGGAGTCTCGGCAGGAACCAAAGGAACTTTCATCTCTTGGACTGTTTGTGCAAAGAGGGTCAGAGTTGGGGAAGACTGAGGGAACCTCTCTGAGTAGGAGTGCCAGGCCCAGCTGTGCTGCTGAGACATTGCCCTGGGGGAGAAGGAGCCAGCACCCGGTGAGTACAGAAGCAGCTGGGCAGGAACACTGCTGGCTGTGGGCACTTGTGGGAGGGTGGAGCTTTTGGTTTGGGGTTCTAGGTCAGAGGGAAGAGCTAAGGTGAAGCCTGAGGGACTTACATGAAAACCTCTTATTTAAAAAAAAAAAAAATTAACCAGCAAAGAAGAAAGAAACCAACCATAGAAACTTAATATGGGAACAGGGAAGACTCGGGTTCAACTTCAGAGGAGGACACTGAAGTAAAAACAAAGCTTCTACTCCAAAGAGTAAGGTGAAATGGCTCCCTGCCTAGAAAAAATATACAGAACTAAAAAATGAATTTAAAAAATCAAATGAGAGACATCGAGGAAAAATTTATATATAGATATACAAATATACATAAAACCATCCAAAAAAAACAAGAAGATTATGAAAAAAAATAAGTCAACCAACTAGAAGAGAGATAGAGTCTCAAAGGTGAAAACAATTCTTTGAAAATTAGAATTGGGCAAAGCCAAGCCAGTGAAGCTATGAGAGACCAATAAATAACCAAACAGATGATAAAGAATGAAAAAATAGAATCGAATGTGAAACATAAGAAAAACAACAGATCTGGAGAACAGATCAAGAAGAGAAAATATTGGAATAATTGGACCACCTGAAATTGTGACCAAAAAAAGGACCTTGGCACAATGATACAAGAAATAATCCTGGAAAATTGTTCTGGAGGTAAAGAACATGAGGGGAAAGTAAAAATAGAAAACATCCACCTATCACCCCTTCAAAGAGATCCTTTGTGTAAAACTCATAGGAATATTATTGCCAAATTTTGAAACCCTCAGATCACAAAGAAAATTTTGCAAGAAACAAGGAAAAAAAATTCAAATACACTGAAGGTACAATTAACATTGTGCAGGATTATCAGCAACCCCAATAAAAGACCACAAGTCCTAGAATCATATCTGCTGACCATCAAAAGAACTATGCTTGTGGCCAAAAATATCATATCCAGAAAAATTATCCATAATATTAAATGAGAAAAAATGGACATTCAACAAACTTGCAGATTTTCAGGACTTTCCATCAACCAAATCTGAACTTAATAGAAAATTTAACATAGAAGACCCAATATCAAAGATCATTTTTAAGAGACTTAATATGGACAAATTGTTTATGTTTTTTTATATGGGAAATGTATAACATGTTTAAGACTGACATCAGCAATAGGGTAGCCCAAAAGAAAGATTAGGATAAAGTTAAGGGGGGCAGAGTGTATGTGTATGTATATATCTACATGTGTATATATAAATATATCCTTTCTTATCTATAGCCTGATTGGAGGTGGGGGGGGGGGAGGGGATGAAAGGGGAAAAAAAGAATAATGTGAAAAAGGTACACAGCAGAGAATTTTTAAAACAGTTTATAAGGAAGTAAAGAAAAGGAGGACACTGATGAATATAAATTTTTCTACATATATATATTACTAATGGTATATATATATATATATAATATATATATATATTTTTTTTTTTCTTGAACTGGCAGATTGTTGTTATAGTTTAGAATCCTCCCTGATGTTCTGCTGGGCACGACAATGTTCTCTTTTGCTTTGCTTTATTTTGTTTTGTATTCCTTTTCTGTTTTTCTTTTTTCTTATTCTGTTTTTTAAATAAAATAAATTTTAAAAACAAAATAAAAAAAAAGACCTTGAGAGACTTCTTCAGTGATGGAGAACTCAGTTCATCCACACTCAGCCACCCTGTGTAACATTTGTCCATGTCTTCCCATAGGTTTACAACAAAAGATGCAGTCAGTATGTTGAAGGCCTTATTTGCTTTCTCCTAACATTACAAAAATGACAGCAGAGAACTCAGTTTGCCCATTCCAATCCCTCACCCTATTACCAATCCATCTCTTTTTTTTCATACATTTCCCTGATAACATCCTTTACTCATCTAACAGATGATGCTTGAGCTAAGTTTTGAAGAAAGCTCGAAATTCTAAGAGAGAGAAGTGAGGAGATTGTGAATTCCACATATGGGCATAAGCTTATACAAAGACATAGATGTGGAAAATGGACTGTTTTGTGTGATGAACAACAGGGAGGAAAATTCAGTTGAACTCTAAAATAAGTGGAGTAATGTTAATTGAAAGTCCGAAAAAGTAAAGTTAGAGCCAAATTGTGAAGGGCTTTAAATGTCAGAGAAATTTGTTTTGATCTTAGAAGCAAAAGGGAGGATTTTTTTGAGCAGGGGAGTGATATAGTCAAACCCATGTTTCAGGAATATCACTTTGGAATCTATGTGCAAAATAGAATGGAATGCAGAGAGACGTGTCAAAAAAATCAATTCAAAGGCTAGACTAGATGAGAGGTGATAAGGTCCTGAAATAGAGTGGTGACTATTTGAGTAAATAAATTTCAGAGACATGAAGGTAGAATTAACCAGACTTAAATTAGCCCATAGAGAGGAGGGAAATGATCAGTTAAAAGATGACTCTGAGATTGTGATCCTGGATGACAGAATAGATTGTGGAGTGAGATTCAACAGCAGGGATTGCAGCAATAGCTCCTCAAGGGCCAGATGAAATCAAACTAAAGGCCATATCTGACTCTCAGATCATCAACTACCAGGGACCATATTCCTATTCTAAAATCAAATGGAGCAAATGCTTCCAAGTTAATTCAATTACATTCCAATTTCACATGCAGTTGGATTTATCCAAGATTTTCAGAATTGAGGTTTCTTGCAAAGAGTCAAAGGTAAAATGATCTCATTCCTTAGGTGTTGAGTTTGAAATTAAAACTGTGTTCAAATCCTGCTTCAAACACTAGTTTGTGATTTAATTTCTCAAATGTTTCTTCCTGTAAAATATGGAGGTGAAATAAGCCACTGATCTCACTGCTTTGTTGTGGGGATCAAATAAGATAATTTTTAGAAGCCTTCACTAGACTACATAAATGGAAACCATTTCAGCCATATCAAATGGAACTGGCTCCACCCATAAACAAAGACTTCTTCACTATTTGTCTTTTTACCCACAACTCATTTTTCTGAAGAGATAAGGGAGTTTTTTCCCCTGTATTTTGTCAGAAAGGCTGTGATTCTTAATGTTGATGCCTTCATGAATAGCACCCACATTTGCCAAGAGCCCCCACCACTGTGGCAACTAGATGGGGTCCAGGTGAAAAGTTTATCTATTGTTTGCTGAAGATGCAATTCTGCTAATAAGAGCTTCTCTGGGGGAGGGAAAATTACACACAAACACACACACACACAGACTAAAAGATGGAGAGTCTGAACTGCATTGTTATATGCAAAAAAATTTTCACAGTAAAGCCCACATTATTCTAAATAGATTTTATATTCAATTTCATAAGCTTTAAGGTTTTGTCATGTGCCAGACACTGTGCTAAATCCTAGGGACAAAAAAGGAAACTGACCATCTTCTCCCCTTTTGCACTAACAAAACAAAAACAAAACAAACAAACAAAAAAAAATCCATCCTCCAATAAAAAGTCCCTGCCCTTGGATTTCTATGCTACCAAAGGAAATTACACATCCACTGATAAGTAAATGAAAAATATAGATTATGGAAATGTGCCAAAGCCTCTTGGGACAACTGCACCTGTATAATTAAAGATCAGGAAGGCAAATAGAAAAGTAGCTGAGAAAGTAACCTTTGATACCTTGGAATTAGTTTATCTCACTGCCTTTTCCCCAGTCACCCTCTTCCAAAAGAGAATGAAAAAGATTTAGGGTTTGAAAACTAGGGATCTGCAGAGTTTTTTGGTAATTATTAGGCAAATGATTATTAATTCATTTTAAGCCCAGGCATCAGAGTTTGAAAATAGGAAGTAAATGAAATAATGACCAAAAGCTAGGATGAGATGATCAACGTACTCATTAGAACCCCTGACAAGGAAGATAATTAAATCCAAAATAAAAAGGTTAAGCCTATGGGTATGTGGTTAGTGGGGACAACCCAACTCCTTGTTCTAAAAAGTTAGATACCAGGGGGCTGAAAAACTCCTGCTGGGAAGATGACTGGCCTCTGTATTAAAGATTGAGAAAATAACACAGAAGAAGCTTTCTGTTCAATCTGGGGTCAGGGATTTCTGCCTTTTTCTTAAAAAGCTACAGGCTTTCAGCTAAGAGAACACGGCACCACCCACTCTTCCTTGAAGAGATCCCTGTGGATTTCAGATGAACTGGAACCCTGAGGCCATGGAGATGGCAGCATCCAGTACAAGTCTAACAATGGAGGGGATAAAGAAAGGCCTCTTGTAGACTGTAGTAGTTGGGGTGAGCTTTGAAAAGAAGTGTGGTTTCCAAGGGAAGAAGGTGAGGAGATATCAACATGAAGCAGGAGAAAGAAAAATCAACTGTAATCTTAAAGGGCAGAGGGAGTACCCACCTGACTGAATTCACTGCAATATCCATGTAAAAACATATATAGAGAGAGAGGGAGTACCCACCTGACTGAATTCACTGCAATATCCATGTAAAAACATATATATAGAGAGAGGGAGTACCCACCTGACTGAATTCACTGCAATATCCATGTAAAAACATATATAAAGAGAAAGGGAGTATCCACCTGACTGAATTCACTGCAATATCCATGTAAAAACATATATATAGAGAGAGGGAGTATCCACCTGACTGAATTCACTGCAATATCCATGTAAAAACATATATATAGAGAGGGAGTACCCACCTGACTGAATTCACTGCAATATCCATGTAAAAACATATATATAGAGAAAGGGAGTATCCACCTGACTGAATTCACTGCAATATCCATGTAAAAACATATATATAGAGAGAGAGAGGGAGTACCCACCTGACTGAATTCACTGCAATATCCATGTAAAAACATATATAAAGAGAAAGGGAGTATCCACCTGACTGAATTCACTGCAATATCCATGTAAAAACATACACACACACATATACATATATTTAAACACAAACTATGCTAAAGCTTTCAGGTCACTCTGTACTTGCCAGCTATTTCTTTTATCTAGATGAATTAAGACTTGATTAACACCTTCACACTGCTTGAAAGAGATAGCTTTCAACCTTAATCAAGTATACAAACAGAAAAAAAAAGGAGGAGAGGCAGGGGAGAAGGAAGACCTTAGCTCCCAACCACATCCATATTAACCACAAAGAAAAGTAAAAGACTCAACCAATTTATAACGAAAAATTATTTATATCTAGAACAAGTAAATTGGGAACTATCAAGAAAAAAAAATCAAGATTTCTTATAGAGAAGAGTTATAAGTTCCAATTTATCAATCTGAACCCCAGATATAAAGGGGAATGGGATGCAAATGGGGAAAAAAGTCAGTTTTGGCTGAGTAAGACTCAAAAAGGGCAGCTCTAAAGATTGAATCAACAGCCCTGGGATAAAAATGAACTCATCTGCATTAAAATGAAAAGACTGCCCAATTCAATTCATCTCCTGGGAATGTTCTGCTGAGAAAATGACAGTCACTTCAAGAAGAAAGTGTTCTATTTCCCAAGGAGCAAGGACCAGGTACATGAGTTTTCTGTAGGATTTGATTTAAAAGAGAGACAAAAAAGAAAACCCTGTGGACCTTAGGAATGACGAAGGAAATTATCATTTAATTTGAGCAGGCTACTAGACCTGTTGGCAGCTGACACTGGAGGCAATTCAGCAGCACCAGAAAAGAAGGGGGAAGGGGGAAGAAATCAAAGGCAAAAATGAACCTGGCAAATTTTGCTTTTTCAACAGCTTTCTAAAGAGCGAGACAAATTGCAGTCTAGCTAGGAGCAATTGGGGAAATTTCAGACAGGGAAATTTTAAACTAAGCACTAGGGAAACCTTTTGAATTGATAAAAACCAGCTTTTCTCTCTATAGCAGGAAAGTTCTCAGACACGTACATTAGGCAGGGCCCTGACCTGGCAATGAGGGAGGCAAGCTTTTCTCCACCTCCAATTAATGTGATTCTTTGACTTGCCCTTTGCCAGAACGATTTACCCCCTCGAGGAGTTGCTGTTTGTATTACTGATCTGCAATAATGAGTTTGACATGTTTTTCTACCAATCCGTTTTTTATAAAAAACAACCAAATGACCCCTTGCCAATAGCTATAGCTCCTCATATCTCTGGTCAATTCACCCATATTCATAGCCTGATTGTTGTAAAACTCCAATATGTGTTTTTGTGTATGCTCTACTGGCATAGTCTAACCATCTTTTGAGAAAGCACAGTATCCTATTAGAAGATAGGAAGAAACAAGCCACAAGAGCCTGTGTATACATCAAAAGCACCCATAGAGCTCAAGATTTTTAAATGGAAACAACCCAGAAGCCACTCAGACTAAGACTGTTTGCCTCCTGCAAACAAGATCAACCCTTCCAAGGTCAATCTCACCCAGAAGTGGACAGGGATATGCTTTCTTTATTATTATCCCTATTTGCCAGATTTCTCCAGAGGTCTCCGAAGGTGTGGCTAACAAATTCACTACTCCCTTTTATCTGTCCACAGGAAACCCCTAGAAAAAATTAGGCCAAACCAAGCTCCACCACTTCAGTAACTAGTAGGTGAATAAACTGTCAGGGTGTGGAAATGAGCTCTGCAACCTTGAATGGGCTTCTGTTTGTGTAGAAGGCACTGACATACAATAAGGTCTCAATTCTAAGCATCCAAGGAAAAGAGTTCTGTATTTCCTGACTAGGTAACGAATTAACAATTGAAAAGAAAAATGGGATGATACAAACTTTTATTTAACATGATAATCCAGCCATAGTACTTTTAATCTTATTTTTATTGAAGTATTTTGCTTTTATATTATCTTTTCTTTTCTGAATAAATCCTTCTTACCCTCTGCTACTCAGTGAGCCATCTAAAGATTTTAAAAGAAAGGGAGGAGGTGGCAGTTTAACCAATACATCAACTGTATCTGAGAGTACATGCCATGCCCACAATTCCCTATTTTTACAGAGAGGAGGAGAGTAGCTTTTTCTACATTCCTTTCCAGGACCCAGTTTAGTCATTAAGATTACACAATCTTCTTTAGCTGTTACTTTTTTGTTTTCATTTGCATTGTTATCATTTTGCATATTGTTATTCTGATTATGCTTTCTTTATCTTGCTTCAATTTATGTCTTCTGATATATCTTTGAATTTCTAATATTCATTATTTCTTACGATATATTACTCCATCAAATTCATAGGCCACAATTTGTTTTACCATTCTTCAGTCAGTGAGCACCAATTTTGTTTCCAGTTCTTTGGAGAAGAAAGGAAGAAAGAAAACAAAAGAAAAGAAGGAGGGAAGGAAGGAGAGAAGAAAGAAAGAAAGAAAGAAAGAAAGAAAGAAAGAAAGAAAGAAAGAAAGAAAGAAAGAAAGAAAGAAAGAAAGAAAGAAAGAAAGAAAGAAAGTTAGAAATAACACTCTTGACATTAAAAATTGGATATCAAGGAAAATTTATTAAAGAAGAATCTTAAGGAATCATTTTAACATTTCTGGCCAGAAGTAGCCCCCACTACTCTTCAGGAAGAGGGAGCACTGGATACAGAAATGGGGAAACCTTTATACTTGCTCAAGGCACAGCTCCTCCTTTCAGAGAAGGGATTGGTTCATTTCATCCGGGTTACAATCTTTCTGATCCATTCACTATATGTTTCCCCTTAATATGTATAAAACATATCCCCCCCTCATCATACATCCCATATTAAAAATTGGCAGAAAACTCCTCCTCTGGGGTGTGTTGCTTAATAATGAATTAGTCTATTAAGGAGTCTCAGTAGTGATTTGGTTAAGTCAGGCCTTTGACCCCAACTAGTTTGGGCTAGATGGGCTAAATTATCTTAACTTTGTGGTTTTCTCAAAACCACAAGACTTTTTCTGATTGGCTGAATCCACCTGTGCCTTCCTAGCCCCCCCCCCCCCAATTCCTTGTTTGCTGAAGTCTTCTATTGATCATTTAATTGTTCTGTGAATCCTAATCTTCCTTAACCTCTCACATGCTGAAAACCTCTTGGGCAATGGTACCCACTATCCCACACTACCTCAAAAGTTGCAACACTGTGGAAACCCAACTTTTCAGCACTTCTCATAGAAGGAAGGGAGGAAAGGAGGAAAGGAGGAAGGAAAGAGGGAAGGAAGAAGGAAGGAAGAAGGAAAGAAGGGAGGGAAGAAAGGATAAGAAAGATAAGAAAGAAAAGAAAGGAAGGAAGGAAGAAAAAGAAAGAAAGAAAGAAAGAAAGAAAGAAAGAAAGAAAGAAAGAAAGAAAGAAAGAAAGAAAGAAAGAAAGAAAGAGGAAAGGAGGAACTGTTGTGAAGATGTTGAGTTCATGAGATCTTTGTTTCTTTCTTTGACATCCTTGAGATAAATGCCTAACACTGAGATCTCTGGAATAACAACAAAAAAAGAACATTTTTGTTACTTTTTAAAGCATAATTGCAATTTATTTTCCAAAATGCTTGGACTCATTCATAGCTCCACTAATAGCATTATAAGTCAGTCTGTCATTCTGCAACACCATCAACACTAACTATGTCATCTTTGCCAGTTTGCTGTATATGTGGTGAACCTACAGAACCACAGTATTTTTCATGGTCAGCCCCCAAAACAATCTAAATAAAACATTCTACTCCAAAACAAGGGTAGCCCTAGTAAGAAATGACCAAGCCAAAAGAAAAGGGTGTGTGTGTGGATATGGGGAGGTACTTTATCTTACTTTCTGACTCTTTTTAATGCTTTACCTTCCCACTTCAATATTATTACTGCTTTCTGAGAAGCTACACAAAATAAAGCCTTAGCTGTAAATGTTTTGCTTTGTTCATTCAAAGTATCACAATGTTCCACTCATATCTCAGTGAAACAAGGTCTAACTCCCTGCCTTAGTAATAATTAGAATCAAGTTATACAAATCCCAGGTTCTGCAAGTTACTTGCTACACCCCTCAGGAAACAATTTAGGTTGGGGGCAAATATTCTTTTTCATCCATTTGTGGATACACAGCTGAATGAATGCTAGGTGTGATCTTCACTCTAGGCAAAATGTGGTCCTAAGGTAACCCAACACAGGACAGCCTGTGTTTCAAGAATTAGGTATAAAAAACTTCAAGATATAGCAATTGACTTAGAAGTAACATGAAAGGCAGTTTAGCATGACCAACTTGAATTTGGAAGGCATGCAATCACAGCAGCCCAAAGTCTGAGTTCATCTGGCCCAATCTAGACCTGAATGAAAGTTCACAGAGTTACAAGACTTGGGTTTAAATTCAAGCATTGGTCTTTTCTATCTGTGCAAATTTGGATCAATTACTTATTTTCTCTGAACCTCAGTTTCTTCGTCCATAAAATGAAGCAGTTGGATGAAATTATCACCAAAAATCCCTTTCAGCCCTAAATTCTGTGATCCCATTTTGGTCTTTATCTGTTATAATCCAAATCTTCACCTGATTTCAAGAGCACATATAACCCATGGGTTGAGACATCACAGAAATTAATAGTACCCTGCTGTTATTTTAATTATGGGGACTTAATTAAAAAACTGCCATAGGTCATTTATTCTGTGACACCAGGCTGCGACTTTCAAACCATACTGAGTTCAAAAATTGTTAAATCACCATTACTATAGAACTGGCTTAGCTGAAAGGTAACAGGCTGAAATTCTGAATAAATTATTAGAAGTCCCTCTTTCCTTTCCTTGGGATACTTCAGCTGAGGGGAAGGAAAGTGAATAGAAGCTTTTGCCTCTAGCTGTGCCCTGAAGGGTTCCTAAATTTTCCTTTGGGTCTACCATCAACTGAAATAGATTGTGTTTTTAGGCAATGCCATCTTTAGTATGCACAGGAGCAAATGAGGTCCTCATAAGGGAGGGGTGTGTGTATGGGAGGGGGGTGTATGTGTGTGTTGGTTAAACAAAAGAATGATGATTGGTCAGGGGCTGAAATAGGTTGTGTCTTTAGGCAATGCGATCTTTAGTTATAAATTTGGTATATACAGTAGCCAATGAGATCCACATAGGGATGTATAGATGTGTCTGCTGGTTAAAAAATAATGGCAAGTGGCTAAAAAAGAGACAGCTACTAGATGGTGCAGTGGATAAAGCACTGGCTCTGGAGTCAAGAGGGCTGAGTCCAAATTTGAATTCAGACACTTAATACATCCAAGTTGTGAGACCCTGTGAAGTCAACCCAATTGCAGAGAGAGAGAGAGAGACAGAGAGAGAGAGAGAGAGAGAGAGACTTACAATTGTAAAAATTGGGGGTGTACAATACCAAGCTATCCTCCAAATCCCTCCAAATTCTTTTAAATAATGATTCTAAACAATTTTTAGAGCAGCGGAACATACAAAAAGATCAAGTGGAACAATTTTCCAGCTAAAGGTAATTTAGAAAGTCAGCAGAAAAGGTCTATGGGAGTACAGCACACATAGTCCTGCCATGTCAGTTTTGGCACCAGTAGCCTGGACACCAGCAAAGCGGGTACCGGCATTGGGGGCCCCTGATCCTCAGTACTATTAGTTTCCAGACTTTTCAGCCTAGAGATACCAAAAAGTGAGGGGGCCTTGGGAAACCAGCAGAACAGGAGTGGGCATATGGGCAATGGTGGCAGTGGCAGCTTCCAAAGATCTCAGTTCCCAGGAGGTCTCTTTACTAGAACTAAAGAAGGATTCTGTTGCCTTAGTACACTAGAACTTACAGCCATAGTGGAGTGGGGACATTCTTCACAGTTCTGAGACAGAGAGGAATGTTCCTGCTCAGGTTCCTAGAAGGATCTCTGAAAACAGGTGCACAAAATCCCTGAAACTTGGCACAGGAATCCCTTTACCCTGGATACAGAGTCCTACTTTAACAAAGAGTTAAGAACTGAGTAATAAACTGGGAAAATGAGCAAACAACAGAAAAAGATTCTGACCACAGAAAGTTACTCTGAGGACAAGGAAGGTCAAAACACACACTCAGAAAACAACAAAATCAAAGCTTCTACATCCAGAGCCTCCAAGAAAAATAAAATTTGTCTCAGGCCATGGGAGAGCTCAAGAGGAATTTTGAAAATCAAGTAAGAGAGATAGAGGAAAAATTGGAAAGATAATTCATAGTGATGCAAAGGGAAACACAAAAAGCTAATGAGGTGAAGAATATCTTAAAAAGCAAAAACTTGCCAAATGGGAAAGAAGGTACAAAAGTTCATTGAGGAAAATAATTCCTTGAAAATTAGAATTGAGCAAATAAAAGCTAATGACTTTATGAGAAATCAAGAAACAATAAAATAAAACCAAAAAATGAAAAAAAAATAGAAAACAATGTGAAATATCTTATTGGAAAAACCAACTGATCTGGAAAATAGATCCAGGAAAAATAATTTTAAAATTATTAGTCGATGATTAAAAAAAGAGCCCAGATATCATCTTTCAAGAAATTAGCAATGAAAATTCTCTTGATATTTTAGAAACAGAAGGTAATTTAAAAATTGAAAGAATACACCAATTACCTCCTGAAAGAAATCCCAAAATGAAAACTCCCAGGGATGATAGTCACATTCTGGAATTCCCAAGTCAACGAGACAATATTTCAAGCCTCCAGAAAATATAATGGAATCATGACAACACAAGATTTAGCAGCTTCTACATTAAAGTATCAGAGGGCATGGAAAGAGATATTCTGCAGAGCAATAAAGCTAGGACTACAGACAAGAATAACCTTCCCAGCAAAATTGAGTGTAATCATCAGGGGAAAAGCTAGATATTCAATGAAATAGAGGATTTTCAAGCATTCATGATGAAAAGACCAGAATTGAATAGAAAAATCAGATTTTTAAATACAGGACTCAGGAAAAGCATAAAGAGATAATCAGGAAAGGGACATCATCATCATCATAATAAAAGCTTAATAAGATTGATCTCTTTACATTCCTACATGGGAGGATGATACTTGTAATTCATAAGAACTTTCTCATTATGATGGCAGTTAGAAACATATACAGGGCATAGGTGTAAGTTGAATATGAAGGGATAAAATCTAAAAAAATAAAATTAAGGGGTGAGAGAGGAATGTACTAGGAAAGAGAGAGGTGGAATAGTGTAAAATATCTGCCATAAAAGAGGCAAAATAAAATTTTATAGTGGAAGGGAAAATGAAAAAGGAAGGGGGAAGGTGAAATGAGTGAACCATACTCTCCTCATAATTGGCTCAAAGAGGAAATAATATACACACTCAATATGGGTATAGAAATCTACTTTATTCTGCAGAATAGTAAGAGGAGAAGGAGATATAGAAAGAGGGAGGGGTGATAGAAGACAGAATATATTGGGGGAGGGAGTAGTCAGTAGCAAAACATTTTTGAGGAGAGTCAAGGTAAAAAGAGAGAGAATAGAATAAACAGCAGGGAAATAAAGTAGCAATAGTAATTGGAGAAAGAATTGTGAAGCAAGTTTCTCTGATCAAGGCCTCAATTTTCAAATGTATAGGTAATTGAGTCAAAACTATTTTAGAAAATTTAGAGGCATTATCCAATTGATAAATGACAAAAAGTTATAAAAACTATGTCCTAAGGGCTATAAAATGCATATCCTTTAACCTAACAATATCACTATTAGGTATGTATCCCAAAAGAGATTTTTTAAAAGCAAAGGACCTAAATATATTTATAGCAGCTCTCTTCAAAGGACAAAGGATTGGAAAATGGGGAATGGCTGAATAAATTGTGGTATGTGATTATGATAGAATATTATTGTTCTATGGAAAATGATAAGCAAGATGCTCTTAGGGAAAAAAAAAATCTGAAAAGTCCTCTGTGTACTCAAGCAAAGTAATAGCAATGTTGTGGGATGATCGGCTGTGAGTGACTTTGCAATTCTCAGCAATCTACAAATCCTCAAGGACCTATGATGAAGAATGCTATCCATATCCAGAGAAAGAATTAACTGTGTCTGAAAGAAAACTGAAGCATACTCTTTTTTTCTATTTTGTTTTTCTTAAAGATTTTTTTGGGGGAGGAGGGGGAGTAAAGGAAGATCTATGTTTTCTTTCACAATATGACTTTTATGGGAATGTTTTCCATAATTTCACATGTACCTTCTTAATGAAGGTGGGGGTGGGGAATAAGGGAGAGAATCTGGAACTCAAAACTGGTGTTTAAAAACAAATGTAAAAACATTATTTTACATGTAACTAGGGAAAACAAAAAATATTAAATATCAAAAAAAATTTTAAAGGAGAAAGGGTTATTTCTAAAATTCTATGACAACACCATTTTTGCCAAAATCTCTGATTCTAATCTCATATAGCTATAAAAGGAAACTCTGGTATGTTGGAATATACTAGAATGGGGTATGGAGGAAGAAGGGTAAGATCTCAATGTCCTATATTATCACTGGATATATGGCCTTGGGCAAGTGAATTAGCCTGTTTGTGACTCAGTTTCTTCATTATAAAATGGGGATATAATAAAGAATTGCATTTTTAACATCCAGTGCTGTGCTTCCAAAGTATTTTTGTAAATAATAAATGGAAATAATAGAGACAGTTATGGTCTCACTGATATAGATCGTTGTAATAAATATATAATATTTATTACATAAACATATAATTTCATATTACATATTATGCTTATGTTTTATAATATTGATACATGAATGCTACATAATATTTATGTATAAATATATCGTATTTTTATAAATAAAATATTATAATATATAAATATAATAATGGTTCATGGATATAGATATTTATAATAAAACCTCATTACCAGGGGTCCTCAAACTATAGCCCGTGGACCAGATGCGGCAGCTGAGGATGATTATTCCCCTCACCCAGGGCTATGAAGTTTCTTTATTTAAAGGCCCACAAAATAAAATTTTTTACTATAGTCCGGCCCTCCAACAGTCTGAGGGACAGTGAACTAGTCCCCTATTTAAAAAGTTTGAGGACCCCTGCTACTGCGTTGGAATTCATGCTAAGTTGAAAAGGGCCTGGTCTGCATTCCTATTAAAAACACTAAAGAATATAAGAATAAATGAAATTTTCCTTAAAATAACAAGATGCATCTATCTAAAACCATCAGCAAGTATCATATGTAATAGGGATAAACTAGAAGCATTCCCAGTAAGATCAGGGACGAAACAAGGTTGCCCTCTATCACCATTATTATTCAATACTGTATTAGAAATGTTAACTTTAGCAATAAGAGAAGAAAAAGAAATTGAAAGAATTAAAGTAGGTAATGAAGAAACAAAATTATCACTCTTTGCAGAAGACATGATGGTATACTTAAAGAATTTTAGGGAATCAACTAAAAAACTACTAGAAACAACAATTTTAGCAAAGTTGCAGTATATAAAATAAATCCACATAAATCATTAACATTTCTATATGTGACCAACAAAGCTCAGCAGCAAGAGATTGAAAGAGAAATTCCATTTAAAATAACTATAGGTAATATAAAATATTTGGGAGTCTACCTACCAAGACAAAATCAGGAACTATATAAACATAATTACAAAACACTTTCCACACAAATAAAGTTAGATCTAAACAATTGGAAGAATATCAAGTACTCATGGTAGACTGAGAAAATAATTCTACCTAAATTAGTCTACTTATTCAGTGTCATACTCATCAAACTGCTAAGAAATAGAGCTAGAAAAAAAGTGACAACCATTCATCTGAAACAACAAAAGGTCAAGAATTTCAAAGGAATTAATGAAAAAATGCAAATGAAGGTGACCTAGCTAAACCAACCTAAAACTATATTATAAGCATTGGTCATCAAAACCATTTGGTACTGGCGAAGAAACAGAGTTATGGATCAGTAGAATAGGTTAGGTTCACAAGACACAATAGTCAATGACAACAGTAATCTAGTGTTTGATAAACCCAAAGACCCCAGCTTCTGGGATAAGAACTCACTAGTTGACAAAAGTTGCTGGGAAATTTAAAAAACCTTATGGCAGAAACTAAACATTGACTAACACCTAATACTCTATACCAAGATAAAATCAAAATGAGTTCATGATTTAGATATAAAGGATCTATAACCAAATTAGGAGGAAAAGAGAGAGTTTAATTCTCTTATCTATGGAGAAGAAAGGAATATATGGCCAAAGAAGACCTAAAGAACATTATAAAATGCAAAATGGATAATTTTGATTACATTCCATTAAAAAGGATTTTATACAAACAAAACCAATGCAGCCAAGATTAGAAGGGAAGCATAAAAAGACTTTACATGCAGTGTTTCTAATAAGGCTTCATTTCTAAAATATATGAAGAATTGATTGAAATTTATAAGAATGCAAGCCATTGCAATATTGATTATTGATAAATAGTTAAAGGATATGAACAATTTTCAAATGAAGCCATTTCAATCAAATAAAAAATGCTCTAAATCACTATTGATTAGAGAAATGCAAATGAAGACAACTCGGAGATAACACTTCACACCTTTCTGATTGGCTGAGATGACAGAATAAAATAATGATAAATGTTGGAGGGGATGTGGGAAAACTGGTTCACTGATACATTCACCAACAATGTACATTGTTGGTGAACTATGAACTGATCTGGAGAACATGCCCAAAGGGCTATCAAACCTTTGATCCAGCATTATCTATACTGGGTCTGTATCCCCAAAGAGAACATAAAAGAGGGAAAGGAATCCATTTGTGCAAAAATGTTTGTGGCAACCCTTTTTGTAGTGGCCGGAAACTGGAACTGATGCCCATCAGTTGGAGAATGGCTGAATAAGAATGGCATATGACTGTTATAGAATATTATTATTCTATAAGAAACGACCAGCAAGATGACTTCAGAAAGGTCTGGAGATTCTTACATGAACTAATGCTAAATGAAGTGAGTAGAACATTGCCCACAACAACAATAAGGTTATGTGATGATCAATTCTGATGGACATGGCTCTTTTCAACAATGAGATGATTAAAATCAATTCCAATGGACTTGTGATAGAGCCATCTGCACCCTGAGAGAAGAATATGGAGACTGAATGTGGATCATAACATAGTATTTTCATCTTTGTTGTTGTGGTTGTTATGTACTTGCTTGTTTTTTCTTTCTAAATTATTTTCCCTTTTGATCTGTTTTTTTCTTTCTAAATTTTATCCCTTTTGATCTGATTTTTCTTGTGCAGCATGATAAATGTAGAAATATATTTAGAAGAATTTATATTATAAATATATTTATAACCTATATTGGATTACTTGCTGTCTTGGGGAGGAGGAAGACAGGAAAGAAGGGAGAAAAATTTGGAACACAAAGTTTTGCAAGGGTGAATGTTAAAAACTATTTTTGCATATATTTATTTTGAAAAATAAAAAAACTACCATTATTTTAAAAAAGAAAAGAGCCTGTACTGAACCTTATTTTTAGATTTACTTCCAAAAGATTAGTGGTTGATTAAACAAATGACTAATGTAAACAAAATTAAGAGAATAATGTTTACCTACTAAAGAGAATAAACTGTTTCAAAATATTTTACAGATAACATCTACATATAATCAATATAATTACAAGTAAGCAGAAGCAGGCTATTTAGACTGGTGCTTAGGTATCTTAATTACAAAATATATTAATTTATTCATTAAATTATACTCTTTACTGTAAATACTTGGTTAACTTTGTTTTAGCTCTTCTCAAAAAAAAATTTTTTTTTTAAATAGGCATTGTGATTTCATAAGAGGAAGATGCCAAGGAAACACCTTCAGATAAGATTTCCACTCTACAATTCAAATTAGATTAAATTAATAATGGCAGTAGCAAGGACAACTGCAAAAGCTCAGTGGATACAGCCCTGCACATGTAGTCAGGAAGACCTGAATTCCAATCTAGCTGTAGACTCTTGTATGTTACCCTGGACAAGTAAATTAACATTTGACTTAGTTTCCTCCTCTATAAAATGGGGGTTATAATAGTCTGTACCCCCCAGGGTTGTGTTAAGGATCAAATAAATTAATATTTGTAAATTGTTTTGCAATCTTTAAAGGCAATTAAATACTAGATAGTAATAAAAAGATACCATGTAGTGGATTGAATTAAACACGAGGGGCTCACTAACCTTTATAAACTAGTACAATGGTATTAAATTCAACTAGAAGCAAGGTACACTAAAGATCCATGCAGATCCATATTGTGTTTTAAACAGGCATATTAACATTATCTATTTTTTATTATATTTTTATTTGTCAAGTTAAATATTTTCCAATTACATTTTAATCTGCATTGGGCCATATCCAAGAGTACTAAAGGAAGCATTTCTCCTTGCGATTGACACTTTTGAACAAGAGGACAACAAAATCCTATTCTCCAAATACAGACTCCAAAATATTCTTGAGCAAATTAAGTCTCTAGGAACTGTAGCATGTTTAAAGGCAAAACTGGTAACCCCATCTACTTGGGCATAATGTTAATTCTTATATATATTATCATACTGAACACTCCTGATTTCCAAATGACATGGAAGGAAAAGCTTTCAATAGTATTTTATTTTTCCAAATATATGTAAAGATAATGTTCAATATTCATTTTTGTAAAACTTTGTGTTCCAATTTTTCCCTCCCTCATTCTTTTACCTCCCCCTTCCCAAGACACCAAACAATATGACCTAAGTTAAATATGTGCAATTCTAAGGAAAATCTTTTAAATGACAGAGACCAAGAAATTAAAATCATTTGGGCACAAGACAAAGTATAAGTCATACCTATCGGTCTACTTGCTATTGGAATTTTCCAAAAGAAACTTTCAGTAAATCTACAGAACGTGAGCTGTTACAAATCTGTTACAAATCTCAAATCTGTTGGGAAAAAAATTACTCCTTTGATCCACTTGCACATCAGTTCCAGAATATCAAATAATAGAGATTTGATCTTGTCATAATATTATTTCTATGTGAATTATATCAAATGATGATATGAGTAAATTAACAGCAGTAATAATAATAAGTAATTGTAAGACTTAAAAAGCACTTTATTTCATTTGTACCTTACTATGATCTAGGTCCCTCAGTGGATAGAATGTTGGGCCCAATGTCAGGAAGATCTGAGTTCAAATGTGGCTTTAGATACTACTAGCTGTGTGATCCTGAACAGATCAATTAAACTGTTTGCTTCAATCTCCTGAAAAAAGAAATGGCAAACCTATCCAGTATTTTTGCCAAGAAAATCCCATGGATGATAGAGTACTACAATCCATGGGGTCACAAAATGTCAGACGTGACTGGACAATAACAATATAGTCTAGTTTGGTAAGGGTATCTACCATTTTTAAGATAAAGAACTGAGGCTTAATAAGATTAAGTGATTATCCAGGGTCATACAGCTAACACTTACATGAAGTGAGGATTTTAATAATCTAGGTCTTTCAGACTCTAACAATCTCATTTTTTACTGTGTATTAAAAGTAAAGTTTTATTGTTAATTTAAATACATACATATACATACACATATCAACATTTAGGTTTTAATTTCTTTATTTGATAACTAAAGATAATGAACTTTAAATTCACTTTTTAAAAAAATTACTTTTGAAAAACTAATTTAGCAAGATGTACACTCTAAGGAAATGAGATGGACAGACCTATACATAGAAACATGATGTAGTAGTTATGGGAGGAAGGGGAGGTGCAATTACTCTGATGTCACTGAAACTCTATTTTTTCCTACCAAAAGGAGGTCAGCTAATACCATGGTATTATATTTGACTTATTCATAATTTAGTTCTTCAAAAGGTGGAGAATCCATTAGAGAGATTGTTTTTCTGGATTTGATTCTGACCAAAAAGGAGGAACTAGGGGCTGGAACAGGAGTAGTAAAAATTTGGGAAAAACTGACCATGTCAAATTAGAATCTAAATTTAAATCTCATTGGTTAACTTAGTTTTGTTTTGTTACTAATGTAAAAATGAAAACAATAGCATGTAACAGAGGATGAATACAAAAGAACCACATATATGTGAGAGAATATAGTGTCATAAAGGTTAAAACTCTGAATTAGCTAAACCTAAAAAACAAAAGCAAATCTTAAAGCACTTATAAATGTTAGCTATTGCTGTCCTTTCCATCAGGGCCATGTTTGGGTTAGAACTGAGTGAGAGCTATAGTAATGACTAAATTCAGTTTGAGAAGCAATGAACAAGAGCAACTGAAGTTTCTACACAGGTAAAGATGAGAAAAGCATTGAAAATGAGCTGAAGTTTTAAAAAAATGAGATTAAAAAAAACCTGGCAGGTAAGCTAAGATCCTAAAGATAGACAGAGATGGGGGTAGGTAGACCATTTTGAAACAGAAGCAAGGTCAAAGTCCAGAATCACAAAGTCACAAAAGGAACTAGTGATAGACACAAATTAAGACTCAATCTGGAAAAATTAAATGCTAGGTTAAAAACTAAGGGTTCAAGTTAAACAGATGAAAGAACACAGTTCATCCTACTCATTGGTTCCACATTGTTAACAAGTTTTAAGCTCACTAGACACCAGTTGGCTCCATTCTCCAAACTCATGCAAATTACCTTCAACTGAACTAACATTCAAGGAATCTACATTGCTAAAACAGAAAGCATCTTCAAAATAATCTACTCTAATTTTACTAAGGGTTAGCCATGGTTCTATCACTGCCAGCTTCATCAGTCTCTAAGAAGATGTTCATACAGTTTGCACATGGGGAGCCACTGTGGCCAGCATGAGGTGGTAAATATTTGGAAAGCTGAAAAGAGGAAAAATATTAAGGGCATTCTGTAAATTCAAGCTCAAGCTGGTATCTCTGGAGATGGGCTAAGGAGAAACTAACTACAAAATACAAAAGGGAGGATAGGCAATGCACAAACAAGGTAAAGAGAATCTAAACATCATATTGCCAAACCGTAGTATTCTGGTATAAAAAGAAGCATGAAATATTTATGCCCATTACATGAATGGATGCTAAGTGAAGTGAGTAGAACTAAGAGAATATTATACACAGCAAAAACAAGATTATGTGATAATCAACTGTAATGGACTTGGCTCTTTTCAACAATGCAGTAAGTCAAGGCAGTTCTAATAGACTTGTAATGGAAAGTGCCATCTGCATCCAGAGAGACAGTTATGGAGACTGAATGTGGAACAAAACATAGTATTTTCACTTTTTTGATGTTGTCTGCTTGTTTTTTTTTTTTCCTTGTATTTTTTCCCTTTTCTTCTGATTTTTCTTGTGCAACACGATGAATATGGAACATGTTTCATCTATAGTGCATTGCTTGCTGCTAGGGAGGGGAAAAGGGGAAAATATTTGGAACACAAGTTTTGCAAAGGCGAATGTTGAAAACTCTTTGCATGTATTTAGAAAAATAAAAAGCTATTAAAAATGTAAATAGAAAAAAAATACTTAGGTCCAGTCTTCTCAATTAGATTCTAAACTCCTTGAAGTTACAGCTATGTCACATGCAGCTCTATAACAAACATAAGGCAAGGAAGTTGCCAATATAGGGTGTTCAGAGCTGAAAAAAATAGAGAATTATATATAAAATATATAAAATAATATGAAAGTAAAGGGATGAATTACATATTTTTCATAGAGATTAAAATAACTTGTTACAGTTTCGGTTATACTTCTTGGAATCCCTCCTCATACAAAAAGACACATCTATAGCAGAATACAAAACAACAAATAAATAATAATAATTGTCATTTACGTAATATCTTAAGCACTTACAGAGATATAATAGAAAGAATTTATGTAGCACACATATCAGGTACCATACAAATATTATTTAATTTGATCCTCACAACAACCTTGGGAAACAGTTGTTATTGTTATCTCCATTTTACAATTCAGGGAACTGATTTAAGAGAATTATTAAGGGAATTGCTCAGAGTCCAACACTATCTCCACTGTACCACTTAGAAATAATCAGCAAATGGCTGAAGCAGCTAGGTTGTTCAATGTGGAGCAGTGGATAAAACAATGGGCTTGAAATCAGGAAGATTCATCTGGAATGCAAATCTGAACCTCAGACATTTATGAGCTGGGTGGTTCTTGACAAGTCACTTATCCCTATTTGCCTCAGTTTCCTCATCTATAAAATGAGTTGGAGAAGGAAATGGCCGACCACTCCAGTATCTTTGCCAAGAAAACCTCATTTGTGGTCATGAAGAGTTGGACGTGACTGAAACAACTGAACAACAAAAATAAGAAAATATTTATTAAACACTCACTGTGATCAAGCTCTATTCTAGGCACTGGAAATACAAAGACAAAATAAAAATATTTCATCTTTGAAGAAACTTCTATGATGATGACAATGGACAATGAAAATTACATGGACAATTTAGGAACCATGCTTAGTAGTGTAAATTCTGATTATATTCAATGAATATTAAATTCTAGGTCTAATTCTGAGCTCCACAGCTAATGAGGTATGGGGAAAACCCAGAGAAGAGACTTTCAAAGGAAAGTAAGAAATATGAGCAAATGAAAGGTTGGAAAATAATATCTTGCAGGAAACGTTGACAGAACTGGGATTGTTCGTTCTCAAGAAGAAAGATGAGGTAAATGAATAGCAATTATCACTCATTCTTCCAAATAAGAATAATTTCTTAATGGACTACTTAGTCAAGTTACACTGAATAAGGAAAATTTAAATAAGAAAACCAAACATATATATATGAGAAACAAATAGGTATATTGCCCTTAACAGGAAAGAAAATGAACATAATACATCTTATAATTTCAAATCAATTAGCTCAATCACTTCATTTTATATATGGGGAAATATAGAGATTTGTCTATTATATAACATTTTGCTACCATAGCTTCTTAAAATGAGGAGAGGATAAGGAAAGAATCGTAAGCCATAGATAATTAAAGATAAATATGGGAATGGGGAGAAAACTACTGTGTCAAGAAGAAATCACCAGGAACCGAAGGAGGGGAAATAGAAAGGTTTAGGTAAAGGAAATGGATGTATGTTTGCACAGGGATGAACTGAAAGATTATAAAGTAATGCTGGGATAAAAGGATGGGAGATTTTGTATCATGGGAATGTGTTTTGGGGATTGGAAAAGAGGAAAAATTTGTGGATCAGTGTGTCATGAAGAATAAAAAGTCATTACCAAAAATGTTCACTGGCTGCCATTAATAAAAACTTATGTTCAGACTGCATTTTAATTTTTTTTAATTTTTCTTTAATCAGTGAAGTAAAATGAGTGTGCTCCTGAAGGATAAAGCTACCACATGAAATCTGGCTAGATTGCAGTTACAGGTCACCTACTGATCACGGTGCAGTGAAATATTAACCATCTTTGAGTATGTAGTGTCATCTAGTGGACAATTAGTAGCTTTGCAACATGTGTCATTTACTGGCAACTTTTCAAAAAAAAGTATTTGAATAGACAAAGGAAGAATGAGAGCTTTGTAAGAAAGAAATAACGCACTACTGGAGTTTGATCAGTTTATAATCAGTGAAGTGCCTGATGCTGTATGATTACATAACTGCAAAAACTGAAGTGGGACCATTTCCCCCCACAATTCCCGACTCACATGGAACTTTTAATGATTTCTCAGTGTATTGCCATAGAAATCATCAACAGCTTTTACCTTTGTTCCACTTTCAGTAACAAAAGAAAGAAGGAAACATCTTCAACTATTTGTCTCCCTGTGACCTTGATATCATCTCCTGTGGCCCCATCTGGGATCATTATGAGCCATCATGTCTTCTCTCACTGTCTCTTTTCCAATCCATTTACAAACATGCTTACATTGCCTCAATTTTTTTCCAAAGGGTTTATTTCATACTTTTACTGGTTTCAGCTATTATCCAATCTTCCTTCTTCTCATAATGCCAAATCTTTTTAAAATTAGCTAGATTGATGACTCTACTTGTGACTCATGTATTTTCTCCTGAACACTTTTGCCATCAGACTTCTCTCCCAGACACTCCATTGTAATTTCTTTCTCAAAGGTCATCAGGGACTTTGTTTATCAAATTAGGCCTCCAAGATCTTTTCTTCAGTCATCATCCTCCTGGAACTTTGAGCAATATCTGACATTGTTAAATATCCAGTCCTGGATATGCTGCTCTTCTACCTTCCTCGTTGCTGTTTTCTTCACTGGTTCCTTTTCTTTTTCCTGGTTCCACAAAGTGAATGGTCTCCCAATTTTTTCCTTGATCCCTTTACCGTTTTCTCCCTACATCTTACCCCTAAAACACCTTCTTTCAGTTTACCTCATTCATTCCCCTAATTTTGACTATTATCACTATACAGATGGCCCCCAATTCAATATCATCAGTCCTGAATTTACTTCTGAGTTTTATACCTGCTTCTCCAGTTGCCTAGAAGATCTCTCCCTGTAAACATCTTATGACAGAGCAGTATAGATTTGGAAACCTAATTCTAAAATCAAATTTATCTTTTCTTAAAACATTATACAAGATTACTTGAAAGATATAACCTTATTTAATATCTATCTGATTGTCAGTATCATGTGCGGAACAGAACAGGTATATGTGCATGTCCATTAAAGACATTTACCATTGTCACAAAGTCAAAGACTAGTCATTGGATCATAGAGCTAGACAGGCCTTAGAAGCCATCTAGTCCAATACCTTCATCTTACCCATTAAGAAACTGAATAGCTCAAATAGGTTAAGTGACTTGCCAGGGTCATGCAAACAAGATCAAAAGATATCATATGGATAAGGAAGCAGTCATTCCAAGCAATTTGTCATTTTCCAAATGAAATCCAATTCATTCTCTTCTTCTTGTTCAATTCTAAGCTCAGTTAATTATATACATATTATTTCATACAAATATACATTATATATACAATAAACACTGTCCACTTGTTGTATCTGTTTGGGATATACTTAGATTTTAGAGATTGTCCATCTATCTCCATATCACAATCTTGATATTTGTTTTTTGCTGTGTGAAGTCAGGCCATTTTTAAAAAATTATTATGGATCTCATTTAGAAAGTTCTTAAATTATAGTGTTATCCACAAATAGGAGGCTATGAAAAGACCTCATCAACCATGAGGAATCTTTCCTCAACTTAGGCGCTACATCTCCTCATGATGGTGGTGAACATCTTTGGCAAACATAAATGCCTGGTCTATGACTTAATAGTAAGAGGGTCATTCAAAGAAGGGTTGTATAATCTTCATGTACATAGACAACTGTTTATTAAAGAAGAGCCCTTTAAAAGAGAATTTTGCCCTACAAAGTGCTTTTTTTTAATGGTCAACAGTTTCAGGGACCTTTTACTGGTCGTCCATCATGCCTGAATATTCTTCATCCTCATTTCCTTCTCCTGGATTCCCTAACTTCCTCCAAATATCAACTAAAATCCCTCCTTTTAAAAGAATTAGAATAATCTAAGCATGATTTAAAGCTATTCTTAATAAGTGATGTTTAACAAAGAGAACTGCATGACATAAAACAATGAAAACGCAGAAAATAGAAAGCTTAGAAAAACAAAGCTATTCAGCTCATGGACAAATCTGCTTTCTATCTTAAGTTTTCTATAATGTTTCTTTTGCAATTAGATAGGCAGTGTGATATTTTGAGCTATTATAGTGGTAGAAAAATTTAATTCTAAAATAAAATAGTGTGGCCATCTCAGGCTTACCAGAACCAACCCAAACAAAAAAGTCTGCATCAGATAAAAACCAGAACAAAATTCACCGCAGGCACTTGGAATCAAGAAAGAGAGAATGTGATGTAAGCATTTCCTTTCTCTAGCAAAGAAAATACATCTAGAGAGAATGTGAAAAGTCAATTTTTTTGACATGTGATCTTCATGAGTGCAAAATAAATCTATGAAGCTTGGGAAATGCTGTACTGGCAGAGTGCTTCTTCTTTCAATAAGCAGTGATGCAGCACTGACCACACATTTCTTGGAGCACTTTGCCAATGTTTGAAATCTCAGCAATGGAATAAAGGGTTTAAATTATAACTAAAATGTGAATCTCCTGAATCAGCTACAAACATAACAGAATAATTATATGATCCATGCATCACATTCTTTAATGTCCCACCCTTTTAGGATTTTTGTGATGAATAATTCAATTATTCCACTTCATCCATTGGATCTGTGTGAAACATTTGAGGGTAAAAGAGAACTGGTGTTTTATCTTCTAGACACAAATTCCCGGTTTCCCCAGGACACTCACACACAGTATATATTCCATATGCAAAATATTTATTATATATGTAATATATATTTGTGTGAACTAATAGGTCTATAATATTGTTTATATGTGTATATATATAAACATGAAACATGTTTATATATCTATATATGTGTGTGTATACTGATTGTGTTTAGCACTTATAGTAAGCACTTAATAAATGTTTATGGACTTAGTGTTTAGTAAATTGTAATACTTAAGATCCAAATGCATCATATTGTGAGTATTTTGTATAAATGAAAACCCATGTATAGGGGTTTAAGAACTAAAGTTGTGAGTAATGGGAAATAGCCCCATTAAAGGGCTATTTCTGTGAACCTAAGAGACTTGAGTTTATGTAATGTCCTGATGATGTAGGAACCTAGACTTACTAGTATGAAGATAAGCTGGAGAGCATGAGATAGTCCAGAAAGTGACCATGGGTGAGTTGCCATGGGTGAGTTAATGTCCATAATTTTGGGGTGAAAAGTGGAGGCTATCCCTCACATACATACATATATACATATGCACATACATACATATACATGCATATACACCTACATGCACAAATATCTAAATATATGCTTATACAATGAATTAATATATCTAAATATATATTTCTATTTATAGACACAGATACACGTTTCACATGAAACTGATTACTTCAATACATTAAGGCTCTGATTTCAAGAGTGAGTACTCCCTATGATGCAGATTGCAAATTCCCTTTTTTCAGCAGCCAGTCTTCATGAATTGCTATAGTTGAAACATTTATCATCTTGTTGTCAATTTGATGATTAAACTCCATAAACTTAGATTGGTTTCTAGAAAAAAAATGTATATATCATCTCAGGACTTGTTTTGTTATTCAATATTAACTTAATAGGTAAGTTGAATGCTCACTGTCTAGGCTGCTTTTTAAAATTATGTTTTCATCTTTGTAGCCTCATAAAGTTTCCTAACTCTGTCCTAGATAAATGCTGTTATTAACCTAATAATCATAGACTTTAAACAAAGATGCTTATGATAAAAGCCCAAGGTACCACAAATTGAGAATACTTGTAATTAGACCATTTTGAATAGCTGCCTGCAGAAATAGAACATTCATCATGATTACTAAAAAACTGCTTAGGTTTCTGTTGTATTAACTATATATATATATATATATATATATATATGTGTGTGTGTGTGTGTGTGTGTGTGTGTGTGTGTGTGTGTATATACATACATATATACATACATATATGCACATACTCATACACACGTGTGCATATATACCTATAGCACACACATACATGTATATGTATACATGCATTATATATATTTCCACATATTTAAGAGGCAAATATGTATAAGGATTCTATTTGAGAGCATAAAACAAGATCAAATATCTTTGTGGGAAATGTTACACAACAATACCAAAGATATTTAGATGAATACTCTGGAAGAGACAGGATGAAACTTTCTATTTATCATGAAGTCAGCAAAATTCTCAAGATATCATTTAACTGTAGGTCATAAATAAATGTGAATTCAATGAATCGAATAAATTCTGATTTATTTATATGCTCACTTTAATCATTGTTCAACTTTTTTCTAGATTTCTAGCATTATGATCATCTGGTCAGGTCCAAGTCCTATATTAAGGCAGGTTCCAACCCAAACAAACATGCCTTCATTAATCAGTGTTTTTATTCTTGTCCTTATTTGCTTTTCAGATTTACAGTCTTTTAAATAAGCAACCTATTGGTAATTATGAGCACTTGAAGTTGGATGTTTTATTTCAAGCAGAATTTATACTTCTAGAATCTATTTACACTTAGTGGAGTGATATTTGAGAAAATCATGATTATCTCTTCAAAAGTAACCTGTGTAGAGGGGCATATGGCCAATGAGAAACAGACAACACAGTGACAGACCCAGAGACAGAGATAAAGAGACAGACACAGCAATATTCAGACTGAGAGACAGAGATGTACAAGGAAGACAGAGCTGTTATGTCATATTTCAAATCAGAACAAAAATGCTTGATCATCTAATATATATATATACATATATATACACACACATATATATATATTTATATACATACATATGTATATATATAATTATATTGTATATAAATATATATGTGTGTGTATATATATATATATATATATATATATATATATATATATTAGTCTATTAACCACTCTATATATATATAAAATAGTCTATTAACCAATACCTGAAACACATCATTCTAGATATACTTTTATGGGACTCTGTCATCCCTCTCAAGCCATCATCTTATTCTTCCTTTCTTTCACAGCCAAAGTCCTAAAGGTCATCTGTTTATCTCCACTTCATCATTTCCCCCTCAATTTTCAACCTTTTGCAATGTGACTTTTGATCCTGCCACTTCAAATGAAACTATCATCTCCTGCATTACTTATTCTTTCTCCATCTCTCTCTGTGCCTTTGTGCATATTGATTCACCAGAACTGAGGTCCCCAATTTTGTATCAAGTAGTCAAGTAATTTGTTGGTCAAGTGTCTGGGCCAATTAATTCTTAAATTCAATTAGCCTTTTCTCAGCATTAATGGTTTATGATCTTGCTTTAGCTTCTAGTTTTCATGTTTTTAGCATCTTCTGGTGATGTTCTATGGCTACAAATGAAGCAACACTAGCTCTGAAGAATCAATATTTGGAGAAATGGGCTACATTGGTATAACTAAATCACAGCTTGTTAAGAGCTATTGATTTGTTTGCAAGAAGTGGTATAAGAGATGTTATCCAAGATGTGAGATTTTAAAAGGCAGTGGTCTGCTGCAAAGGACCCCACATACTTGTGGGAAAGCTTCTTTGGTTGGGCCCTCAGTGTAAGATTTGTGGAAGAATGTGAACAAGAATCATAAAGTGAAAAGGATAGTCAGGCAATAAGTATTTAAACATCTATGTGACAAGTTTGATGTTAAGTGCTGGTACACAACAAAAGGCAAAAGACAATCCCTGTCCTCAAGGAACTTGCAGTCTAATGGATGAAAAACATGAAAACAAGGTACATATAGAATAAAAAGGAAATGATCAATAGAGGGAAGACACAAGAATTAAGAATTGGGAAAGACTTTCTTTAGAAGAATATGATTTATACTGTTGGAGTGTCTAGAGTGATGAAAGCTCAATTGTACCAGTTTTGGTGTATTAGGAAATTTTTTCTAACAATTTAAGTCATCCAAAAATGAAATGGACCATGCTGTGAGATATTGATAAATGAGTTATCATCATGAGTTTTCGAATACCAGAATTATTAAAGCAGAGATTAGATATAATAGAAGAGTAAACGATTATACTAGATGACCTCTATAATCAACAACAGCTCTTACAATTTTGTGAATCCCACTATTTGATAAAAACTACTGGGAAAATTGGAAACTAGTATGGAAACTAGGCATTGACCCACACATAACACCGTATACCAAAATAAAGTCAAAATGGGTTCATGACCTAGGCATCAAGAATGAGATTATAAATAAATTAGAAGAATATAGGATAGTTTACCTCTTAGACCTGTGGAGAAGGAAGGGATTTGTGACCAAAGAAGAACTAGAGATCATTATTGATCACAAAACAGAAAATTTTGATTATATTGTTAAAAAGTTTTTGTTTAAACAAAACTAATGCAAACAAGATTAGAACGGAAGCAATAAACTGGAAAAACATTTTTACATTCAAAGGTTCTGATAAAGGTTTAATTTCCAAAATATAGAGAGAATTGACTCAAATTTATAAGAAATCAAGCCATTCTCCAACTGATAAATGATCAAAGGATATGAACAATTTTCAGATGAAAAAATTGCAACTATTTCTAGTCATACGAAAAGGTGCTCCAAATCATTATTGATCAGAGAAAAGCAAATTAAGACAACTCTGAGATACCACTACACACCTGTCAGATTGGATAGAATGACAGGAAAAAATAATGATGAATGTTGAAGGGGATGTGGGAAAGCTGGGACACTGATGCATTGTTGATGGAGTTGTGAATATGTCCAGCCATTCTGGAGAGCAATTTGGAATTATGCTCAAAAAGTTATCAAACTGTGCATACCCTTTGATCCATCAGTGTTACTACTGGGCTTATATCCCAAAGAGATACTAAAGAAGGGAACGGGATCTGTATGTGCCAAAATGTTTGTGGCAGCTCTCTTTGTAGTGGCCAGAAACTGGAAACTGAGTGGATGCTCATCAATTGGAGAATGGCTGGGTAAATTGTGGTATATAATTATTATGGAATATTATTGTTTGGTAAGAAATGACCAGCAGGATGAATACAGAGAGGCTTGGAGAGACTTACATGAACTGATGCTGAGTGAAATGAGCAGAATCAGGACATCATTGTACACAGCAACAACAAAATTATACAATGATCAATTCTGATGGATGTGGCTCTTTTCAACAATGAGATGATTCAAACAAGTTCCAATTGTTTAGTAAAGAAGAGAATCAGCTACACCCAGAGAGAGAACTAATGGAAATGAATGTGGACCACAACATAGCATTTCCACTCTTTGTTATTGTTTGCTTGCTTTTTTTTCCTTCTCAGATTTTTTTCCTTTCTTTCTAGATCTGATTTTTCTTGTGCAAGATAACTGTATAAATATGTGTATATATATATATATATGATTTAACATATACTTTAACATATGTAACATGTATGGGACTATCTACCACCTAGGGGAGGAGGTGGGGGCAAGGAGGGAAAAAGTTGGAGCAGAAGGTTTGGCAAGGGTCAATGTTGAAAAACTTACCCATGCATATGTTTTGTAAATAAAAAGCTATAATAAAAAACAAAATTATGAATCCAACAAGGGTGAGAAAAAAGGAATTTTCTAGAAATAGAATACAGACTCAACTCCTTTATGGAAGCCAAAAGTCAATGTTCTGGGATATTTTAAAAGCCACAGACACTCCAGGTATTCTTAGCCTATGGTAGGTCTAAATTCTATAGCTTCTCACCCATTCTGTTCCAATACTACTAAACATTTCTCAAATCACTAATATTAAGAATTTCCAGGGAAATTGTTCGTGACAGAACCCATATATTCGATTTTATAGCTCCTAAAAGAAATTGCTAGAATCTAGAACAGCACAGTACTAATCTGCAATCCTGCCTCTGACACTCAGTAGTTGTGTGACATTGAACAAATGAGGTCCCACTCAACCCATGGGTTTATTTTCCCATCTGTTCAACAAGGGAGTTAGGCTAGATGACTGCCTTCCAATGATATGGAGGAATCACTCGGGGATGGTTACAGGCTGTGACTGTCAGTTTTTGGTCATTTGGGCTTCATTTCTTTTTCAAAAATGTTTAAGGAAAACTGCATGAACATCATTCCCCTGTAGTCTAATTCTATAAGTTCACTGGTATAGAGAATATCCACAAAGAAACCTGCATTCACCAATGCAGACCCATAATTGTTCTGCAGCTTGGAGTTTTAAAAGCTAAAAGAAAGGAGTCAGAGTTTGTATCAAGCTTATGGAAAGAATTATATTAATGTTCCATTTGTCCTGACTCCTGCTGGTAAAATGACCTTTCCTTTTACAAGTATCACACAACATAAAGTACAAAAAAATTAACCACTATACTGATTGCAGAATATGAAATATAAATTATATGAGACTTAGTGCTATTTATAATAGTCAACCTTCCCTCCAAACTCAATCACTCCATGGGCACACATTTTACTTATTCTTCAGACTAAATCTGCCATGAGAACAATTCCTTTTTTCCAATGCCATGGACATTTACAAAGCACCTGTACAAAGCACTCTGCTAGTGGGTGGAAGTACAAAAACAAAATGGAAACATCTCTGCTCTTATAGAGCTTACAGCCTACTAGGAAAATAATACAGAATGTAAAAAAGACAAGTTATCTTCATTGGCAAAATATGGTTTGTGAGTAAAATTTCCCTGAATTTCCCTAAATTGATTCCCTGAATCAAATATATCAAGTATTTTGATTAAAGGACTTCTTGCTAAGCTGCAAGAAAAAGAGTGATAACTATCAACACAAGACTTTTTCAAGGTAATTATTTTAAAATTATATTTACAATTTTTAAAAATAAAAAAAAGGAAGAGGGAACAAGCACCAATAACTAATGGGAATTTACAGAATTCTTCAGCAACAGAGTCCAAGCAGCAGAGTTGAAAAGTGGCCTTTAAAAAGGACAATAAGCAAAAACTAGGAGGTGAAAGATGATAGGACAAATATCTGCAATTAATATTAACATACACGCATCAACTTTTTGAAAGCAGGAATAATATTCTACAGAAAAAAAATAAGCATACAAAATGACAGACCTCATTCTCCAGGCTGTACTAAATAAAGCATGACTTTCTAAAGATGAAGTAAGCCTTTTTAGCAATCACTGTTGATGCAGTACTTTCTCCTCAAAGCTCAAGCAAAAATACATTCTATGATCCCATGATTCTATTTCACAGTCAATTCGTGCTTATTTGCATTGGCAAAATATGGTCTGTGAGTCATATTTTCCCTGAACTGGGCCAACTATATCAAATATCTGATTAAAGGATTTCTTACTGAACTGCAAAGAAAAGAGTAAAACAAGGTATAACTATCAACACAAGACTTTTTCAAGATAATTATTTTAAAATGCAAGATATAACAAAGCATTGATTGCCTACAAAATCTTCTAAGTCAATTATTTTTAAAAGTTCTGGGTACAAAGAGGTGGACAACAAATCTAAGGATTATGGGCTTCCATAAATAGTATTTTCAAAATGTTGTGTGAAAAAACACATTATACATGTGATTATGTCTTGATACTTTCCTAAAATTTACCTATTTGATATGTTTTGAGAATTCATACAAATATGTGCAATACCCTATATTAGGTTTAGTAGAAATCTAAAGATGTTGACAGTTTAACAGAGAAAGGACATAAACAAATAATTTATATACGCACATACACACACACATAAAGCAGACTGTGATAAGTACATGTGAGAAACATAAAGTGCTAAGAAATTCCAAAAGAGGGAAAAATCACATTTGGTTTGGTAGGGTTGAGGAAGGTCATAAGATGGAAAATTAGAAAAAAGCTTCAAAAAACTAGGAAGAGAGTCATCTGATATAATCTTGAACAATTAATGCTAATTGTTAATATCAACGTAATATTTTACAAATAATTGACATTTGATCCTTAAAAAATGTGATCCTCTGAGGTCAGTAATAAAAAGACTATCCCCATTTTACAGATGGAGAATCTGAAATTTAAAAAGATTACATGGGACTTCTGGCCAAGATGGTGGAGAGGATACACACATCTACTTTTTTCCTATCTTTGCTCTCAGAATTTATTTCATGACAAGCCTCAGAATTAGTGCTTGACTGAAAAAAAAAAAAAAAAAACCTGCAAATGATTACCAACATTAGATATCCTTGAAATTCGCCAGAAAAAGTCTGTTTTTGCACAGGTGGGGATGGTTAGACCACACGCAGGCTGAGGGCAGGCAGAGGCAGCACAATAGTGAGAGTATGGAGCTGACTGACGGGGGCAGGGTGTGATCTCAGCCGTCTCTGCGGGGAGATCTTTAACACAGTGTGGATACTTTGCCCTGGTAGCAAGTCAGTAGACCAGCAGAGAAGCTGTAAACACAGGGGATAAAGACCATAACCCCAAAAAGCAGCATCTCTCAGGACCTGGCCACACCTACCCACAGTGTCTCAGCCGCTCTCAGAGTCTCAGAGCACAGACGCCGTGCAGCCATTGCTGTCCTGCTAGTGCCTCACTGCTGCCCCCCCCCCAGTCTGTAGAGGAAGCTCAGGTAATACCATCCAGCCCCCTCACCCCCCCCCCCAAAAAAAAGCAGACTACATTTTTTTTGTTAGTTTGTTTTCTTTGATTCTTCTTTTAAAAAATTAACAAAATAAAATAAAATAAAGCACACTCTAACAATAGATAGTTTCTATATAGATAGAGAGGAGACTTTAAACCCTGAGAAGACTGAAAACAGGTGAATCCCCAAAGGAGGATATGATCTGGTCCTCAGTACAGATGAATCTCCTAGAAGAAATTAAAAAGGCTCTCACAAGAGAGCTAGAAGAAAAATGGGAAAAGGAGAGGGATGCTTGGCAAGAGAGTCTGGAGAAGTCATCCCATTCATTTAAAGACAGAGTGGATAAAGAAATCAATTCCTTGAAAAACAAAATTAGTGAACTGGAAACAGAAAACAGCTCTCTAAAAAATAAAATTAGTGAAATGGAAAAAAAATTCCATAAAACAAAACAACTCAATTGGACAATTAGAAAAAGATATTTAAAAAGTGAATGAAGAAAATACTTCATTGAAAATCAGAATTGAACAAATGGAATTGAATGGCTTGAGGAGACACTCAGTCAAGGAGTGTCAAGGAGACAATCAGTCAAGCGAAACCAAAAAAATGAAACAATGGGAAAAAATGTCAAATACCTTCTTGGGAAAATAACGGACCTGGAAAATAGATCTAGGAGAGACAATTTGAGAATTATTGGACTTCCTGAAAAATATGATAAAAAAAGAGACTGGACACTATTTTCCAGAAGTATAGAAAGAGAGGATAAAATAGACATTGAAAGAATTCATCTATCACCTACTGAAAGGGACCCTAAAATAAAAACTCCAAGAAATATAGTGGCCAAATGCCAGAACTATCAGACCAAGGAAAAAATATTACAAGCTACTAGAAAAAAATCAATTCAAATATAGAGGAGCCACAATAAGGATTACCCAAGATCTAGCAGCATCCACATTAAGGGATCAAAGGGCCTGGAATATGATATTCTAAAAGGGACTTGGTATGGAGCTTAAAATAACTTAGCCAGCCAAAATGAGCATTTTTTTTCCAAGGAAGAAGATGGACATTCAACAAAATAAGTGAATTTCATCTATTTCTGATGAAAAAACCAGAACTAAACAAAAAGTTTGATCTCCAAATATAGACGTCAAGAAAAACCTAAGAAAGTAAAAAGAAATCTTGGGAACTATACTTTTGCTATAAAGATATATAAAGAACACATATATACTTTGTTCTAGAAACTAGAGGTAGAAAGGAAATTGTACCATAAAAAGGGTAAAGTGGGGGTACTACATCTCACAAAGAGGCCAAAGGAAACCTATTATATCTGAGAGAAAGAATGGAGGGGGATGAACATAGTGTGTATCATACTCTCGTCAGAATTGGCTTAAAGAGAAAAAATATTAGGCATATTCGATTTATGGTGAAACTTCTTCTGCCTCATTGAAAAGTGGGAGAGGAAAAGTGAAAAGGTAAGGAGTAAGCTAAGTGGAAGGGAATACGGAAATTGTGAGGAAAAGGGGTAAGAGGAGGAACTCTAAGGAGGGGGGAGAAGGATACTAAAAAGGAAGGGCTGTGAGAAGCAAGTGGTGCTCACAAGTTTAATATAGGGAGGAGAGTAAAGGGGAAGGAAAAGAGAAAAGCATAAACAGGGGTTAACAAAATGGCAAGTAATACAGAATTGGTCATTTTAACCATAAATGTGAATGGGGTAAACTCCCCCATAACGAGGAAGCGGTTAGCAGAATGGATTAAAAGCCAGAATCCTACAATATGGTGTTTACAGGAAACACACCTAAAGCAGGAAGATACATGGAGAGTAAAGGTAAAAGATTGGAGCAGCATCTACTATGCTTCAGGTGAAGTAAAAAAAGCAGGAGTAAGCATCCTGATCTCAGCAAAAATTGATCTAATTAAAAGAAATAAAGAAGGGCACTATATCTTGCTAAAGGGTAGCACATATAATGAAGCAATATCAATATTAAACACCAAGTGGTGTAGCATCTAAATTCTTAAAAGAGAAATTAAGAGAGCTGCAAGAAGAAATAGACAGCAAAACTATAATAGTGGGAGAACTCAAACTTGCACTTTCAGAATTAGATAAATCAAAACACAAAAAAAAAAATAAGAAAGAAATCAAAGAGGTAAATAAAATACCAGAAAAGTTAGATATGATAGATCTTTGGAGAAAATTAAATGGAGACAGAAAGGAGTACACTTTCTTCTCAACAGTTCATGGAACCTATACAAAAATTGACCATATATTAGGACATAAAGACCTCAAACTCAAATGCAATATGGCAGAAATAGTAAATGCATCCTTTTCAGACCACGATGCATTGAAAATTACATTCAACAAAAAGCCAGGGGAAAGTAGACCAAAAAATAATTGGAAACTAAATAATCTCATATTAAAGAATGATTGGGTGAAACAGCAAATCATAGACATAATTAATAACTTCACCCAAGAAAATGACAATAATGAGATGTCATACCAAAATGTGTAGGATGCAGTCAAAGCAGTAATAAGGAGAAATTTTATATCTCTTGAGGCCTACTTGCATAAGATAGAAAAAGAAAAGGTCAATGAATTGAGCTTGCAACTAAAAATGCTAGAAAAGGAACAAATTAAAAACACTAAACTTGAAATTCTAGAAATAAGAGATTAATAAAATTGAAATTTAAAAAAAACTATGGAATTAATTAATAAAACTAAGAGTTGGTTCTATGAAAAAACCAACTCAATAGACAAACCCTTACTAAATCTGATAAAAAAGCTAGTCTTAAAAATGAAAAGGGAAAACTTGCCACTAATGAAGAGGAAATTAGATCAATAATTTAGGAGTTACTTCGCCCAACTTTATGCTAATAAATTCAACAACTTAAATGAAATGGAAGAATACCTTCAAAAATATAGCTTGCCCAGATTAACAGAGAAAGAAGTAAATTGGTTAAACAGTCCCATCTTAGAAAAAGAAATAGAACAAGCTATTAACCAACTCCCTAAGAAAAATTCCCAGGACCAGATGGATTTACATGTGAATTCTACCAAACATTTAAAGAACAATTAACTCCAATACTATATAAACTATTTGAAAAAATAGGGATTGAAGGAGTCCTATCAAATTCCTTTTATGACATGGTACTGATACCAAACCAGATAGGTTGAAAACAGAGAAAGAAAATTGTGAAGACCGCATATTTAAAATCAGCTGGAGTCAGGAATTCAGGTTAAGGGAAAAATCTTCAATCTTTATTGAAGTGAAGAGGTGAAAAGGGATTGCGATAGCAATATGGGCAGCTGCGACAGGAAGCCAGCTAGCAGAGAGAGCTCTGAACTGAAGGGCTGTTGCAATGGCAATGCGAGCAGCTATGTCAAGACGCCAGCCAGCAGTCTCTCCTGCCGCTTCCCTTCCCACTCCCTTGCCTCCACCCACCAAAAACTTCATTTCCTATACAACACATCAGGACTTGCACAAAGAGTGGGCGGGGGCCATTCTTTCTCCAAGTATATATATTAATAGAGTATGGTCCAATTACTATTTAGCCTCATATGCTTGGGACCTCAGTGCATCAACTCAAGCCTCAGCCCATTATAGAAAATGATAGGCCAATCTCCCTAATGAATATTGATGCTAAAATCTTAAATAAAATATTAGCAAAAAGATTATAGAAAATCATTCCCAAGATAATACACTATGACCAAGTAGGAGTTATACCAGGAATGCAGGGCTGGTTCAATATTAGGAAAACAATTAGCATAATTGACTATAGCAATAACCAAATTAACAAAAACCATATGATCATTTCAATAGATGCAGAAAAAGCATTTGATAAAATCCAACATCTATTCTTAATAAAAACACTTCAGAGTATAGGAATAAATGGACTTTTTCTTAAAATAGTCAGGAGCATCTATTTAAAACTGTCAGTAAGCATCATATGTAATGGGGATAAACTGGAACCATTCCCACTAAGATCAGGAGTGAAACAAGGTTGCCCACTATCACCATTATTATTCAATATTGTATTAGAAACATTAGCTAGAGGCAATAAGAGTTGAGAAAGAGATTAAAGGAATTAGAGAAGGTAGTGAGGAAACCAAACTATCACTCTTTGCAGATGATATGATGGTATACTTAGAGAACCCCAGAGATTCTACTAAAAAGCTATTAGAAATAATTCACAATTTTAGCAAAGTTGCAGGATACAAAATAAATCCCCATAAATCCTCAGCATTTTTATATATCACCAACAAAATCCAACAGCAAGAGATACAAAGAGAAATTCCATTCAAAATAACTGTCAATAGCATAAAATATTTGGGAATTTATCTACCAAAGGAAGGTCAGGAATTATATGAGCAAAAGTACAAAACACTTTCCACACAAATAAAGTCAGATTTAAATAATTGGAAAAATATTAAGTGTTCTTGGATAGGCCGAGCGAACATAATAAAGATGACAATACTATCTAAACTAATTTTATTTAGTGCTATACCAATCAGACTCCCAAGAAACTATTTTAATGACCTAAAAAAATAACAACAAAATTCATCTGGCAGAACAAAAAGTCAAGAATTTCAAGGGAATTATTGAAAAAAAAAAATCAAATGAATATGGCCTAGCCATACCTGATCTAAAACTATATTATAAAGTAGCAGTCACCAAAACCATTTGGTATTGGCTAAGAAATAGATTAATTGATCAGTGGAATAGGTTAGGTTCACAGAACAAAATAGTCAATAACTATAGCAATCTAGTATTTGACAAACCCAAAGATCCCAACTTTTGGGATAAGAATTCATTATTTGATAAAAAAAAAAACTTCTGGGAAAACTGGAAATTAGTATGGCAGAAATTAGGCATGGACTCACACTTAACACCATATACCAAGATAAGATCAAAATGGGTCCATGATTTAGGCATAAAGAACAAACTCATAAATAAATTAGACAAACATAGGACAGTTTACCTCTCAGACTTGTGGAAGAGGAAGGAATTTGTGACCAAAGAAGAACTAGAGATCATTATTGATCACAGAATAGAAAATTTTGATTACATCAAATTAAAAGCCTTTGTACAAACAAAACTAATGCAAACAAGATTAGAAGGGAAGTAACAAACTGGGAAAACATTTTTACAGTTAAAGATTCTAATAAAGGCCTCATTTCCAAAATATATAGAGAATTATCTCTAATTTATAAGAAACCAAGCCATTCTCTCATTGATAAATGGTCAAAGGATACGAGCAGACAATTTTTAGATGATAAAACTGAAACTATTTCTACTCATATGAAAGTGTTCCAAATCACTATTGTTCAGAGAAATGCAAATTAAGACAACTCTGAGATACTACTACACACGTGTCAGATTGGCTAAGATGACAGGAAAAAATAATGATGAATATTAGAGGGGATGTGGGAAAACTGGGACATTAATGTATTGTTGGTGGAGTTGTGAACGAAGCCAACAATTCTGGAGAGCAATCTGGAATTATGCCCAAAAAATTATCAAACTGTGCATAACCTTTGTCCTAGCAGTGCTACTATCGGGCTTATATCCCAAAGAAATAGTAAAGAAGGGAAAAGATCCTGTATGTGCCAAAATGTTTGTGGCAGCCCTGTCTGTAGTGGCTAGAAACTGGAAATTGAATGGATGCCCATCAATTGGCGAATAGTTGGGTAAATTGTGGTATATGAATGTTATGGAATATTATTGTTCTGTAAGAAAAGGCCAGCAGGATGAATACAGAGAGGCTTGGAGAGACTTACATAAACTGATGCTGAGGGAAATGAGCAGAACCAGGACATCATTATATACTTCAACAATACTGTATGAGGATGTATTCTGATGGAAGTGGTTATCTTCGACAGAGAGATCTAATTCAGTTCCAATTGAGCAATGATGGACAGAATCATCTACATCCAGAGAAGGAACACTGGGAAATGAGTGTAAACTGTTTGCATTTTTGTTTTTCTTCCCAGGTTATTTTTACCTTTTGAATCCAATTCTTTCTATGCAACAATTGTATAGTTCAGCACACATATATTGTGTCTAGGATATACTATAATATATTTAACATGTATAAGTCTGCCTGCCATCTAGAGAGGGGGTGAAGAGAGGAAAGGGAAAAAAAGTGAGTGCAAGGGTTAATGTTGTAAAAAACTACCCATGCATATGTACTGTCAATAAAAAATTATAATTAAAAAAAAATTACATGTGTTGTCTAAGATTATGGAGAGAATTAAACCAGTAGACTGAATTCAGGTCTTAGAAAATCTAAGATACAAGTTCTTTCTACTATACCATGCTACCTTGTTTACGCAATAAATGATGAAAGTAATCTCAAAGCATTATCATGAGAAGGTATATGCTAACTCTGAGATACCACTACACACCTGTCAGATTGGCTAAGATGACAGGAAAAAATAATGATGAATGTTGGAGGTTGTGCGGGAAAACTGGGACACTGATGCATTGTTGGTGGAGTTGTGAACAAATCCAACCATTCTGGAGAGCATTCTGGAGTGCCCAAAAAGTTATCAAACTGTGCATACCCTTTGATGCAACAGTGTTACTTCTGGGCTTATATCCCAAAGAAATACTAAAGAAGGGAAAGGGACCTGTATGTGCCAAAATGTTTGTGGCAGCCCTGTTTGTAGTGGCTAGAAGCTGGAAATTGAATGGATGCCCATCAATTGGAGAATGGTTGGGTAAACTGTAGTATATGAATGTTATGGAATATTATTGCTCTGTAAGCAATGACCAGCAGGATGAATACAGAGAGGCTTGGAGAGACTTACATGAACTGGTGCTAAGTGAAATGTGCAGAACCAGGAGATCATTATACACTTCAACGATATTGTATGAGGAGGTATTCTGATGGAAGTGGATTTCTTTGACAAAGAGACCTAACTCAGTTTCAATTGATAAATGATGGACAGAAGCAGCTACATCCAAAGAAAGAACACTGGGAAATGAAAGTGAATTATTTGCATTTTTGTTTTTCTTCCCGGGTTATTTTTACCTTCTGAATCCAATTCTCCCTGTGCAACAAGAGAACTGTTCAGTTCTGCAAACATATATTGTATCTAGGATATACTACAACATATCTAACATATATAGGACTGCTTGCCATCTAGGGGAGGGGGTGGAGGGAGGGAGGGGAAAAATCGGAACAAAAGCGAGTGCAAGGAATAATGTTGTTAAAAAATTACCCTGGCATGGATTCTGTCAATAAAAAGTTATTATAAAATTTAAAAAAAATTTCATCTTCTGGAAAAAAAAAAAGGTATATGCTACTTTGTATAATAAAGCACACCCAGAAAATAAAGGTACTGTCATTAAAATCCTTATCACGTATGAAAAGGTTTAACATCAAGAGATGTTTTCTTATCAATGGGAATAATATTAAAGATGTTAAATATTTATTATTAGAAACATGAGGCTTTTTCACTTTCAGCTGAAATTTCTTCTATATGCTTTCTTCTCCTATTAGAAGGTGAGTTCTCAGAAAGCAGCAAATATCTATCTAGCTCTTCTATCTGTATCCCTAGCACTTAGCACAGGGATCTATGCACAGCAAGCAATTAATAAGAGCTCTCACCGATTTTCTTATATTTTTTTCTTTTTTCATACTTTAGATCATATTGACTTCATAACAGTTCTTGTAAAAGCAAATTTATTTTTCAACCATCTAACTTAGGTAAAATCAAAAAGCTAAGCTTTTTCTTCTAGACAGAAGACCCAAAAAAGCAAAGTCATTCCAAGGACATTTATGGATGAAACCAGAACCTTATTATTACTTCTCCCCCAATACATAAAATAATGTCAAGTAAATATCATTAACTATTGATCTACAGTCTACTATCCCCATCTAAAGAAAATTTTTATGATAAAAATATATCACATTCATTGCGAAAGGAACAGTACTAGTTTGTTTGTTTGTTTGTTTATTTATTTATTTATTTATTATTTTGTTTAACAAATAATATTCCACAGGAAACATTTACATTATCACAATTGACTAAAAGATAAAGAGAATACAAGATTCCACTGAATTTACTATCTTGAGTATAAACATTTAATACAGTTAACACATTTAATTCCAATAAGCAAACAGTACCTTAAAGACTCTTCCAACAAACAATTTATTTCCCTTACATACATAAGATAAATATACATAAGATGTAAGAGATAATTTTGTCAACAACTCTTATAAATATCAGATGAGTCATAAAACACGGAAAAACCTGTTCTTGACAAATATACTAATTGTCATAGAGGAGATCTAACAGAGTCAAAGATGTAGATGGATTCTCTACAGATGATTAGTTTCTGGAGATGCTCATTTGGAGATTACATAGGGCTGGGTGAATCAAATAGTAGAACATGACAAAGCCTCCTACATAAAAGCCATAATCACTTAAAAGAATATGTTATAACAATCAATAGAGGAATAACTCAAATGAAGGCCTATTATCTAAATCATGAGATGAAGTTGGATGACAACCTAGAGAGAATCTTCCTCAATATATACCCTGGACAAACACTACAAATAGAAAATGACTTGGGCCCAGAACTGAACAGAATGAGGGGAGGTCAGGGCTAGATTTCCTTTGGGAAACAGCCAAGTTTTTTTAAATGACCCCAAATTTCTTTCTGCAACAAAAAAGTTCATTTTCTGGTTATGTATAAGGTTATGAGTTACGAAATGCTATATTCTCCAAGGAATTACAATAGAGCATCATACAAGGAAAAGAGAAATGGAGAAGGACCTGGCGTGCAAAGGCAATCTAACACTTCACAAATAAGGAATTATACAAGAGAAAGGGAATGCAGGAATTCTCAGAGAAGTATATATATATACTGAAAAAAAATTGGCATGGCAAAAAGGAGGGATAACTAATGGATAGTCTACATGCTATACGGTTATCTATATAATACCCAGAAGAACATCTATCAGGTGCCTCATCATAAATTTATGGGAATATAAGGATTAAAACCCCAAGAAGAATAGGCATGAAGGGGTTATAATCTATATCACTGGAAAGAATATTCACATTGATGAGATCCCAGGACCACTGGAATACTGCAATCGGTCTTACAGGCGGCCAAAAAACAATCCAGGCAAGCATTCAGGCCTGTATCTGTAAAACAATGTGATCAAACATTTAAAAAAGAGTTTTTTTTTTAAATTAAGGAAAACATTCCACCATAATTTCTGACAGTTTGTATCTATTAAGTATTTACATGGCTCATTAAAAAGAGGAAAAACAAATAGTTAGCATATCAAAATATCCACATTGTTAAAAGTTACTGTGGGGGAAAATATTGATGCATATTCATCATGGTTATTATTTTTTGTTTCACAACTGAAAATATAGGAGTGATCGAACAAGAATGGAATGCTATTCACTGGAATTTGCTATTCGTTGGAGAACAAATATCAATGCAGTCAAAATGATGAAACATTTCTGTGAGTTTGAACATATTCCTCCAACAGATCTAACTAACTTTAAAAATCAAATTGATTTTTAAAATATTATCTCCAAACAGTTAATGTAAATCTAGTTAGCTACCAACTTAGTCTACATAACAGCCAATCTAGTATTTTAATGAAAAATTCTTCAAAGATTATTCTTTCAAATGGCAAACAGAAAAATAAATGAACACTCAAAAAACCTGAGAAATTTACAGTCTCAATGAATTATACTTGATATCAACAATTAATGTAATAGCATAATACATTCAGTAGTACACACCCCAAGTAAATTAAGTGATCCATTATTAATATGTAAATATAAATTTTTTACAACATTAAAACTGTAAGAAATCTTAATTGTCAGACTATGGAAAAAATGTTTAGTGGAGCAAATTTCTTTGTTTTCAGTGCTATATTTGCTCTTCAAAATCTCGCTGATGATTAGTTCCAAGAATCAAAGGCTTATAGCCATATAGGACCTTAGGTATCACCCAAAATAGCCTTTCATTTTATTTGCAAATGAGATAAGCAAGGCTTCAGAATTGTTCAGATACTTGTCAAAGAAGCACAATGGTGACAGAACAGTCTAGGTTAAAACTCAGGCTTCAGATTCTTGGGTCAGTGCTTTTCCCACTATATCAATTATTTTCTTACCAGTCAAGTTTTTAACACCTTTTATCTTTACATATTTTTTTTTGTCTTAAAAAAAAAAATTAATGCATTAAAAAGATACACAGTACATTTAAAGAAACAAGAATAAGAGGCCAACATCCAGAAAATACAAGTTAAGTTTTACAAATAATTCTTGAGGACTCTTTCCTAGGTGTGGGAGAGATGAGGTATGGTGTTTCAGTGAGAGCTGTATGGGACACCTTGGAGGTCATCTAGTCCAACCTCTTTTCTTTAGAGATGAAGAAATTGAGATCTACGGAGGATACTGATCTGCCTAAGGTCCCACAGGTAGAAATAAAGCCAGAGCATCACCAGGAAAGACCTGAATCTGAATTGTGCCTTTTAAGGAATGTAAACTGTGTGAGCAGGAATCTGTAGTTAACATCTGTGCATAACAACACTTGCACTAGGCAAGCTACTCAAAGAATGGTAACGAGGGAAGTGATTCTGGAAACCCTAAAGCTCGACAGAAATGTGAGTTATTATTACTATTGTTGTTAAAATTTATTAATCATGAAAAAAGGTAGCTGTCTTTTAAGAAAAACCATCTTGGAGAAAATAATGAATACTGCTGTCAATATGATCTTCCTATTATTGAAGCAAATTCAAAATAAAATTTTGCATATTCCACAAGTATAAAAGGAAATTTCTTATGCAATTTTTAGGGATTTAATCTATCATGGAAACCCTCAATTCACAAAGAGTCTCTTAATGTTTTCTAATCAGGTTTGATAGAAAGAAGAACTTACCATATTTACTCTCTAATTAATATGAAGCCCATTTGTGACCCAAAATTAATGCCATCCCGGACATGAGAGAAGAACATCTCAGGATGACAGGATGTACAAAGGTCAAGATTTTGATTCTGATCAGATTTAAAATCACCTTGAATATTCTGAGGAAGAATTCCTCCCCGTTCTAAAAGAATCCTTAAAATAAAAAACAAAAACAAAGAAAAGCATCAACAATTTGAACATTAATAACCAAATAACAGAATAAAATGTATAAGACATTATTTTAGATAGGAAGAGGAGGTTGATTTTTGGTTAAAAAAAAAAAAAAAGCAATTCTAGTAAAGGTCTACAAACTACCAAGAAAATTAATTAATTTCAATTATGATACCTAGACTATCTGCCAAGTGGGGGCTATATCCTTAATTCATGAGACAATAATATTATACTCTGTAATCTTGATTTTAGTACAAAAATTTGCAAACAATAAAAAGGTTTGGAAAGAGATACTTCTAAAGCAAATTTAAAGGTATTTTTATTCAAAGCTTACTTAATTCAATCATAGCATTAGGCTGGATCAAACATTTTAGAATTGTTTTAAAAATCATATGGATCTCTTCCGCCACCCCCACCCCCACCCCCACTTTCTCTGAAAGAATTTTTTAAATATAAAAAATTAGTTAGCAAAGTAGTAAAATACATAAAGTTATAAAATAGTTAAATTGCTTCTTAAAGCCATGTGTAGAAATAAGTTGTATTTTTATGTTTGTATACAAAAAGTAACAATTCTTTACACATAACTCTGCTTCTGGAAGCAAAAGAACAGAATCAAACACAGACAGATCAATGCTATATGCAAATCATACTCCGCTTTTTAAAGATATTATTAATAGAATTCAAATAGCAAGGCTCCATAAAAATATCTTTAAAAGCACTAGATTTCATATCAACCTATTTAAAAAACAATTTTGATAATAAAAGTGTTTTCTGGTTATGGGCATATTTATGGCATAAATAGCAATCAGCTTAATATTTCAACATCCTTGGGAAACTTAGCCTGTGTTACCTAGGATTAAAACTAAATTCTGATCTGTCTATCTAGAGCTTAAAAAAAGATTAAGTTACATACCAAATATTTCTTTTTTGCATTTCAACCCAAGAGGTTTGCAAAATCTGGGAACAACAGGTTTCATGTTTTATCTAGATTTTTGACGTGAGTTCTCAGCTAGTGGATGTCTGCATCCTGAATGTCTCATGGCTACCATTTTGGTCATAAAATGAAAAGGCATTTCATGTTCTACAGGAAAGAAATCAAACTTACCTAGTGGCTCTACGCAGATCAACGTAGGGATTTGGTGAATCAATTAGTCTTACACATTGAGGATCAAGATTATAAAAAGCCTGTGCTGATTCTCTCGGAAGAGTAAAACAACAAGGTCCTACTGAAGGGCCCATTACAACACGAATATCTTCCAGGCGACAGCCATATTCCGCTACCATAGCATTGACAGTAGCCATAGCAACTCCTAACAAAGTACCCTTCCATCCTAGACAAGAAAAAGGAAAACAAGTCAAAATTTGGATGTGCTGGATATGGTTTAAACAATATTTCTCTTGTTACTGAAATACTGAATCAATTCCATAGTGCTAGTTCTTAGAAAAGCTATCACATTCCAATTTAACAATATGACTATAATACATAAAAATGATGAAAGTAGTATTCTGAACTCTGCAGAATCTTTATTGGACCATAACTTTAAGGACAGAAATGTGACAAGATTCAAGGGGAGGAAAAACAAAAACAAATATTCACACTTGATGACTTTGAAGATCACTGATTTCATCAACCAATGCAGCTAGAAACCCTTCTACATCTCAGAAGTTCTTCATAAAAAGCTATGGCCAGCTTTGCGGTAACTGGCCTCTCCAAATTTAGCTAGGCTCATTATTGGACACAGTCTGTAGCCAGGCCTACAGTCAATGCCTTTCTTTGGTAGAATGCACTAGACCTTGAACTCCTTTCAGTATCTGAGAGCAAAATGAGTCAAATAAACACATATGTTATCATTAAGAATGGAATGATTTGATGGTTCTTAAAAAATATAAGATAATTATTTCCTATTTAGAATTGATTAGGAAGAACTGAACAAAGAAAAGAGAAAGAATAGTATTAGAATGTTTAAAAGGTTAATTATATGTGCTGGTTAATGTTGAAATAAATTTTGACATATTACAGATTCCCGATTCCTGACAATAAGAATAATCTGGGTAGCCAGGACCTCAGTTGATGTTTAATACATGCCAAATATGTGCACCTCAGTATGTTAGGAATTATAGTTGGAGTTTTACCTAGAGACAACACAATTAACTGGGTGATCTTAGAGGTCCCTTCCAGTCCATAGAGTCTAAGAGAGAAGAACACAACTTCATAAGGCAGGGTTTTATACAATAGAAAATGGGTTAGGAATTGACCTGTGATTCCTTAAAGGAAAATCACAAATGAGAAAGCTCCTCTTACCCATGAAAATACAGATTCACAATTCCTGTGCTTAAATAACCTTTTCTTGTACTTAAAAATGTAAAAACAATTCTTAGTTTTTACTAAGCCTTATAAAAACAGGTCAACGCTTGGTCTAAAGTTTGGGGGGGTAGGGGCGGGAGAAAGGGGGTAAGTGACACTTGTCCAGGACCATGCAGTCAATATTTTGGCCAATTTTACTGGCTTCAAAGTCAGTTTTCTCCCCACTTACATGCTGCCTCTTTTTTATACAATGCAAAAAGAAATAAAGTTCAATTTTATAAACATGCTGCATGCTAGATATGTAGACTCAACTACAAGAAGCTATTATCTTTTATCAATTCATTGAAAATGTTGATTCGACAGAAATTAGGTACTGTAGCAATACTATAATTATAGTCTATTTACCATAGTACATTGAAAACAGATGATCACCATTAATGATCACCCAGAAAACAGATGATCACCCAGAAAGAACAAAGAAAATTTAGAAGCAATTATATATATTGTCTAGTTCTCATGCTATTTGTATTTAGCTCTAGTTTTAATTCCAATTTATCACACTTCCTTATTCTAGGTGGATGCCGCCTCAAAAAATATACTAAGATGGTAGCTCAGTACTGAAGTCTATAATGTCCACTAATTGCTTTTGCTTGTCAACTAACATGGTTGCTGCTGTTCAGTAGTTTTAATAGTAACCAACTCTTCATGACACCATGTGGGACTTTCTTGGCAAAGATAATACAATAGTTTGTCATTTTTCTTCTCCAGCTCATTTCACAGATGAGGAAACTGAGGCAAATAAGATTAAGTGACTTGTTAAGGGTCACACAGATATAATAAGAGTCTAAGGCCAGATATGAACTCAATCAGGCCCAGCACTCTATCCACTGCAAGACCTTGCTGCTCTCATATAAGTCATGTTTTAATCATGTTTAAAATTTTTCTAGTTCTCTCTTCAATCTTTTTTTAAGTAAACTTTTCCCCCACATTTAAAAAATGCTCTCAGTTCACATAACTGCTTATGAGAACAACCAAAAGATAACTAATGATAAAAAAAAGTATCAGCTATAGTTTCATTCCTAACTATATTTCAAAGTCTTACTCACCCTAACCCTAAGAGTTGCAGAAAATATAATTTTATTACACAGCGATTCCTACAGTCTGTATCTTTAGATCCAGATTGTGTGCTTACTATATACATTGTCAGGAGTCATTATCTACATTGTCTCTAATTTCATGAAAGCATACCTTGTAAACTACATATGGTAAATTGAGGCTTCAAAATGTAGAAATATAAGGAAGATATTGTAAGTTATTTTCAAAATAGAACATGTAAATAAGGGACCTGAATTTGTGCTTTTCTTGCCAATTTACAATTTTCTGAAAATGCAGGGAGTCTTCATAAGTCCTTTGATTATTATTTCATCATTGAAACTATTTATTTTTCAAAAACAAAGTTTAGTTTAGCAGAAGCCCATAGATAATGTGCTTTGGTCTACTCTTGAGGATAGCTGGAGTACTAACTACCTAAGATTTGGGTTTTTTTAATGTGAATTTCCTAGACAATAAATCTATGTCCTAATTATGACTCTACTTTTAAAATTCTTAAAAAAAAAAAAAAAAACCACTGGCTTCTTTTATATTTCATGGCTAAATCTCTTTTCTTCCTTTTAAAGAATTGGATCAGTTCCATAGCTATGAAAAGGACTTTACTTTCAAGGACACTGTACAAATGGATGTGTATTATTTCTTTCTATGTGATCTACATCTTAAATATTTTAAAATCTCAAGAATTTTCAGTAGAGTGTAGATATTGTTTTTGTCTTTGTATTTTTAGCATTAAGAAAAGTGTCTTGATAGAAACTACTTAATACTTGTTGAATTGATCTGCATTTAAACTGCTGAAGCAACAAATAGGATCCAAATTTTATATCAGCAAATAAGAAAGAGAGTAAACTCATCTTCCCCAGCAAAATTCTCTATTTAGCAAACCTGGCTACAAACTATGAAATGCTACTGTTATAAGCAGGTGAGAAGCATTCTAAAATGCTTTTATTTTCTCAGTACTGTAAGGCCTAGAGCCCCAAGTGACTTGCCCTGGCTTTCTCTTTCTTTTTCTGTGCTTTTGTACTTGCTGTTTTCTATGCCTGGAATACTCTTTCTACTCCCCTCCACTTCCAAGAATTTTTCTTTTCCTTCAAGATGCTCTTCAAGTACCTGAAACCTATCCTGCTGCTTTCAATCACTTATTCCCTTTCACTCCAACCATCTTTTATTTAACTACTTAATTTATTCTCTTTATATTTATTTTGTAAATACTTAAATGTGTCTTGCTGTCTCACATATTAGAATGTAAGTTCCTTATGAGTAGGGATTGTTGGAATGTAAGCTCCATGTGAATAGGGATTGTTGGAATTATTTTATTTATAATCCTAGCTTTGAGCTCAGGTCTTGGCATATAGCAGGTACTTAAAACAGGATTACTGATTGAATGAAGACCATACTCAAATAAGAATCTACATACTGTTCTAAGAAACCTCCAAGAATTTTCCCCAATTTCCCCAAGTGATCCTTGGTATTAAGAAATTGCTTTTTAGATTTTAAATTATTTAACCTTAGGTTTAAGCGTCTTCTCCTATCTCAATATATGTCAAAAGCAACTGTCCAATATCCATAAAATCTTAAATACTCTATATAAAAGGAGCTAAGAGTTGAAATAATAAAATCTAGTTACCTGAATGAGCGACACCACATGCTTTTTTAACAGGATCCGCAAAAATCAAAGGTATACAGTCTGCACCAAGAGCTGCTATGGTAACACCTCTTTGGTTGGTTGTTAGTCCATCATAAGAATCAGGCTCTTTTCTACCCATTATCCAGACACCATTAGCATGATCAGTCTAATAAAAAAGTAAAGATTTAAGGAAAATAAGGAAAAAAAAATTTTAAAAAGAAATTCATTAATAAAGTTGTATAAAATGATTATACTATATAACTACATTATCATCTTAAAAATTATTATTAAACTGTTAAGTCTATAATGTATGTCTCACTCCTACAGATGATAAATATTAGGTATCCTTGGACCAACAAATTATCACATCTCAATTTAAAAATATAAAAACAATAGAATTTTTGAAACTCCTTTAAAAAATATTAGTTTTCAACATTTATTTTTTTTCCTTTTTTTTCCAACATTTATTTTTAGACTATTTTGATTTCAATTTTTTCTCCCTTCCCAAGACAGCAATCAATCTGATATAGATACATGTAAAAACTAAAAAAGAAAAAAAAAAAAAAAGAAAAAAAAAAGAAAATCTCCATAAATCTTAAAAGAATATTAGAAAATCAGTAAGTCCCAAAGTATAAAGTTCAAAATGAAGAAACTAGGTGGAACAATGAATAGATGGAGTGCTTGGAGTCAGGAAGAAATGAGCTCAAATTCAGCTTCTGAAAACTTGGATATATGACCCTGGGTAAGTCACTTAACCTGGTTGACTGTTTGGCAGACCTGTTGTGAGGATCAAATGAGATAACACTTTTAAAGCACTTAGTACATGCTTGGCACATAGTAGGTACTTCAGACAAGCTTGTTTCTCTTCCTTTCTAGGGACACAGGCTTTGTCAGGAAAAAAGATTAAAAATAACAATTCTGTTTGCTTCTCATGCTACTTGAATAGCCTCTCTTAACCATATTCACACACTCATAAATCAAAAAGATTCATCAGTGAAGCTATATACCAGGAGGATCAGGTCCTACAGCAACCAGTAATGGTACCATAATACTTTTAGAAGGCACTTTAAGGGGCAGATAAATAATACATAACCTATCTATGAGGTCTAAGATGTCTGCTGAAGAAAATCAAAAGTATCCTTATACTAGAGGTGGAAAAGCTGAAGCAAAAAGTAGCCTAATCAAACGTCACATGGTCAAATAATTATACTTTGATTTTCTCATCCATGAAGCAACAAAATACCTTTATACGGTGAAATTTTTCAGGGTCAAAGCCTGCCGCTTGAGCCAATCTTCGCAGATTTTCTTGAACGACAGCCTTGGGATCTCTACGCTTAGTACTACTGAAGAGGTTGCAAGAACTGAGAGTGGGTATGTAAGATATCCCACCTGTCCTGGTAGTGAAGCCATGTATGAAAATATCTGATGAAAAATTGAGTAAAAGATTCAAAATAAATTCCATGCACAAAAACTAACATTTTACAATGCTCCTGTTAGATGATATTGATAAGAGGCAGTAATCAAGATATTAGCAAGGATTCTTTTACTATGCTGCCAATCATGATTCATACTGGCAATCTCTGAAAGTAATTTACACATCTTGTAGTAACTGGCTAAACGGGCCAGTTATAATAGTTTCTGCCAAGCCAATTTTGTAGAATAGAGACCCAAACAATGGAAATTCAGATCCTGTGCCCCTACTCCAATAACAGATGGAATAGAGAATAGTGTTAGAATAAGGAACTGAGATGTGAGTGCTACCTAATTCACAGGGATGAGAGCCCAGATACTTCTAAAAAGAGCTCATGTTTATGCAGTGTAGTAATTTTCCTAAAGCCAAGTCAGAGAAGTGGATAATATAATGTTTTTTTCTTGCTGGGTTCTTATTTTTCCAAATTCATCTAATTCTTCTTTAGTTTCTAGCTCCTTGATTCACATACTCCATGTTTCTCTTCACATGAAACATAGTCTATTAGGGAGATAAGGCAAATATTATGTAATATTATTATGATCCAAAAGGAAAGATTGTCACCAAAGGTATTAGAAGCTTCTTAAAAGAGTGAGCATCCAAACTGGATTTAAAGAATGGGTAAGAATTCACAAGTTACAGAAGAGTAAGAAGGATATTTTAGGAATAAGAAACAGTATAAGCAAAGCCAACACCAGGAGAGCAAAATATGCTTCATCACAATCAGAGCACATAGTAGTTTATTTATTTTTTGCAATAAGTTATGAAAGGTAGGGTAACATTAAATAATAGTGAATAAAAATATATCTTAGACCACAGAACAAATATTCTTTTGGATTTTGACTTAAGCAGCATGGTATGCTACAAAGACACCTAAACTTGATAATCATACTACCTAGTGGAGTCACTTATCAGGGACTATGGACAAGTCAATTAACAATTCTCTTTAGACCTCAGTGTCATCGATGAAAAGGAAGTTGGACAAGTAGGGTATTTCCAACTTAAAATCTGGATCCCACAATAACCTCATCAACAGCATGGACTTCATAGCTGATGTCATGAGACAAGCATGTCAATAAAAAGGAAACAAAACTTAACACGTTTAATAACAATAGGTTTTATTTCTATGTCCTTGTTAGCCAAGAGTCTCATAGTTAGGGATCCTTACCTTAGTGATACTTATTTTCTCCTTCAAACCAGAGAGAGAACAGTATCTACTCCCAAATATGATAAAAATTCTTTGTCTCCTTTCCCCTTGTATTTTGACCAACTAACTATTCTCCAGCTAAATCAAGAGTGATATTGACTTTACCCAAACTAGATGTGATATGCTGATGCAGACAAATGTGGTTATATCTTTTACATGGAAACTGCTTTATACTATGTTCTACAGAAGCAAACAATTGTCAGATAATATTTTAAACTAGTATCAAGCTTTTTTGATACTATTATATCAGTTCAAAAAAAATTACATATGTGCCCCCAGCATATGTATATGTACTTGTTTATAAATTACAGAAGTATTTTTATATACATTACAAAATAAATATAAAAACAGAAATTGAAAATATTTTATTTATTAAAATATAAAAACTCGTTTTGATCTCTTAAAATGATCAATTTAATGAGAGCAAAATTAATGAATGCTTCATTGATCTTGAATATTTGTATTTATCATTTTGTATAAAAGCACTTCACTAATCTGATTTTAAGGTCAATTTATTGAGAAATTTAGTTTTAAAGGCTGTTATAACTTAAAAAAAAAAAAGATCTCACAAAGTCAGTGATCCAAATGTATTGCAGGCTCTGAAGTCAGGAGGACCTGAGTTCAAATCTGGCCTCTGAAAGACACCCTCATAGATAGATAGAGAGATCAATACCCTCCTAGCTGTGTGACCCTGGGCAAGTCACTTAACCCCAAGTGCCTCAACCAAAAAAAAAAAAAAAAAGTGAATGCTAACTGTTATTCATCTACTAATAAGGTTACCATCTTTATCAAATAAATGATTTAAATTCTAGGGAAAAAAAACCATAAAAGTGAATATACCCAGAAAAGTGTTCTGGTATGAAAGAGTTATGAAATCTTAACAAGTAGGCTATATTTATTCTCATGTATGTTAACTATCATATCTTGCTATAGTAGCAAAATTATCAATAGGCCAAATTATTTCTATGCTTGTCAATGACATAAACTTTCCATTTGTAAAATGTCAATATGGCTTATGATGATTTGCTTGCTAGGAAGATTATGATAAAACTGTACATACAATTGCATAGTCAAGCTATCAGTAATCAATAAGAATTTACATGCCAAACACATGTCCATCACTAGGAATATAAAGATAAAAACAGATAATTATACAGTGAAAAGTGAGCTGGATGATTGAATCCTCTCAGGCTCAGTTCCTTATTATTAAAATAAGGGGGGGGGGAGAAAGGATATTGTACTATATGGTCTATAACTCCCTTTCAACTTTAAATCTATGATCTTTTGATCTACAGTAACTAGAGAATATATACAAAAGCTATACAAAGTACTTTGGAGAGGGAGAGGGCTAGAGAATAGAGCAGGAATAGCTTCAAGTGATGATTAATTTTAACCAAGACTTGAAGAAAACAAGAGATTCTAACAAGTGATGAAAGGAGAGTAAATTCCAGGAATGAGGAAGCCAGCACAAAAGCGGAGACAGGATGAAGAATATCTAAAAGTGGATCAACCAAAGATTATGGGAAAAGGAATAAAGCAAAATAAAGCTAGACAGGTAGATTAGGAGCAGATTATGAAGGGCCTTAAGTGCCACATGATTTTATATTTTACACTAGAAGCAAGAGAGAAACACAGAGATATATTCAGTAGAGAAGTGACATAATCATACTAACTCTTTAGGAAAATCACTTTTAATGCAATGACCAAGCATAATTCCAGATGACCAATTGCGTACTTACTTTCTGATATAAAGGCCATAAGACTCCAGATGGAAAATGAGACACAGATACTTGGACATAGCCTATGTGGGAATTTGTTTTGCTTGAATAACTGCTAGAAAGTATAATGCTTTATTTTTGGAGGAAAAAAATCACTATGACAGGATGTGAAAAATGGATTGAAAACGGGAGAGATTTGAGGCTGGGAGACCAATCAGGAAGTTCTTGCAATAACCAAAGCTGTAGATGAGAAGAGCCGAACTAAAATGGTGGCTGTGTCAGTACACAAGAGATAAAAGATGTTCAGAAAATTCTCACTTTTTCTAAAGTATATTATCATTCTTTTTTTGATCTGAGTATTCCCTCTACCAATGAAACCAAACACAGAGATGCTTTTTTTGGTGATGCTGAATAACTTAGTGAATGAATATCAATGAAGATTATATATGTGTGTGGTTGTATGGTGTGTGAGTGTGTGTGTGTCACACACACTAATAAATCATGAAAAAGAGATGAAATCAAGTAGAGGAGAGTGAAACAGGTTAGATGAGTGCCTAAAGAGTTGACTATATGCATACTTGAAAAATAAATGGATATAGCTTAAAATACCTGGGATAAAGGAAGATGTGAGAATGGTGAGCTCCCCCTTCAGTCCTGGTAGACTTCTCAAATATGTTTTGATATCATTCTGGATTTCTTCTAATTCTTGGTTTGTAATAGTATTTATTTCAATAGATTCTTTTATATGACTTTCTCCCAAATCTAGTAGTAAGTCTTCAAACTCAAAATGGTAAACATCAGTGAAGAGTTGATGAATAAAAACTTTCATTAGTGCTTTCCTCTGCAGTGTTGTCATTATTTTAATGCTAGTCAAATTTTTTTCATCAAGTTTTTGCTTAATTATATATAAGATAGCAGCCATACTGGAATTACTTATAACCTCAAAACCCACTGGAAAGATTGGTAAACTATTAATCAATTCATTTTTATTATCATCATGTTCACCATTATTTTCACATCTGAGATTATGGCAATGCATTATGCAAAGGAATTTGGTATTTGTGGCATGGAGGTTTTGCACAGCTTTCAATGTTTTTAGTAGCACACAATTACTCTGAGAGTTCAATTTCAAACCAAAGAAATCGATCAATACTGCTTCTGCCATACCCGAGAACTGTACAAAGCTCCTCAAAAAGAATCCTGCACCAAATAAACTGCCTATAAAGAAAAATATAATATCAACATATAAATTATATCACCTTTTCTCTATGGTTACAATAAAAATGTGTCATATTTCATTTTAAAAATTAGATTTCCATATCAAAAATCTATCAAATAATATGACCAATGATGTCTTCCTTATTTTCCACGTAAAAATTTTGTATGTCTTTGAAGCACAAATATTTTTATTAAGCAGTGTTTTACAATAGAAGAATTAAAAATAATTAAGGAAGAGTCCTAAGATAACTTCTTTTTTTTTTTTCCACTATACCTAGTTAGCTTAGGCAATATTTTAAAAACTGATAAGAATGAAACATAACATCATATTCCTTGATGTGAAATTCTTGCCTGGAACCAGGTTCCAATTTTGTCATTTACTAATCATTTTAATTTCACTGATTCAGTTTCCTTATCTTTGACATGAACAAAACAATATTTTAAATATGGACTCCAGAGGGTTGCAATATAGATCAAATAAGATAAAATAATAAAGAGCTTTGTAAATCAAAAGTTATATGTGGCAATTAAGCCATTTCAGTTGCATCCAACTCTGTGATCCTTTTTTTTTTTTTTTTTTTTGGGGGGGGGGGCGCTTTCTGTCAGGGATATCAGAATAGTTTGCCATATTCGTCTCTAGATCATTTTTTTTACATAGGGACTGAGACAGACAATTAAGTGACTTCTGCAGGGTCACACAGCAAGTGTCAGAAGCTGGATTTGAACACAAAAAAAGGAGTTTTCTTGATTCCAAGTCTAGTGCTCTATCCAACTGTACCAACCAGTTGTATTAACAGCATGCATTAATTAAACTTCAATGAAATCACTAGTTCATAAAGCAGCTTCACCATAATAATAATAGCCGACAGGGGGTTAAAGTTTTGCAAAGTGCTTTACATATGATCTTCTCATTTGATCTTCATAGAAAACCAGTGAGATAGGTGTGCCATTATGTTCATATTACAAATGAGAAAAATGAAACCCAAAATGGTGAACAGGTTTATTCCATATCACCCAGTTAGTAAGTGTAAGTTTTAGAAGCTGAACCCAAGTCTTTTCATCTCTGTGGCCTATTATCTTTCTTTAAAAGGACAATAGCTAATAAGGAAATATTTTTTGTTTTCTATAGAGAGAATTGTACAGCTACATAGCAATACAACAAACATTTAATAAAAAAAAAAAAAAATAAAAATAAAAAAATAAAAATAAAAAAAACATACTAACGCCCTCTTCTTCCTTCAACCACTAACAAGGCATTTATTGAAGGCTCAAGCCACAATACCAGACCGCCCCTAGTTTTTTTCCTTAGACTCCATGCTGCTATGCCCTTTTCAACATCTCTCCCCACCTAATACTCCCCAGCGCTGATTATTTTCTAATGTTCTTAAAATTTATACTTTTCATTCTTTATCTAAAAACACCCCTAGTGCTAATTTTTAATAGATTTAACCAAATACAAACGGGAGAAAGGTGGAAGAAGAAGAATGGGCACAGTGATTTGTTCCTCCAAATCTCAAAGCCAGTGCTGCTGCCTTCTGCTGCATTTTTCCTTTTCCTACAGCATCAAGGAATCAATGGCGATCTCAGTTTCCTTCCCCTCCCCCTCCTTTTTTATTGTTCTTAAACTGCGACTGGTCTTACATATCCCCAAAATATATAGCTCAATGGAATTTACACAACTACGCAGAGCTATATCTACATATAGATATTATTCTAGCCCATGTCTATGTATATATACCCAGAAATAGATACATATATAAATATGGATGCAGATATAGATCTATTCTATGTCGAAGTATTTATACACTGAGATCTATATCTACGTATGAATACATAGCTATACATATAATGTATACATAGAGCCACATCGATGAGTATATACCTATAGCTCTATGTAAATATATATTATAGAATATTATTATATTATTAACATAATATAAGGGAATATTAATTATAGGATATTATTCAATATTATAGAACATTATTAAGGCGATATAGCCATTACAGATTACATATTGTTACAGATAGTCTATTATACTTCGCCAATCTAGAGGTTTCTGATCATTAGGTCGGAGCTAAGGTAGCCTGACCTTGAACTTGAACTCCTCCATCCGAATTACTGGCATCGAAAACCAGGCAATTCCAATTTTTAAGCTCCTTCCCCCACCCCACCCCCACCCCGCAGGCCTACTATGGGTGGGGCTGGCTCTCGCAGAAGCCGCAATAGGGCTGACAGGCCATCGTCCTCAGGATTCGCAGCAGCCCCCCATTAGTGGGGTTCATGGAAATTCTCCATTATTACTGGATCAGCACCCACGGACCCCCCATACTTACAGCCCCAGGACGTGCGATAGGGGTCCTCCCTACAGAATCCCCCAGGCGAGCTTCTCGAGACACCCGCAAGAACCTGCGCAATCGGCTCCACTGCGTCCTGGGGACGCGGACAAGACGGCTCTGCAGCTGCGCAGTGCGACCGCCCGGGTGGAGATGTCGCAGCGTTTCCGGGGTGGGCCCCAGCGCCCCCTCACTTCACCCCTCCCCCAACAGACCCCCCCAACCCCCAAGCGCGGCCTAGTGCTAAAAGCCCCCGAGAATGAGGCAGGAAAAATTAACCTAGAGGAAGAGAGCGGTAGAAGAAGCCGGGCCTGGGAGGGGAGGGAGTGGGGCAGTAGGACTCACCTGAGAAGCTGGAGTCGGAGCGCGGAGCTCCGGAGCGAGAACGAGACGAGTGGTCCAGGGGTTGGGAAAGAGAATAAGTCTCGAGAACGAAGCTGGAGAAGGAGGGAGAGAGGGAGGAGCTTCGGCGAAAACGAGGATGGGGCTAGGGAGGGAGGGGGGAAGGATAAGCTGGGGGAGCTACGCTATCGAGAATGAGACTAGGTGTCTAAGCGAAGCGAAGAAGAAATCTCGAGAACAAGGAGGGCCGGCCCCGCCCGTGGCCTAAGAGAAAGCGAGGTTGAGTTTGGGGTCTTCTCCCCCCCGCCCCCGTCCCTCCCCCTCCCCAGCCTATAAAAGCCCACCCCTCAGGTGTGGGAGCGGGCGGCCTTCTTCCCTAGCTGACTGAATCCTCACTAGCTTTTTGAATTCCCCAAACAGCGGCCATTTCTTGGAAACCGTGGTGTTGCCAGACTTCCAACCTGGGGTCTAGACCCTAACTGTGTAAGCGCTGGTAAGTGCTTTTTTTGCGCTTCCATGAGCCTCAGTTTCCACGTGTGTCAAATTTCCCCAATCCCCAAACGTCTGTGAAACAAAGCGCTTACTTCATGTCGCGAACACGTCATGGACATGTCAGGGACCAAGCCCCGAAGGTAGTTTGAGCAGAGCCCCTCAATGTGCAGGTTGGCACCGGCCCCAATTTTTAAACCTAGTGATACACTAGATGTCAGTGCATGGTCCAGCAGGACTGCGCCTTCCATTGTTATGGACCCTAGAAATGATGGAAATGGTTGCTATGGAAACCCAGAATCATCCATTTTGGAAGCCATATTACCCCGGGACTTACAGTGACTCTGCAACCCTTTAAAACTAACCATCTGAAAATTAATCTTTTTCAATTAATAGTGTTTTATTCCAATTACTTGTAAAGCTATGTAAAGATAGCTTTCAACATTCACCTTTGTAAGATTTTAAATTCCAGATTTTTTTCTCCCTTTGTCCCTTTCCTCCCCCCTCCCCAAGACAGCAAGCAATCTGATACAGATTACACATATACAATCCTGTACGCATACTTCCATATTTGTCATGTTGTACAAGAAAAATCAGATCACAAAAGGGAAGTAATATTATGCATTCAGTCTCCATATTTCTTTCTCTGAATGTGGATGGAAAAAAATTTTTTTTTAAAACAGAGATATTGTTTAACCACAAGTTAATATATTTTATTTGTGAAGCTGATGTTTTGAATCTAGCTGTAAGTGTCTATGTTTGTTTGAATTAATCATCTTAGAAAAGTCTACCCAATATTCTAATTGGGAAATATTCATAGGTATAGAAACATACATAGATCTATATAGACGTTCTATGATGCATAATGCTATATATTATGCATATCATATTATAGACTGGATACTGACTAGCTATCACAGAAACTTGAAGAGCATGCTATCTTTGCTTTCATCCAGGACCTTGCTAAAATGTTAAATAACACAGGGCCAAGAATTGATTGCATGACATCCCATTATATGTGTGTGTGTGTGTGTGTGTGTGTGTGTGTGTGTGTGTGTGTATCCCTAACTTTTTCTTCTTTGAGCCTCAGTTTCCCATCTTTCCATCTATGAATTAAAGATGATAATAATACTAATCTCCAAGATTTATTGGGAAAATAAGGTGAGATGTATGAAGCATTTTGCAAACCTTAAAATACTATAGAAATGTTAGCTATTAGCTATTTTAATTGAATCAATTGAAATATTTCCTTTTTGATATCAGTATAGCTAACTTAAAATGGAATAAAACACTATTAATTGAAAAAGATTTTAAAGGTCACATAGCAGAGTCACTGTATGTACATATATATGTATGTATATATATATGCCTCCAATTTGAAATCAGCACATTAATAACTGTTCTGTGAGTGGGATCCTTAAATCAGTTTAGAATTTATCTTAGGATATAATGTATTGCTTAGCCCACATTTATCTTGTGTAAAAGATTATGATTTTGCTAAATTTGTTCTATTTTAACTGTCATTCATTTATTGTCAACATCTCAAATCATTCAGGAAATATTTATTGAGATTCCAGTTGTGAGACAATGGAATACCCCAGAAATAAGTTTTATTTGAAGGTCAGCAAACCTGGGTTCTACTTCTAGCTTTGTTACTATTTGACTTGCACCCCGTCAAATATCAGTTTATTTATATTATAAAGAGACAGTTTGACTTGATGATTTTTCAGGTCCTTCCCAGCTCTAATATCCTGTAATTACAGGATTGTAATTGTAATGTAATGTAATGCAAACATGGAGTCTTTTGAGATGTACAAAAATATATAAAACTGGCCCTATTGCCATGGTACTTTCAATCGAGTAGAGAAAATATGTCCTGAATATATTCTAAATCAAGATGTAATAAATGTCATAAGCATAGTACAATCAGAATATTATGCAAAGTCAGAGGAGGGAAAGCTTTTGGGATTTTATATAAATTAGAAAAACTGCATAGAAGAAAGTGGCATTTTGAACTGACTTTGACTTCAATTTCCCATTTATCAATTGAAGTCAGTTGCAATGTAGAAAAAATGCAGTTCTTGGTATTCCAAGTGGAAGAAAGAATGGTGCAGTTAATAGAATGTTGATTTTGAATTCAGGAAGACCTAATTTTAAATCATCTCTCAGATGATTACTTGCTATGTGACTGGGCAAATAACTTTCTTCTTTGAGCCTCAGTTTCCCATCTTTGCATCTATAAATTAAAGATGATAATAATACTAATCTCTAAGATTTATTGGGAAGATAAGGTGAGATGTATGAAGCATTTTGCAAACCTTAAAATGCTATAGAAATGTTAGCTATTAGCTTTTTTAATTGAATCAGTTGAAATATTTCCTTTTTGATATCAGTATAACTTAAAAAATAAAGAGAAAACATTTTAAAACAATTTTTAAAATGCATATATATATAAATTTTTCCTAAATATATGATTTCAGTACTTTCTCCACTAAAAAGCAAATACTTTATACTGTAGTAAACAGACTTTGACAGTTATTGTGGTTAAAAAAATGATCATGCTGTGATAATCTGATGATGAATTTTCTTGAACTTAACCAAGTTTGACCCTCAGACAACTGGAGCCCTTCCTCAAGACCTGTCAGGTCATGTACTTTGCTTGGAGTCTTTCCATATCCTACAGTCACCTCCATATTTTGGGGAAGCATGAGTGCAAGACTTCAATGGAATTAGAATATTCTACTGTAAGCCCTCAGCCCATTTTACTTCAATTTAATATATAGCAATCTAAGGACTGCCTATTTATTGCCATTGAAGCCAAAAGTAAAACAAATAGACTACAGACAGAGACTACTATTTGTCTGAATGCAATCAAAGGTGAAATTTATAGAAAATCAGATTCCTTCCTCGATAATGTAGTGGAAAGAGGATTGACGGGCTGGGAGTCAGGCAGATATGAGTTCAAATTTCACCTCAAACACTAGCTATGTACTTAGATCTGTTTGCCTCAATTGCTTCAACTGTAAAATAAAATTATAACATCTCACAGAATTATTGTGAAGACTAAAAGATATTGTGAGTTTGATATATCTTTGAAAATAATCTTCAGGATTGTTAACTATTTAGATAAAAAGTACCAGAATCTGAATAATCATGGAATTGGAAGAATCATAGAAGTTTAGATTCAGAAAAGATTTTAGTTAAGATTTAATCTTGCCAAATTATTTTACTGATTAGCAAACCTGAGACTGCCCTTCTCCCAAGAAGGAAAAAGGACTTATCCAAAATTAGGAATTGATAATATAACAAAACTACAGTTGCAACAAATTCTATTTTCACTATACTACATTATCTTCAATCTTTAAGACTAAGATTAAACTGTCCAGGAGGACAGATAAGAATGAATCCTGTTTTTCAAAAATCCTAGTGAAGATGATTTGAAAACTTCATTTTGATCGTAGAGAGTCTAAGTATGGGAAATATCATGTCAAAACATCATAACAAAAAAAAAAAAGGAAAAGATAAGTGAAAAGGAAGCTTATATCTCTAAGAGCCAGGGAAAACCCCAATAATATGCCTGTGGAGGGGGAATTAGCTGTAGAAGCATCTTAAAGCATTAATTATAGGTTTGAGTTGAATAAAAGCGTCTCTGAGCAAGGTCATAGATGTACTTTTTGCACAGAATTTAGTTTTTTGTCTGGGAAACAGCTCAGCAATTGAATCTTGCACAATAGGAATCATCATCCAATAGTTTAGCACTTACTTAACATTTAAGGATAGACAAGGGAATTTCCAAGGTAGGGTTCAGATAAAGGTTGTTTCGTGTCTTAAATTAAGAGACCTATTATTCAGCCTGTCTCTATATAAATAATTCAGCAAAATTTCCTGTCTGCTGTACTTCCTTCTAGAACCTATTCTAATGTTAAGCATACTCAGTCAAGTATTTTTTTAACATACCTTAAATTAAAATTCAAACCCTCTTTGATCATAAGAATTATAACTAAAAAAAAAACAAAACCCAGAGATAATATAGTCTGAACATTTCATTTTAATAAGGAAACTTAGGTCCAGAAAAGTTAAGTTTCTCTCCAAGGTCGCATCAGTAGTCAGCAGAATTAGGTTCTGAATGCAGGTCATTTAATTTTTAAAAAAATTATTATGCACCAGGCTCTATGCTGGATGTTGGGGATATAGATTAAAAAAAAATGAAATAAATACTGCCCTCAAGGAGTTCATTTTCTTTAAGTCCTCTAATGTTAATGCCAGTGTTTTATTATATCATATTGCCTTTTATTCCCTACTAAGTATCAGGATAAAACACAAAATAAAACAATAAGCTATAAAATTAACCCTACTTATACTCTCAGAGGCTATTAAGTCTCTTTACTCTTCAAGATTAAAAAAATCACAATATTTGTCTCATTTTGACTAGAATTGAAATCAACATTTTCCTTTAAACCTATTCTCCTGATTTCCCATTTTCTATATGTGGTACCATGTTTGGCATATCATTCACCATACTGTTGTCATTTACTCCATTTTCAAAACCTCGGTATTATCTATCTTCTTCCTCACTTTCTACATGTAATTATCAAGTCCCATCCATATTTCTACAGTCTTTCTTGTAATTTATTCTTTCTTTTTCTATTTCCATTGCCAGCACTCTAGTATAGATCTTTCATCATTATCCACCTAGATTATAGCAGTAGATTCCACTATGTATTCATATTTTTACTCTTTCAAGATACTCCAGTGCATCTAAACTTCTTGAAAGCAGGAACTATCTTTTGCCATTTTTTTGTATCCACATTGTTTTGTACAGTGCCTGGCACATGGTACATGCTTACTGACTGACTACCAGAATCAGATACAACACTAATCAGTCCTTTGCTTTTTCCCCTCTAAGACTTAGTATTGCATGCTAAACTCCTTTGCCTAGTGATCATTTATAATCTGGTCCCAATTTTTCTTTTTCAGATAGACCTCTCATGACTCCCCACATGCTCTGCTCTAGCCAAGATAGACTAACCACTGCTAGTTGAACACATTCTACCTAATTTCATCTCCACATCTTTGTTCACACCATTTACCCTCCTTAGGTCACATTACAAGGACAAAAATGAAATGGTTCTGGCCTTTAAGAAGCTTACATTCATTTGGAGGAAGTTCCTGTGAAAAAACTGGCTATTTAGCCTTAAGAAGAGATGAGATGCTAAAGGCTGTCATGGAAGACACACATATACATATTTTCTTTGTCTTTATAGAGCAGAATTAGAAGCAAGAGGTAGATGTTGAAGGAAAGGACATTTCAACTTAAGAGAAAGCTTCCTTTCCATTAGAGACTTCTAAAAGGATAATGGGCTATCCCCAGAGATAGTTGAGTTCCTTATCACAGTAGATCTTCAAATAAAAGTTGCATGACTTATCAGGGATATAATAGGATTCCTGCTCACATATGGATTAGACTTTTGAGGTCCCTTCCAATATTAATATTCTATAATTTCATGTCTTGGATTAAACAATATGTTCCTTTCTGAGATAGCTCTAGAGCATACTCAGCCCTCCCTTTCTTTGGTCATACACATGAAAGACCTCTAGTCCAATATTGCTCTTTTTTTTTTTAAGCCCTACCCCTCTTCAAATAGTCCATGGGGGTAATTATACTTGCCAAATACTGGCAGTGGTTCTGTCATCTTTCCTCTGTGTCAGTCAAGCCCCCAATGTTTTCCCAAAAAACCTCTTTTAGTTTGAAATGGCAGGAATGAGGCTAAAAAAAAGTGAAAGATTTTTTGGGAAAAGGGTTAAGGGAGGAAAAGGCTAATGAAGTTGCTCCTTCAGAAAAACCAAATATCCAGTCTAAAAAGAATGTAAGAAAGAATGGAGTCTCTTTGACCTAGCAATACTACCACTAATCTGTACTCCAAATAGATAAAAGGAAAAGAAAAAGGAGCTGTATGTAAAAAAAAATATAAGAATTTTTATTGTAATGGCAAAGAATTGGAAATTGAGATGCTCCTTAATTGGGGAGTTGCTGAATAAGAGGTGGCATATGATTGTGATGGAAATCTACTGTATTATAAGAGGTGAGCAAGATGCTTTCAGAAAAATCTGGGAAGACATACATGAACTGATGAAAAGTGAAATGAAGAGAACCAGGAGAGCACTGTGCACAGAAACAGCGATACTGTAGAATGATCAGCTTTGAATGACTTATTCTCAGCAACACAATGATCTAAGACAATTTCAAAGGAAATATGGTCTACCTTCATAGAACTGATGAAGTCTGAATGCATACTTTTTTTTCAAAAACTATTCTTTTTTTGTCTTTTTTTTTCTTTTGCAACATGGCTAACATGGAAATATTTTGCTTGACTATCCATGTATAGCCTATATTAAATTGCTCACCTCCTCAATGTGGAGGGAGGCAAGAGAGAAAGAGAATTTGAAACTCAAAACTTTAATCGTTAAAAAATTTACACATAATTGAGAAAATAAAAACATTAAAATAAAAAAAACAAAAAAGAAAGAATGGAGTGCTTTATCTTTGAATTAAATGACTTAAGTAATTTTTTTTCTTTGATCATATAGGGATTAGAAAGCATAAAGATCCCTAAAATAAATGAGAGTGTTGGGATGCAGAGATTCTATTGCAGTTTAGAATAGTTAGGAATGATTTTATGCCTTTGCTTAAAATGAATGAGAGAGAATATTGGGATGCAGAGATTCTGTTGCAGTTTAAAATAGTTAGGAATGATCTTGTGCCTTTGCTTAGCTGATGAATAGGGGAAAGATGCACAGAAACTCAGTACTGCAAGGAATCTTACAGGTCATATATATCTTTCACTACAGGAGGATACTCGAGTCTCTGTCAGACAGTCCCCCAGGTTCTCATTTCCATTACTTCATATACTGATTAAGAATCCAGGATGAGATATCATCCAACTGTGCCAGTAAACACAAGGTAGCAGGACTATCTCTGTCTGAAATGTGATTTCACACAGAGTTGAGATAGGAGTTTACAAAGCAAGTGTAAAAAGTACCAGTGTTTTATAGTCAAAGGTAGGAATTAATTTTCCTTTCCTTTCTAAACCAGCCAGTGGAGAAAACAGAAAAGGAATATTTCAAACAACAAAGCTGTCATGGCAAAGAAGATGTTCTTATATACTATTTACATATTCTTTCCCTTCACAATGGAGAAAATACCAATGATAACATAACTTTTCTTTAATATATGTACCTCAAAAGATCAGTGGTTCTTTCCGCTAAGTTTTGTCTACTTTTGGTTAGCATCTCAGAACCATATTTATGGATCTGTCAGGCCTTTAGATCTATGACTCTGCCTCAGTAACTCCAACTTTTACTTAAACTGAGTTACTTCATACCTATTTATGTGAAGTTTTTGCTGGGCATTTCAAAGTACTTAAAAATTCCTCAATCTATTGAAAATTTAAAATTAAAAAAAAAATTGATTTCCTCAGTCCCATTAAATAATCTCCACCCTAAATACCTATTACTAACTACCTTGCTTCCCTTCCAGTATCAGCTTTAGTTTTGAAATCTTAGATTCAAAGCATTCAATTTCCCAGTTAAATGAAAATTAAACATATATTTGTTCAAGAAAGATTTGTAAGCAACTACTTTGTGCAGTGTACTCTTAAGAATCACTGGGAATGTAAAAATAAATAAGAATGCTAGGCCATAAATAATTTATGATATTATAAATAAGAGTATAGGGTACTATAAAACCCCTTGAAGGAAAGATTATTTTCAGAAGGATTAAGGAAAGGCTTCAGAAAATAAAGGACTTTTAAGCGAGACCTAAAAGAGAACACAAAAGACCAAAATGAAAATGCTTAGTGAATACACAGATTCTTGGAAAATCTTGATGATAACTCCAAGGACCCCCACCCCCAATATCTGAGACTCACATTTTGGGAACCAATTATGTACTCCTATTACTACTTCTACTTATTATTTTGTTGTTATTATTATCATCATTATCATTTATATAGCACCTTAGAATTTGCAAAGCACTTTACGTTTATTGTTTCAAGTGATTTTGCCACAAGCGACACCCCTGTGAAGTCCTTATTTTAGATGAGAAGATAATCAGAGAGATTGAATGACTTAACCAACTATTTTGCAGCTAACCTATGTGTGTATATGTATATGTATATATATATATATATACACATATGTATATTTATATACACATATAAATACTTATGTGATCTATTGTATAACATAATAAATATTTAATTTTTTAATTATAAGTTTTTATTGACAGAACATATGCATGGGTATTTTTTTACAACATTATCACTTGCACTCACTTCTGTTCTGATTTTTCCCTTCCTTCTCTCTACCCCCTCCCCTAGATGGCAGGAAGTCTTATACATGTTAAATATGTTATAGTATATCCTAGATAGAATATACATGTGCAGATCCGTACAGTGCTCTTGTTGCACAGGAAGAATTGGATTCAAAAGGTAAAAATAACCTGGGAAGAAAAACAAAAATGCAAGTAGTCCACATTCATTTCCCAGTATTCCTTCTCTGGGTGTAGTGATTCTGTCCATCATTGATCAATTGGAACTGAATTAGATCTTCTCTTTGTCAAAAGTATCCACTTCCATCAGAATACATCCTCATACAATATCATTGTTGAGGTATATAATGATCTCCTGGTTCTGCTCATTTCACTTAGCATCAGTTCATGTAAATCTCTCCAAGCCTCTCTGTATTCATCCTGCTGGTCATTTCTTACAGAACAATAATATTCCATAACATTCATATACCACAATTTATCCAACCATTCTCCAATTGATGGACATCCATTCATTTTCCAGTTTCTAGCCATTCTTCTCTAAATTATAATGTTATCTGGGAGCAGGTTTCTTTGGGGGGGAGGGGCTTCTGGGAGTAGCCTTCCTTTCAGTTCAGGCAGGAGTTAAAGTCCAAATCCTTTGTTTCCGTCAAAATCTTATCTCCTTCACTTGGGGCTCTGTTAGTTTTCTGGAGGCCTTCTGGATCTTGCCACTAGTTAGCTTTGCCTCTGCTAGCTTCTGTCTCTAGCTCCCTCCAAATATCTCCGAATCCAAAGGTTTGTACTTCAGCCTCCAGCCAGCACAAAGATGGAAAATGGAATGAATCCATCTTCGCCTCCGAGAGTGGGCTTGTCCTCTCTGACTTCTGAATGTCCCAGACTGAATCCTGGTTGAGACTCCTAGTTTATATATGCTCTCTTAAAGGTGTGAATCTTGTAGAACTCTAATAAGTACTAAGTACATTAGTGAACTAGAGAGCTGTTAAGTACCATGCTAAATTAGATAACTGACTTAGCACCTTGTAAGAATCCTAACAATATGTTTTTTGTTAATTTGGTTATTGATATAGTAAATTATGCTAATAGTTTTCCTAATATTGAACAGCCCTGCATTCCTGGTATAAATCCTACTTGGTCATAGTCATTTTATTCTGGGGATGATTTTCTATAATCTTTTTGCTAATATTTTATTTAAGATTTTAGCATCAATATTCATTAGGGAGATTGGTCTATAATTTTCTTTCTCTATTTTCACCCTACCTGGTTTAGATATCAGTGCCATGTCTGTATCATAAAAGGAATTTGGTAGGACTCCTTCAATCCTTATTTTTTCAAATAGTTTATATAGCATTGGAGTTAATTGTTCTTTAAATGTTTGGTAGAATTCACATGTAAATCCATCTGGTCCTGGGGATTTTTTCTTAAGGAGTTGGTTAATAGCTTGTTCTATTTCTTTTTCTAAGATGGGACTTTTTAACCAATTTACTTCTTCCTCTGTTAATCTAGACAAGCTATATTTTTGAAGGTATCCTTCCATTTCATTTAAGTTATCGAATTTATTGGCATAAAGTTGGGCAAAGTAACTCCTAATTATTGCTCTAATAATTAGTTAGTGGTGAGTTCTCCCTTTTCATTTTTAAGACTAACAATTTGATTTTCCTCTTATCTTTTTTTAAATCAGATTTACTAAGGGTTTATCTATTTTGTTGGTTTTTTTCATAGAACCAACTCTTAGTTTTATTAATTCAATAGGTTTTTTTTACTTTCAATTTTATTAATCTCTCTTTTTATTTTTAGAATTTCAAGTTTAGTGTTTGACTGGGGTTTTTTAATTTGTTCCTTTTCTAGCATTTTTAGTTGCAAGCCCAATTTGCTGACCTTCTCTTTCTCTATTTTATGCAAGTAGGCCTCTAGAGATATAAAATTTTCCCTTATTACCACTTTGGCTGCATCCCACAAATTTTGGTATGACATCTCCTTATTGTCATTTTCTTGGGTGAAGTTATTAATTATGTCTATGATTTGCTGTTTCACCCAATCATCCTTTAGTATGAGATTATTTAATATCCAATTTTTTTGGTCTATTTTCCCCTGGCTTTTTATTGAATATAATTTTCATTGCATCGTGGTCTGAAAAGGATGCATTTACTATTTCTGCCATATTGCATTTGAGTTTGAGGTTTTTATGACCTGATATATGGTCAATTTTTGTATAGGTTCCATGAACTGCTGAAAAGAAAGTGTATTCCTTTCTGTCTCCATTACATTTTCTCCAGAGATCTATCATATCTAGCTTTTCTAGTATTCTATTTACCTCTTTGACTTCTTTCTTATTTATTTTGTGGTTTGATTTATCTAATTCTGAGAGTGCAAGGTTAAGATCTCCCACTATTATAGTTTTGCTGTCTAGTTCTTCTTGCAGCTCTCTTAGTTTCTCTTTTAAGAATTTAGATGCTACCCCACTTGGTGCATATATGTTTAATATAGATAGTGCTTCATTATCCATGCTACCCTTTAGCAAGATATAGTGCCCTTCCTTATCTCTTTTAATTAGATCAATTTTTGCTTTAGCTTGATCTGAGATCAGGATGGCTACCCCTGCTTTTTTGACTTCACCTGAAGCATAGTAGATTTTGCTCCAACCTTTTACCTTTAACCTGCATGTATCTCCCCGCTTCAGGTGTGTTTCCTGTAAACAACATGTTGTAGGATTCTGGCTTTTAATCCATTCTGCTAACCACTTCCTCTTTGTGGGGGAGTTTACCCCCGTTCACATTTATGGTTAAAATGACCAATTCTGTATTACTTGCCATCTTGTTAACCCGGTTTATGCTTTTCTCCCTTCTTTCCCCTTTCCCCCCCTTCTTTCCCCTTTCCCCCCCTTCCCAGTATTAAGCTTGTGAGCACCACTTGCTTCTCACAGCCTTCCCTTTTTAGTATCCCTCCCCCCGCCTTAGAGTTCCTCCCCCTATCGTACCCCTTTCCCTCCCAGTTCCCGTATTCCCTTCCGCTTAGCTTATTCCTTCCCTTTCCACTTTTCCCTTCTCACTTTTCAATGAGGTGGGAGAAGTTTCACCATAGATTGAATATGTCTAAAATTTTTCTCTTAAAGCCAATTCTGAAGGCAGTAAAATACCCACTATATTCATCCCCTCTATTCTTTCTCTCAGATATAATAGGTTTCCTATGCCTCTTCATGAGATGTACTACCCCCACTTTACCCTTTTTCCTAGCAGCTTGTAGTATTTTTTCCTTGGTCTGATAGTTCTGGAATTTAGCCACAATATTTCTTGGAGTTTTGATTTTAGGGTCCCTTTCAGTAGGTCCCCCCTCTGGTCTGCTCAGCGTGAGCTGCCTGCCGTACTCTCACAACCTGCCCTCAGCCTGCGCCAGATCTGACTGTCCCTGCCTGCGAGCAAAAACAGACTTTTTCTGCTGAATTTCGAGGATATCTCTGCTTGGTAATTATTTGTGGGTTTTTTCAGTCAAGCACTAATTCTGAGGCCTTGTCATGAAATAAAGTATTCTGAGAGCAAAAAGGAGCTTAGATAGATGTGTGTGTTCTCTCTGCCATCTTGGCCGGATGTCTAAAGATTTAATTTTTAGAAATCTGAATTAGTCAACACTGTTGAATCCCTTCAAGATTTTTGTTAATATGTGGAATCCCAAGGCCTTAACAATAGATGGCAGGTTTTCTTGTCTTTTTTTTAACCTTTTGATTTCTTCTTCATTCTTTTGTTGATTATCAGGACTGATTGAAATGTCTGGTTTTTTTCTCATTAGCTACATGTCTTTATGTTTTTAATATGTTTTATCTGGTCTGAGTGACCACTAATTTGTTTAAAACTATCTTTCATGTCATCAGTCTGTTTTCTTAGACTTTCTCTTTAGTTAGACACAGTATTAGGGAGCAGTTAATTGTTCTGCACATTGTGCAGGACCCAAAAGAGCTAGTCTGTCCTTCAGTAGTTTGCAATCCAGTTTAAATAGGAAGTGAAAATGTAAGGACTGAAGTCAAGAAACATGGAAAATACAGATCAGTAGAAGGAACATTGCATTTAAAGTCAGAATTTGATTTTGAATTCTTTTTATTCCCATCAAAACCTTGTGAATCACTCAACCTCCCCAATATTAAGTTAGATCGATTAGGAACCACGAACTTGTTTACACACACACACACACACACACACACACACACACACACACATACACACACACATATACATATATGATTTTTTCAATAGAATATATTTTCTTTGCAACCTATTTATTTTATATTAAGCTTTTATTCTGAATTCTGAAAACCCAGAGATTTACCAAATTGCCAAAAGAGTCAGTGAGAAGAAAGATTAAGAACTACTGGCCTAGATGATTCATTCATTTTATGATTGGAGACATCACTTATCACCACAGGAACCCAATAGAATTCATAGGAGATTTTGTGATCTTGGCTTCATTAGCCCTGTGCTGCTGTAAACACCTGAACCAATAAATTATAAATTATTTATGTATGCAAAAGGAGAAGGAACATAAAATAGTGGAATGAAAAGAGTGGATGGAATCTTTCACAGCAGAGATTAGAGTACAGGTGAAAGGAAAGAGGAATTTGGATTGATTGGGGGAAAAAAGCATGTGGCTTTAACTTCTCAGTGATTGTGGGATGCTAACATAACCTTCATAATTTTCTGCATAAGGATAACAATTAGTTACATAATGAAGGACTGGACTTAGGCATTCCTATAGCCTCTTCTACATAGGAAATGGGAGAATTATATAATTTATCCCAGTCTTTCCAAATTCCTAGTATTTCTCTTAATCCAAGGGGCCTCCTTCCCTTTAGCTTTCTTTTTCTTATATTTTTTATATCAGATTTTAGAGGTATAGGGTGATATACGACAAACAGTTAATTAGTCTATTTCCTGAGAAGATAATTTTTTGTTCAATAATGGTTTTGCCTTCATTTGTATGCTGACAGTTCACATTTTTTTCTTAATTTGTCATGTTTAAAGAGGTACTACTTATTTATTTAAATTTTTCTTTTATATCTGTTTTCTTATGTTTTCTCTGAGTTATTTGTATTTGGTATCTTTAGTTAGCAAAAGAGCATTTATTGTATAATCAACTTACTATGCTATAGATTGTACAGATATAGAAAATCCTATCTGTAACTTTCAGTCCAATCCCTTCCTCCTTCCTGAACCATTTTTTTTTCTGGAAGGATTCCTCTTGTTTTGTATTTAATTTTAATTTTTCAGTTTATGGAAGTGGTAAAGCAGTATAAAATGTAACTGATAAAATTCTTAAATATAAATGTACCAAGCAATGAGTCAGTGAGTCAGTAAAAACAGAATTTCCTCTTCATTTCCTATTGATTTATTTAATACTGCTACATGTGCATGCTCTTGGGGATAGAACAATTCAATGCTATGTCTATCTTTTTCATCTCCCTACTTGCTCCACAGAGATATGTGGATTTTATAGCAAAGATCAAAATACTATTTTTAAACCACTGAACTTGAGGTAAAGTGGAAATATCCTGAAGGGTTTTTGAAAATTAGTGTGAACTTCAAGAGTAGACAGTAGGTCAAAATAGAAAAAATTTAAGAAATATCAATCTAGAATAGGCAAATCAATTAATTAAAATGAAGCAGAGAAGCCAGAGGATGAGAAATGGGATGTTGTTGAGTTAGAAGAAAAAAGATGATGTGGTCTGAAATTTCCGCTGTGCCAACCAAGAGGGAATGCAAAGAAGAAAACAGGATATAGCAAAGCAGAAGTCGTGGGAGGATGAGAACAATGCCACTGCAAGCAATGTAATTGTAAATGGGATAACTATGTCAAAAGCAACATCAAAGTAGATAGAGGAGAGGATGTTAAATTTGCCAGGAAGAGGATTGCATAGTGTTTAGAAAAGATATATATGTTAAGATATGTATACATAATAAAGTACATCAAGCATACTTAGAGGACATTCTTATTATGTGCCTGTAATTATAATACATTTAGAAATGGACTGATGAAATAGGAAAATGATATCATGTTCAATAAGGAAATAGGGATAATTGCATCAGAAGTCCATGTGGAGGGTTAAAAATGGTTTTCATAATTTCTTTAGGATTCAGTTATGTCCATAGAAAGGAAGCTTACTGGTCTTAAATCTTATGAACTTAAGGAGAAAAGGAAACTTGGGAGTTTAGTAGAAAGAAAATGAAATTTCTTAGCAATCTAATTATAGCTAACATTTCTATGATGTCTTACTAGACATTGTGCTAAGTACTTTACTATTATCTTATTTTATCATTTGTAGTTTAATTCCTAATTTCAAAATAAATCTAATTCTTCCCTCTAGATATGGCTCAGAAAAATGATTCTTCATTTTCTGACGTTGTCAAGGAAGTTGTAGAGCAACAGCAATCCCAAACATCTGAAATTGAGAAAAACAAAAAAATTCTGTTCCAATTGCAGGTAATTTCATTCATCATATCTTTGTAAAACATTAAATGTATTTAAAACTACTGCATTAATATAAGAGAAATGATTAAAGGTGACATGATGTTTCATTTTTTAGGATGCTTTTTTCAACCATTCAGTTGTATCTAAATTTTATTTATATGAACATTCTAATCATGTGGAAAATGTGTCATTCTGTGCATAAAATTAGTATAAAATATTGAAATATTCCATAAAAGCAGCCACTGAAGGCATAGTGTACAGTGCAAGAGTTGGATTAGGAAGGCCTGAGTTTGATCTCTCCATTAGACATTTACCAGCTATGTGACCACTCAGATGTAAAACTTCCTAGAGATGCTAAGAGGATCAAATGAGTTAACATGGTAATGTTTTGAGAACCTTAAAAGTACTATTTAAATACTAGTTATTATACAACTTAGGGTTCACCTAAGTGTGTGTATAGCAATTCTTTGTGGTTCCTAAAATGCTTATTAATTCAGTTATTTTCAAAATTGTAGAGCACTAATGACTCTTATCTGGATGGAACTTGGGAGCTATCCTTCATCTTTGAAGTTGGAAAAAGGAAGCATGTGTACTCCCTGACTCTCCTTCAGTCCTTTACAGTCTGGCCTTTGGTGCACTTCTCAACTGGAACTCCTCTCTGCAAAGTTACCAGTGCTATTTTAATCACCAAGACTGAAGGTCCTTTCTCAATATCAAACCTTCTTGACCCGAATATCTGGTTTGGGACAGTTGACAGCCTCTCCTGGATATTCTTTCCCAGTTTTTTGTGATGTTCTCTCTCCTCTCCTGGTTTGCCTCCTATTTAGATGGGTAGTCCCTCTCAGTCTCCTTTCCTGGCTCATCATGCACATCATAGACTCTACCTGTCGGGAAGCTCAGTCATCTTCACTCCTTTCTCTAAGAACTTTCTCATCTCCCATGGGTTTAACTTTATCATTTATGCCTATCATCAGCCTAATGCTCTCTCCTAAGGGCTCATTCAGTCCTCCTTAAACTCAATCATTCCTGCAGTTTTCAGGCAGGTCTAACTCTTCAGGATCCCGCTTGGGATTTTCCTGGCAAAGATGCTTAGAGTAGTTTGTATTCCCTTCTCCAGTTCATTTTACAGGTGAGTCACAGAGGCAGACAGCTTAAGTGACTTGTCCAGAATCACACAGCTCATAAATGTCTAAAGTCAGATTTAAATTCACAAGAATGAGTATTTTGGATCCCAAGTCTGGCACTTGATCCACTGCATTACCTATCACTTAAATTTAATTCCACTTCTAAAAGTGAAATCCTTATTCTCCCCCCAACCCAAATTCTTTCTTCTTCCAGACTTCTTTATTTCTGACAAAGGTGCCACCATTCTTCCTTGTCTCAGGTTTGTTACTTTGTCCACCTTCCTGGCTCTCAGTTCTCCCTTATGCTCCATACCCAGTCAGTTGCCTAACCTTGCCATTTATACTTTCACAGTATTTCTCACATATGAGCCAATTTCTCTTTTCATGGACCTACCACTTTAGTTTAGGTCCTTATCCTCTCTCTCTCTCTCTCTCTCTCTCTCTCTCTCTCTCTCTCTCTCTCTCTCTCTCTCTCTCTCTCTCTTTTTAGAAGCAAAGCAAAGTTTATTTTACATTCTTGCAAGCCTGTTGAGCAGAAGGGAGGAAGCACTGCTGGAGGGCAGGGTCAACACTTTTAATCCCTAACACAAATAGGGATTTCCCACCATTCCCACCATTGATCCTCATCCTTATTGGCTGAGGATCTTACATTCTAAATGCGGGAACTACCCAAGAAATTGAACTTGACCAATACTACATAGTTGCCCATATTTGACTGAAATAGGGAGACACTGATGTCATAGGAGGATAGCAGGAAGGGGACTTAAGTATGCTCTTGACTGAATGCTTAAAGTCCTTCAGGCCTATTCAAACTCTGAAGCAGATGAAGCCTTATTCAATTTTCTCAACTGTCTTGAAAGATCTCACATCATCTTGTTCAGTCCCCCCTCTTATTTGTACACTTAGATCTCTTCAAATTCTTGTAACATAATTTCACATTCCCTATATAATTCCTCATCCCCTTCTGGCTCCTGTTGGTCCTCTTGGACCACCTGCTCCCATCCTTGTCCTTTTAACACCATCAATGTAACAGACCCTTCAGTTTTCTCTTACTGAGAGTTATAAGGCGAAACCAAAGGAGCTGCTTCCACCAGCTTTCCCCAAGCCAGGACCACCAAGAAGTTATTGAACGGTGAGGTCCAGGTCTGTAAAGGAACATGAGCAAGTTTCTTAATGTTCTTAGTGACTTCTTTTACTAGATTTCCATTGTCATCAATCTTTATACAACAAATATACAAATCTACTTTCACATAAACTCCCCTTTACTCAGCCAACAAATAATCCAGCACAAGTCTATGTTGTAAAACAGCCTCTCTGGTTTGAGGAGCTTGGTCAGCCAAAAGATCTAGTGCCTCAGCCGTCTGATTAGTGATAATCTCTATAACTGCTTGAAGATTAATTATTCTGTTCAACATATATATTGGGGTTCTATATCCCCAACTTCCATATTGAACCCAGGTGGCTGGCTCATACTCTTTAGCTATTCTTTCTGGAGGCCAGGCATCATCCCACCATTTGCATCTCCAGTCTGAGTAATGGAGGTATCTAAACCCCATTTCCCTCTTCCCAAATCACCATACAACTGAATCCCTAAATATTGGTTTGCCTATTCAGGAAGAAAGAAAAATTTTGGCCTCATTAGTCCAATATAGCAAATCCCTGTCCAATTAAGAAGTAGGTGAGTATAAGCAATTAAGCCACAGATCCAATATTGACCCATTAGAGCAGGTTGTTCCCTCGAAAATATGTCTGAACTCTTCCTTGTAAAAGGGTAATATTGATGGTCTCTTGTCCTGAGGGGACCTTCCCCTACCAAGGTGACATACTGACATTTCCATAAATCTTGTTTCTTTCTCCAACTATAATTGGCAACTGGCCATTGACCTATTAGGTAAGAGGTATTCCAAAATGTGGGAAACAGAATCCCATGTTTCCCAGGTGTCCCTGGGGTGACATTGTACCAACCCCATTGATGTCTAGACAGGTAAAAACTTTTAGTTTTCCAAATCCTTGCAGCCTCCCTCGTATCTCTTAGAGACAGAGAGCCAGACAAAAGAAGGCCTTTTGTCAATCCACAGCAATTCCTAAGGAATTGTGCCAGAGCTTAGAGCTCCAACGACGACTGCAAGTCGTCCTCTTGAATGCAGTGTCCACAAGATAAGGAAAGAAAAAGTTTTTTACCTTGTCCAGAGTTAAGTCCATTCACATACACTATTTCCCAGCTTCAAACTTTGCCCTGTCTGATTTAAGCAGTATGTCCCTTTCCTACTTTCTCTCAATGTTTCTCTTCTAAGTTCCAGAAATTAGTCCCATTAGGAATTTGGGATCAGTTACTAAGAATCCAGGCTGGGCTTAAGGGGATAGGTACCCATGGCCATTGGCTCTATTGTTGGATCCACCACAGATCCAACAATTTGATAAATTAAAAGTTCTCCTATATTCTGCATGAGCAGAAGAAACTGGTTCTTATCTCTGGAAGGTAAAGATCTGGTTTCTATGGCTGTCATGAGGAAATAGGTAAAGCCCCATGAGGGTTTCCCAAAGTAAGTCCCAAAGTAATTAATGTAAGAAAACAAAAGTCATACAGTTACAATGCACTGGATTCAGAATTTGTGTTCCCATTCAGTAGAGGTCCCCTCCTCAAATGTAATTTGAGGTCTCCCCATCTTCAACTGTCCACTTGGATAAAGGTGGCCCAGGAACGAGGGTATGAATAGCAGTGTCTGAGGTCAGTGTCATCTGGTAGGGTCCGACCCAGCACAGAGTCATCCTTCCAGGAATGGATCAACGCCCAATCTCCAGCCTGAATTCTATGAACAGGGAAACCTCTGGGTTGCTGCACAGCAAATTACTTGACTGGTCTGTTCTCTACTGAACCGATTGGAATTTTACCACGGAGTTTTTTCCCTTTGCTTTGCTCCGAGTTTCTCCACTTCGGGCCCACTTTACCTTGGGGAGCAAGGAGAAACCCCTGGATGCTGGCGGGCTGCCTAAATCAGGGCAGGGTACCACCCCACTAGCACCCCAAGGGTTCACCTACTCACCACAAGTAGTGTGATCCCAGACGAGCCCCCAACACTGTGTGGTTCAGAAATGGTGAGGGTCACCATTTAATTAAAAAAAAAAAAGCTGGAGAGATCTCTAGAAGCAAAGCAAAGTTTATTATACATTCTCGTGAGAAGGGCAGCCACCCATCCAGCAGACATTCAAAGGGAGGAAGCCCCTTAGCCTCTCTTGTCCATATTCTTGCAACAGCCTCAGTGGTTTTTCTGGCCTCGAATCACTCATGATTCTAGTCTATTCTGCACACTGCTGCTAAAGTATTTTTTTTTAAGTACAGATCCAATTTCAATGACTCCTATTGATTTGAGATAAAATATAAACTCCTTGGTTTTATTTTTAAAGTACTATATACTTGGTCCCAATCTATCTTTCTAAGCTTATTGTACACTAGTTCTTCTCTCACACTCTGCTATCTAGCCAAGTTGACCTCTCTGTTCATCACAACACTCCATTTTTTTTATCTTCATACCTTTGCATTGGTTGCCTCCCTTGTCTCTGGAATGTATATCCTTCTTACCTCTACCTATAGCATCCCTCTCCTTCTTTAAAATACAGCTCTGCCTTCTGAATGAAGCCTGTCCTGATCCTTCCTGACTCTCCTCAGCTCCTAATGTCCTCCTTCCCTTAGTACCCTGTATTAATTACTTTGTGTATATGTATGTAAACATATTTATAACACATGTTTTTATACTCCTTCACTGGAATGGTAAGTGTTTTGTGAGTAGGTATCATTTCATTCTTTGTACTTGTATCCCTATCACTTAATAGTTCTTGGTATATAATAGGTGTTTAATGAATATTTATTACTCTATTGATTGATAAGCATAAAAGAGCTGAAATGATTACACTTCATGGGTATGGCTAAAAAGACAAATATACAAAGAACAAAGTATTTAAAAATTTTTTATGCAGAAAGATTTTTATTTAATTTTAATCTGTAGTTACAATTAAAATTTCTGCCTTGTTTCCAAATTACTACATAAGATTTATGGCAAACTCAGATATCTTATTGTTCAAAAAGAACCTGAATTCCACTAGCATAGTATTCCTGAACCCAAGATCAGTTCCATGTCATGTTAAGCCTTTAAATGATGGCTTTAGTACAAAGATCTTCAAGAATTACATTTTAACTTGAAAATATACTATCATCACCATCACCACATCCAACAACAACAATAATAAAAAATGACAAATACCATGTATTTATATAAAGTCAGTGATTTTCAATTTTTTTTTAAATGGATGCTAAGACTTACCTGTCCAAATTAACTAACTTGGAGTAATTTAGGCATGTTTTTAGACTTCCTAATTCATATACTTGGGTAGCTCTGTACTTTAGTGGATAAACTACTGGGCTTGGAGTTGAAGACTCCTCTTCATGAGTTCAAATCTTTTTAAAAAATTTTTAATAGCATTTTATTTACAGGTTATATGTATGGGTAATTTTACAGCATTGACAATTGCCAAACCTCTTGTTCCAATTTTTCCCCTCCTTCCTCCCACCTCCTCCCCTAGATGGCAGAGTGACCAGTAGATGTTAAATATATAAAAGTATAAATTAGATACACAATAAGTATACATGACCAAACCGTTATTTTGCTGTACAAAAAGAATCGGACTCTGAAATATTGTACAATTAGTCTGTGAAGGAAATAAAAAATGCAGGCAGACAAAAATATAGGAATTGGGAATTCAATGTAATTAATGGTTCTTAGTCATCTCCCAGAGTTCTTTCGCTGGGCGTAAGTGGTTCAGTTCATTACTTTTCCATTGGAACTGATTTGGTTCATCTCATTGCTGAAGATGGCCAGGTCCATCAGAATGGTCATCATATAGTATTGTTGTTGAAGTAAATAATGATCTCCTGGTCCTGCTCATTTCACTCAGCATCAGTTCAGTTAGTCCATGAGTTCAAATTTGTCCTCAGACATTGACTGTATGACCTTGGATAAGTCACTTAACCCTGTTTGCCTCAATTCCTCATCTGTAAAATTAGCTGGAGCGGGAAATGACAAATATAGCATCAGTATCTTTCCAAGAAAACTCCAAATGGTATCAGAAAGACTTGGATACTATTGAAATAATTTAAAGAAATTTTTCACAAGGGCTTTTTGGATATTTATAACATCATTTGTGGACCATAAAAAATTATCAACTTTTAGAACTCAAGCAGTGGGAGGTTGATGTATCTAGCTTAAAGCTCATCATTGACTGCGATTGCCTTAGCAAATGATTTCACAAGTCTTATGTAGCCCATGGGCTAGATGTTTCCCACCTCTGCCTTAGCAAGTAATATTTTTCCTTTCTTTCAGTCTTTGACCAAATAATATAAATTAGCATAGTTTTAGATTTAAGCATTGATATCAAGGCATCAATTATATTGTGATGACATGGATAATCAGTAGACCAACATTTTTTGTTTGTTAAGCAATAGACTTTTTAATTATATAATAAAAATATGTTCCATTCTTTAAATCACTTTCACATATTTATCTTGTTTAATTCTAACAGCTCTCCAAAATAGAATTATTGTTATTAACACAAATTTTTAAACACATTGTCAAAATATAATGTTACAACCAATAATAAAAGACAAGTGTTTAGAAGTAAGTGAAAATTTAAAAAAAATAGAGCTCTAACTTCTATAAGAATTTTTTAAAAATCACTTTGAAACTTCATTTTATTTTTCATTTTCTTCTACATCAATTTTTCCAATTCTGATAAACACATCTTTTTCAGGTTGTTAATGTGATTTTCCTGCATGCATTATGCATCAAAACAATGGCTTTTCTCTGATGTTGAATAACATGAATTAATAATGATAATGTTAAACTATATTACAGAATGAAGTCCATGAGTTTGAAAAACAAATAGGATCTGTCATAGCAGAGACCAAAGAAACAGAAAAGCACATCTGTCAGCAAGAAAGTGAAATAGAAAAAACCAAGCTTCATTGTGAAAGCCTAAAGACTCAAATCAAATCCTTACATGCAGAAAATGTAAAGCTCAAATTTTCCATAGAAACTGCACAAGAAGAGTTTGAAGAGTACCTTCTAAGAAATAAAACATATGATGAGAAAATAAGAATATATAAAGAAGATATTGCTAAAGCAGAAAATAAATGGCCATTTGTAATTGAACTCCATCAGAAAAAAGAACAAGTTAAAAAATTAATAGCAAAGAAAAAGGAATTGATTTGTGATCTCCAGAATCCAGAAGGAAACATAAAAGAAGCACAGGTTTGAAATATTCTTTTTTAGAATTCCTTTTTATTATTTTTTGCAAGCACTATATAATTCATTAGCTGATAGGGAAGTGTTAATTCATAATTAAGCAGTCATCCTACTTGTTAAATTCTGTTTTAAATAGGTCTATAAGCTGCTCAGATGTCTTTCATAATTCTTCTCAACTTTATCAGATGTTTGAAATGAGTGACAACAGTGCCAAATATGTGAAGGAATATCTGAAAATGAACTAAAATCAGATTTATAAAAATATATAGGACAAAAATCCTATGAGCAATTAATCCATTTGTGGTTAAAAACTGTGATCCAAAGAAGTGCTGAAGCACTTAGTTCCAGACTGTTAGATCTAAACCAACTGAAATCAATTTAGAATGCCTAATGCTAATACGGAAATAATATGAATTAATGATTGCACCTTAAGCTGTCTTCTTATTCCTGCTGTTCTTTGAAGACTGGGAGCTACAAACTTTTAAGATGTTGGTCATTTCTTAGTGTTGTTGCTGGGTAATAGTCACTAAGAATGCCACTTATCTTTGTATCTTCTTTCCATTTGATTCTTGGTTCTTTTTCAGAATTTAAGGGATGTTGTTAATTTCAATTGTATAGAATAGAAATATTTAAATGTTGCTTAAAAGCTTCTGGGTAATGTTTTTTTAAGTCACAATGATGATTCTGTCTAAGATTTTATGTACTAGTAGTCATTTTCAATTGAACCGTGTACTTTTGATTTTATATATAGGAAGAAATTAAGATTTTAAAAGATAAAATTGTAACTGTAGCAGCATCTATCTCCACAAAAAATAATTTGCTTGAGGAAGAGAAAAAAGTACATGAAAAACTGATAAAAGAAATAGAGGTAAGTTTTACATATTTGAGTTAATTTTTAAAAATCTCAGGTCTATATCACATAATAATTTTAATGCAATTAATTGTCAGTTATCCATTCTAGTGAAGGCAAAGGAGTCAGTAATCCAAATGTAAAAAAAAATCTAGTTACATGTTGGATTTTGAAATGGGAATCCTACTTTTTGGAGATTTATAAAACTTCACCACAAAAGATATGGTGACTCTGCTCATTTTTACTATCATTGTCTCCAAGCCGTGGTTCATTAATTCATACAGCTGCTCTGTTAACCATGGAATGGTATGTGTATATTTATATATTTTTACCTGTTTGAAATGGAAGTAGCCTCAAAAGTACACAGTGTTATATGTGGAGGAATTCAAGGACATTATCTGATCAGCGCTAGACTAAGAAAATGCAAAATGTCCATCTAAAATGCAGCAGTCTTTTTTTTTTTATTATAACTTTTTATTGACAGAGCCCATGACTGGGTAATTTTTTTACAACATTATCTCTTGCACTCACTTCTGTTCCGATTTTTCCCCTCTCTCTCTCCATCCCCTCCCCGTGATGGCAAGCAGTCCTATACAAGTTAAATATGTCACAGTATATCCTAGATACAATATATCTGTGCAGAGCTTGAACAGTTCTCTTGTTGCACAGGGAGAATCAGATTCAGAAGGCATAAATAACCCGGGAAGAAAAACAAAAATGCAAGCAGTTTATATTCATCTCCCAGTGTTCTTTCTTTGGGTGTAGCTGCTTCTGTCCATCCTTGATCAATTGAAACTGAATTAGCTCTCTTTATCGAAGAGATCCACTTCCATTAGGATACATCCTCAAACAGTATCGTTGTTGAGGTATATAATGATCTCCTGGTTCTGCTCATTTCACTCAGCATCAGTTTATGTAAGTCTCGCCAGTCCTCTCTGTATTCATCCTGCTGGTCATTCCTTACAGAACAATAATATTCCATAACGTTCATATACCACAATTTACTCAACCATTCTCCAATTGATGGGCATCCATTCAATTTCCAGCTTCTAGCCACTACAAACAGGGCTGCCACAAACATTTTGGCACATACAGGTCCCTTTTTCTTCTTTCGTATCTCTTTGGGGTATAAGCCCAGTAGTAGCACTGCTGGATCAAAGGGTATGCCCAGTTTGATAACTTTTTGAGCATAGTTCCAAATTGCTCTCCAGAATGGCTGGATGTGTTCACAATTCCACCAACAATGTATCAGTGTCCCTGTTTTCCCACATCCCCTCCAACATTCCGCATTATCTTTCCCACTCATTCTAGCCAATCTGACAGGTGTGTAGTGGTATCTCAGAGTTGTCTTAATTTGCATTTCTCTGATTAATAATGACTTGGGATTATCTTCATATGGCTAGAAATAGTTTGAATTTCTTTGTCTGAGAATTGTCTGTTCATATCCTTTGACCATTTATCAGTTGGAGAATGGCAATGCAGCAGTCTTGATCAGAAATGTCTACAGTAAAGAATTTGATCTGATGTTATTTCTTTTAGGCCTTTAGTTGAGAACTAGAGAAGCCAATCCCATAATGTCTTATGAATGTTTATTCAGCCTTCTTTCTCAATTTTGACCTGTCCAGGATTCAAAACCAAATTTTTCTTCCCAAGATATGATATGGCATATCTCATCAGAGGTAGAATTTAAATCCTGATTGTGCCATTTATTTTCTTTATTTCACTTAGTCCCTTTGAAATTGTTTCCATGTTTAATAAATTGCAAGGTTGAACCTAGTAACCTCTAAGTTCCCTTCCAGCCCTAAATCTGTGATCCTTTTAGACTTCCTTTTCACAGACTTGAGTCTCCAAGCAAAAACCTTTTGATGCCTTTCCCTTAAAAATTGAGTTTTGTTACTATTTATTTTTTCCCATGAATGCTGCAAGATCTGTTTTGTAGGCTTGTTAAGGTTTGAGGGCGAATATCAGGCATGATCAGTTCAGGAATATAAAGAGGGAATAGAAGTTTGAGATGCTGAGGGAAGCCAGCAACAAAAGCAAAGGGAAAACAAGCATGATGCAAAAAGAAAGCTCTTAGAGGGATTAGGCGATTGACACTACAAATAGTGAACCTCTGAGGTGGGAAGCACATATGAATTGGTGTAACTGGTCTCACTCATTGTACTGTTCATTCTGGAGGATTATATATTTCTAGATTCCTGAAATGACTATTCTGTGATTTCATGCTTATGTTTATGAAAAAACAAGAAGTAGTTATCATACTTTCAGAACTAAAAGGATTCCATCAATGTCATGTCTTAGTAAATTAAAAAAATGACTAAGCAAATGAATAGATGAATGGATAGATGAACATATGAATGAAAATAGTGTTTCTTATGCTCTCATCATTTTTCAGTCATCGTGCTAAACCCTGGCATTACAAAAACTAAAACAAATAGTTTCTTCATCTTGAAATGGATTCAGTGATCATTTTTTGATCATTTTGCTGATGATTCTCTCTCATGACCTCCAACCTCACATCAACAAATCAGACTGCCTTGTGGGCATCTCAAGCATAATGTGTCCAAGTGGGATTCATTATCTTTTTCTCTCCATCTTACCCCTGAGTCTAACTGTTCTCCCAGGTTCCCAGGCTTCTACACTTGGTATCATTCTTCCCCCTACATTCACCCAGCAGATGTGCTCTGCTACTGTCATGTCGTTTCTACCTACCACATCTCTAGGGTCTGTCTCCCCTCCCAACTCACTGTTGCATAGTCTGCGAATTCTGTTCTCCCAGACCCAAATCCCTTCTCACTTAACTGCCAGAATGATCTTACCTCCGCATCAAATATTAAATCTTTAATTTGGCTTGGAAAGTCCCTCATACTTTGTCCCTTTCCTACTTTTCTAGAAGTCTTACACTTTACTCTCCTCCTTGTATTCAGTCATACTTGCCTTCTTGTTATTTCTCACATATCTGACAGTGTCTTTTTGCCAGTTCCCTTCTATGATTTTCCATTTTTACGGACTAGCTTTCCTAAATTCCTTCAAATTACTTAGCTTTAGTCTACTTTTTGTAAGGGATCTTTCCTTCCTTCTCCCCATCTCCTCCCATTTGTCCAGCTAGAGCCATCATTCTAAGATCACTGCCCATTTACACTGTGCATATCAAGTATGTACAGAGTTGTTCAAGTCTTGTCCCCTTATTAGAAGCTACATTCCTTGAAGTCAGGGAACATATTTTTGTCTGTCTTTGTGTCCTCATAATTATTAAGCTCCTGTACCTAGTAAACTTTTAATAAATGCTCAAGTATTCAATAATACTTCATTTCCAGTAATAGTAGTAGATATGATTACTACTCCCAAAGTAAACCTGTAATGGCAGCTTGAGGCAAGGGGTCTGGATCAATCCAGAAATGGTAAAGGCTTATCCCAAACTTCTTCTTAAAAGTTCATCACATATTAGCCAACTTTTTGTTGATGAGTCTTTCTGAACTTAGTGAGGTTGGTCCCCTAGACACCAGAGGTACATGCCTAAAACTATCCAGCTTATAAGAAACAAATAAAGCTTGTGTTGTACTAGTCATTCTTTGGAAAGCTCAAGGACATTTCCATACCCCAAGGAGACATGTTGGGCTTTAATGGAAAAATAATTATTCTATTGTTTTTTATAGAGCATATAAAACTTCAAATAGGACTGAATTTTATACTAGTACATTACCATAGAGAGAGGCCTTAGTGACAATTCATGTTCACATGGTTGTAGAAAGAAATTTAGAATAGAGAGAAAAGAGATTAAAAATAAAAATCTACAATGAAACTACAAGTCTAAAAATAATGCATCTTAAGTATATTAATTTAGAAATGGATTATTGTTTCTAACTTACTACATCTAATTCAGAACAATATCAAGATACAAACGGAATGCTCTTACACAGCATCCCATGAGTATAATTTACATTTCACTGAGATAAAAATAAAAATTACTTTTCTGGCCAAGATTAATATTCTCAGATGTTAAGTCTTCTATTTTAAGGGTTCATGTCTATTTCAATGGCATTGATGTTTAGTTTTAGATGGAAGGGTGGATGAATCTAAGACTTTCATTTTTTATCACTTCAGCAGATAACTTGCTGCACTGAAAATTAATGAACTGTTTCAAAGCCTTATAACAGCCAGTTTTGTCAAGAATATCTTTTCCATTATAATTTTAGCTTTATTACCTTTAATACATTCAAAGTAGTTCTGTGTTAACGCTATCATAATATTAAAGTTGAAAAAATAAAACTTTAAAAATTAGGTGCCTCAAGATTAAGTTATAAAAATAAAGATTAATATATTTTATGTTATGTATATTATATTATATAATAACAATAATAATCATAGAAGCTTGAAAACATCCTATCCACTAATTTTTCTCTTCTTTGAAGAAATTTCAGTAAAACATCATTAAGAAGTATTCTTTAAATAGCTAGTTTCAAAGCTAAAATAATTTTGTGTTGCCCATTATACCTTTTGCCTCTTAGTAAGACACTACATGGCTTTGTGGAAAGAGCCCTGGACTTGAAATCAAGCAACAAGCATTATTATCTATTGTGTGCTAGAATCAGGTAGTACATGAGTTTGAAGCACGCCTCTGACAATTACTAGATGTTTTACTATGGTTAAAGTAATTTATTCTCTCTAAGCCTCTGTTTTCACATTTGTAAAGTGTGGTGAATAATAACTTACAAAGTTATTGTGAGGCTTAAATAAGATAATGTACATAAAAGCTTTTAAAATCTTAAAATGCTACATTAGTGTCAGCTATTATTAGTGTTTCTTTTTCATTTCTTGCCTTCATGAAATTTCTACTCAAATGTCTTATACTTGAGTACCGGAATCATTTAATTGACAAAGGGTTTATTACATCCAGAAACTGAAGTAGAGGTTCTACCAGTAGAGCATCCAGAAGGTCTATCTTATCAAGCTGTAAAGATTTGACACATAATGTGTCCAGTGACATAGAATATGGTTGTCATTTAAGGACTAGCAAATTTCTCAGAGAGACCCATGAACAAAAACTTGGGCACCAGGAGATTAATTTTTTTGGCTATTGTAATCTATAAAAAAGAATGACTCCTCACTCTAACAAGTGTTATATTATATTCTGTTCAATTGGAGGGAGTGAATGCACTAATTGGAAATTACAGATTCATTGAAGTACTGTACTCCTACAGCTAGGTCCTTAGTATAAAAAAAGGATTTTTGCTTGTGTGCTGGGCTCCCTTACTTAAAAAGACTATAGAGAAATTAGAGAACATTCATTAACTCTAAGCTCCTAGAGTTTAAGAGAGTATATTTAACCTACTTTTTAAGAATAAGTACAAAAGTGACTAAGGATTTGGAAAATAATATTTAAAGTATTTTAAGGGGAAAAACTATCAAGGTGATTTGAAACTTAAAGTATATCAAGATTTTACGTCGCTTCAGAAAGGGGGAGGAGGGAGTAGGGCAGAGTCTACACTGGTACCAGGAAGACCTGGTTTTAAGGTTCCCTTTCCCGATTCTGGCTGCAAGATCAAAGTTCTTCACCTCTCAGTGCCTAGGTCTCTCTAATACTCTAAGTATGGAGAAGACGTAGGTGGGCTCTGAAGAGAAAGTTCCCCATTACAGTGAAGTTGCAGGTATAGCCAAACAGAAAACAGAAGGTGGGGACCAAATATTTTCTACTAAAAGTAGAGACAAGAGGAAATCATGCAAATTTTTTATATTTACAACTACACATTTCAGAAGTTTTCTTATTCCAAGCCATCCTTTCCTGACCTTGTGGGAAGATACTTTTCATCTATTTTTCATAAAAGAAATATTCACAATGTCCTACTCTTGAGCTCAGATGCCATCTCATGCAAACCCTTCATTCTGCAGATGAGGGAGTTTATGTGACTCCCCAAGGTCACCTAGGTCAGGACCATCAAATACAGTGTTTGATGCAGGTCCTCTGATCTCTAAGCCTTATAAGTGTCAGAGCGGCTGGTGGGTCTGCCTGCCGCACATCACACCCCAATCCAGGCCGTCTTCATCCAGCTGCCCAAGGGACTTTCCTGTAGCTCTGGTCTCACTATACTCACTAAACTCTAGAGGCTCCTATTACTCCAACTTAAATACAGAATCCTCTTTTTGGCTTTCACAGCCCTTTATAACCAGCCCCCCCCCCAAAAAAAAAAAAAAACCAACCTTTCCATTCTTCTTAAACACACACACACACACACACACACACACACACACACACACACACAATCTTCTCTTCACTGGCCCTTTCACAACATCCTCCTGAATTCAGTTATGATGACTTCCTGGCCATTCCACAGATAAGACACTCCATCTTTCAGCTCCAGGCATTTTCTCTGGCTATCTGCTCATGAGAGAATGTTCTCCTTCATTTCCACCTCCTAGTTTCTCTCACTTCTTTCAAGTCCCTTTCAAATTCCACCTAAAGCTGGAAACTTTTTCCAATTTTTCTTAATTCTGGTGTCTGTCCACTATTAATTATTTCCCACTATTCCTGTATGTAGCTAGTTCATGTAGTCTGCATTTGCTTGTTGTCTCCCCCATTAGACTGTGAACTTCTTGAGAACAAAAACTGTTTTTTACCTTTCTTTATATTCCCAGTGCTTAGTACAGTGGCTGGCTTATTAAGACTAGGACTCAGCTCTCATGTCTCCTAATATAGTTTTCTTTTCATTATTTCATGATGCATGTAAAGAGTTCATTAAGATTGTGAATAAAAACCCCTTAGAATAGGTTCATAAAATATGACTTCATATATAGAATGAATATCTTATTTCTTCCTTTCTTAATGCATAGAACAAGGAAACTGAAAGTAATAATAAAATTAAGAAAAAGTAACATTTAAAGTCTTTCTTTTGAATACTTAAAATAGAAAAATGTTTAAACTTAATTGAGATCACCTAGGTTAGTCCGTTGTAAACCATGCTTGGGCAAAACAGTTGATTAGACCAGAGTATCACATCACTCCACTGTGTTGGTTCTACCTGTGACCCTTCATCACAATCACTAATTAGTTCAAGAAACTGATGTGGATGTCAACCCACCTATACCCAGGATACAAAATTATATATTTCAGAGAACTGTACCTATAGTGTGAGCTATGCCTCCCACATCATCATTATGATCCAAGTTTAGGTATGTTCTGGTGTAGTAAATTAGATCAGCTTTCAAACTCCCCACTAACTCCATGATCCTTTAACAGTTAAGGTCCTTTAAATAACCAGTACCAACATCAGGGAGCTTTAGGTTTCTCTTCAAGTCTCTGAAAACACACTGTGATTTATCCTATACAAGTTGGATTTTTTCATTTTAATCCCAAGTATGTGTGGTGCATGCATATTCTTAAAAGATAACCTAAAATTAATATACAACATGTGGAGAATAATTATTTAACATTTTTAACAACCTTGAAAGCAAAACTGCTGTTTGAAACCACTCTTTTCTTACAAATCTGTGAAAATGATAAACACTTACAGATTTTAATTATTATCACTAGCTTGTTTGATGTAATTTATGGGGCAAGAATTGTCAATTCCACCTTCCCTAAGTCTCCTGAATTCATTATAATAATTATAAAAAGGATTTTTAGAATCAGGAATAACCTCAGAGTTCACCAGTTCCTCATTTTATAGAAGGAATAGGTGAGGCTAAGAGACATTGAGTGATTTATACAAAGCCACCCAGCTAATTTGTCACAGACCAAGATTAGTACTCTACTTTCTAGGGTGGTAGACTTTTTTTTTCCCCTACTTTACTATCTCACAGCATTACTCTATCCCTTTTTTATATATAGAAAACCATTCTATGCCTACTTATCAGTTTTTTTCTGGAGATAGCATCTTCCTTCATAGGTTCTTTGTATTTAATTTGAATATTTATAATTTAGAATAGCTTAGTCCTTCCTTTATTCTTCAACAATATTGCTGTTATGCTATATGACATTCTCTTGCTTCTTCTCATTTTGCTCTTCATTATTTCATGCAAGGCTTTCCATGGTTTTCTAAAGCAAACCTGTTTATCATTTTTACAGCACAGTAATATTTCATCACAATCACATACCACAATTTATTCAGCCATTCCCCAATTTCTAGTTCTTTGCCACTGTAAAGAGAGGTGCTATAAATACTTTAGTTTCCATTTTCTCTGGTCACCTTAGGAAACAGATGTAATAGTGGTATTGCTTTGTCAAAAAGTCTACACAGTTTTATAACTCTTTGTACAAAATTCCAGGTTGCTTTCCAAAATGGTTGAATCAGTTCACAGTTTCACCAAGTGTGTTGGTGTCCCAATTTTTCTACATGTTCTCCAACATTTGTCATTTTCTCCTTCTATCATTTTGGCCAATCTGATCGGTGTGAGATGACATGTTAAAGTCATTGTAATTTGTATTTCTCTAATAGATAGTGATTCAGAGCATTTTTTCATATTTGAATTTCTTGGATTTCTTCATTCCTAAACCACCTATTCATACACTTTGACTGTTTATCAATTAGGTAATGACTTATATTCTTGTTGGAAAAGAAAACGTAAACCTCCCTAATTCCATCCCCCAACCCCCCCCCCCCAAAAAAAAAAAAACTTCAAGAAAAATAAAGTTGTTTTTTTTTTTTAAGAATGTTTCAATCAATTCTTTCTCTGGGTATGGATAGCATTTTTCATTATAAGTTCTTCAGAGCAATCTTAGATCACTGTATTACTGAGAATGGTAAAATCATTCAGAGTTGATCATCCCACAACATTGCTATTACTTTGTACAGTACATTTCATTTTGCTTGAGTTCAAGGAGAACTTTCCAGGTTTCTCTAAGAGCATCATTTTTCTCATTTCCCATAGAACAATAATATTCCATCATAATCACACACCACAATGCTTTCTGTCTCTTATTCATTCATCTAATAATCAGTCTGTTAGGTAATATGTTACATGTTAATTTTTTTTCCTAATTTACTCGTGATATCTCCCTTTAAATTGTGGCTGTTTAACCATTTTGACCTTATCTTGGTAAATGGTGTAAAAATGATCTCTATATAGTTTCTGTCAGATTGATTTCTAGTTATCTAACAATTTTTTTTTGTTTGGTGGGGTTGTTTGTTTGTTTTTTTGAGGCAATCGGGGTTATATGACTTGCTTAGAATCACACAGCTAGTAAGTATTAAGTGTCTGAGGTCACATTTGAACTCATATCCTCTTCATTTCAAGGCTGGTGCTCTAACCACTGTGTCACGAAGTTTTTTTTTTTTTTTTTTTTTTTAATCAAAGAGTGAATTCTTATTTCAAAAGGTTAAATCTTTACATTTGTCAAACAAAAGATTATTATAATTATTTACTACTAAGTATTACATGTCTACTCTGTTCCACTGATCCACTTTTCTTCATCTTAGCCAATATCATAGTAGTTTTGATAATTACTATCTTATAATATAGTTTAAGACCTGGTACTGCTAAATCTCTTTCCTTTACTTTTTTTCCCATTAATTCCCCTGATATTCTTGTCTTTTTATTCTTTTGAATGAATTTCTCTATTATTTTTGCTAGCTCAATAAAATATTCTTTGATCATTTATTTGGGATGGCATTGAATAAAGTAGACTAGATAGAATTGTCATTTTTATTATATTGGCTTTGTCCATTCATGAAGAATTTACATCTCCCCAGTTATTTTAATTGGACTCTCTTTTGTATAAAAATTGTTTTATAATTATGTTCATGTAGTTCCTGAGCTTGTCTTGCCTAGTATATTCCCAGGTATTTTATGCTATCTAGTCATATACTTGATTATATTTTTCTATGAATTTTTGTGTTCTTTTTAATTATATTAATCCTGCCTCTTTTAGTCTTTAAGTTTGTTGAAGCACAAACTATGTCTAGTGTTTCTTTTACACCTTCCCACAGATGCTGGTAGGGCTCTTTGAATACAGTGGGAACAAGGAAGACTTGGATTGTGCTTTTTCTCAATATGCATACATATATAATACATATATGTATATAAGCATACATACCTACAAGATTTGTATAACATGCTATGTCAAAATATATGTATATATGCTATAGAAACATGGATGTGTACATATAGGTTCATAGTACATATGTGCATATATAATTATATATCTTAATTAGGATGAAGGAGTCAACCTCTTCTGAGGAAGTTTCTAAGACCAATGAAATCAGAGTTCTAGTTTCTTTCCCTGTCCTTTTATGTGCTTGACACTGCTAAGGGCTTGAAATACAAAGAAAAAACAGTCCCTGCCATCAAGGGGTTTATATTTTAACGAGCATCAACATATATAAAATGACATACAAGATAAATTCAGAGACAATAGGCAGAGGAATGTACTAATATCTGGCAGATAGAAGGGCGTTCTAGAGCCCAGTTTCTTAAACTGGGATTTACAGCTCCACATAGGGTCTCATAACTGAATGTGGGGATTATGAAATAATGATTTGTTATCAGCAGATGTTTGATTTGTATACCTATTTTATAAATGTATATACCTGGATCATGTAAAAAATTTTCCAGCACAAAGGGGTTGAGAGTGGAAAAAGTTTAAAAAGTCCTGTTCTAAAGGAAGCAATGTTTGAGCTGAGTTATATAGGAAGCTAGGATCTCTAGAAATTGGAGGCTGATTTAGGGAGATGATTTGGGGCATAAGAACAGCCAGTGGAAAGGCATGAATGCCTGAGATGGAATGATGTATGTGAGGGAAAGAAAAGAGACCTAGAGGGAGTGGGAGAGGAATCAAATGTAAGAATACTGGAAAAGTAAAGGCTGGGTAAATATAATTTATTTTTAACTTTTGTTTTCATCACTTTCATTTTCCTTGAAAAATGTCTCTGGCTTTCCTACATAGTGTTGACTAGTAATTTACATTTACAAAAGCACTTTAATGTTTGTGGGGCAGCTGTGAATAGAGTATCATGCCTGAAATCAGGAAGACTCATTTTTCTAAATTTAAAGATGGCCTTGTTGTGCCACAGTTCCCTTTTATTGTCCTGACTCAGTTTCCCTAATTGTCCTGACTCAGTTTCCCTAAATCGTCCTGACTCAGTTTCTAATTGTTCTGCTTAATCTTGCAGCATCACCCCTCCCACCTAATCATGATGATCCAGATAAGGAGAAAGACCTTCTATCTTAGACATCATGAACCCAGCCCTTCCTTACTTATCAGAAGGTCTGGTGCCTCCCCCAACCTTGTCAGAACTGGATTGATAGTCTGTTCATGCTTTCAGTGCTCTGACTCTGCCCCAGTCTCAATCTACCCCTGTAGCTGAGCCATGTGTGTATATATGTTTCCTGGGAAGCTCACATGAGCTGCTGGATGCTTTGGACATCAGCCCCTGGGGGCAGCATGTCCCCAGTACAATCTCTCCTTTCAAATAAATTATTAAAAACTCTCTAATCTCTATCTTGCCTCAGTTTCTCCTGCATTGGATTTTGGAGACCCCAGTGAGAGATGAGAGCAGGTCTCTGCCTTGCGCCTGAGGTAGTTGAGGATCTGGGTTCTTGGCCTGGAGAAGCTAGTCCTCTGGATTTCTCTAGAGTCTAGGGGAAAGAGAACAGGTTTTCAGCCACAGCCATGCCCGACAGTGGACACTCCATTTTGGCCACAGGAAAATTAAGTCTGGATGTTTTAGGACATAATCTGATCTATCTGTTATAGCATCTGGACTCTCAGAATAATAAAATACCGAAGGGCATTAAATTCTGAGAAGGGTATCATTCCAGGATGCTGGCTGATCCCTCTGGTTTTTTGTCTTCTAAGACACATCTGGTCTGAGCTGACTCTGAGCGCCTTTTGGGGAACTCTCTGGTTATATGTGTTAAATGTTTTGGTTAATGTTGTAACTGTGCAGTCTGTGTTCTGTGTGACTTATCTGTTTTGTTACTGCAAGAGCTCTGTTAAGTTTTAAGAACAGTGATTAAGAATTGGTTATTTCAATGTTGCAACTGTTTTCAGTATAAAATTTCCTTGTAATTTTAAACTTTTTTACCTGTTGTACTAATTTGTAAGTAAAGGAATAGAAAAGCTTGGCTATTTTAAAATTGGCAGACGGTTTTTCCTTGGAGCAGGTTTTCAAAGCCTGCTAGAGTAAAGGGCAATATAACCTTATCTGATTGAAATTCAGGCAGGAGAAAACATTTGATTAGGAATTTTAGGATGATTCTGAAATTGTGGGAAATAATTTTACTGTTGCCCATGCAGGCTGGATTTGGTTATCTTTGAGTATAAGATCTTAAAAACAAAGGCTTGTTAAAAAGAAGTTCTGTTAACTTGCCTGAAAGGGGTGCTGTGCCTCTAATTAGGTAAAGTATATTACCTTCTGAAACACTTTGGATAATTCGTTAACATTATAAGTTATGCTTTAAATCCAGCTCTGCTGGACATATATGGGTTTTATGGAATTATTTAGCTATTCACTGTATTGTGAATCTTAACAGTTTTGAAGGGAAAAGGAGAGGAGAATGAAAGTGATTTATGAAGAATTGATTTGTATGAGCAATTAAAGGTTTGCATGACTTTAGGAAGTAAGAGAAAGTATTAGGAAGGTATTTGGAAAGAGAAAGAAGAGGTGGGGGAGGGAGAAACGGGAGAGGATCTTTTGTCTTCGAAGGTTAAGATTAAACTCCCTCTTCCACTGCTTTCTGCTACTTGAGCAATGGAGCTTCTAGTTAGAAAGGTTGTTGGGAACTGGTTAAAGTATGTAGCAAGAGGGAAAGAGGAAGTTGAGCAGAGGATCAGGAAGTGTGGTGGAGTTAGGAGAAAGTCCACATGGAATAGGGGAAAGGCAGAAGGGTGGCTATGTGAAGTCCCCTTCCCCCAATTAAGCCTCATATAGAAGAGTGGCCATGTGGAATCCTTTCCCCTCCACTAAGTGTGTTCCAGCCACTTTCTTTATAGGCTTGGCTTTGGCAAGTGATTTTAAGAGATAGACCCACTTTTAAGTTAATTGATTAAATATTTGTTTCTTTTGCTACATAATGGTTTCCTTGGTTAAGGAATATGGTCATAAATGTGATCTATAATCTGATAGAGTTATTTCTAAAAGTTTAATTGATATTTATAAGAATCTTTCAGATTCTCTTATGTGGTCTTAGGATATTCTGTATAAGTTTTAATTAATTGTATTGAGTCATCCTGAAGTCATTTAAAGGGCCTCTGAAAATAATAGTTTTTTTTCTTAGTCCTTTTGGAAATGTTTCTGTTATGGACAATATGCAATTTGGAATTTTTTCTATGAATTGGGTGTTTTTAAAACAATGATTTGTATGTTCAACTTGTATATCTATTTGGGTATGAAAAATGTAAACTTACTGGGACAAATTTCTTACTGTTATCAATATAAGGTCATGCTAAATACCTGGTTGGGATTTTTCTGAAAGTTTGGTTAATGGGATTTGTTATTGGAGGTAAAATTTCTTGTGCTTACAGTTAATGCTATTTGAGAGTTTTAAAGCTCTACCCTCTGACATTTAGTGGGACAATTAAAATAGTTATGTCCCTGCATTTTTTTTTCCTTCTGTGACTTCTCTAATGAGAGCAATGGTCAATAGAAACTGTTAATGCATTCAATTATGTCATACCTTGCTATTTCCAATCTGGTTATATATAATCATTATATCCTAAATAGTTGGGCAAATAAGTATTTAGCCTGATCATCTATCTGTACTGGATATTGTGTCTGGATATTTAAGTGTTTTTAAAGGACAATAAACAGTGGTTTGTGAAACCTAACTGCTGTTTTTATTGGGACTACAGCCATTTGCCTATCCTGTGAAGCAAACTCATCTCTTCACATAGGAAGCTGCTGGCTCTTCACGTTTTGCAGCAGTCTGGTGAACCAAATCTTTCTATCTCAGACTGTTCTAACCTTTATTTGTTAGATTTTTTTTGTTGTTGTTGTTCTAGATTTTGGTCAAATTACAGATTATTGAACTGCTTCTGGGACATGGATCAGCCTATCTTAGGCTTTGGTATCAGGCAGCACACCACACCTAACCCCTGGACTGAGCATCTCGGCCCATCCTCAGCATGAAGCAGGTTTTGAATGAGAGACCATTGCCCCTGCTCCTAGCATACTTTGGACTGATATGAGGAATTTGGGAATGCTTGATGAATGACTGTTAAACCCTCAGTGGGTCAGCTATTACTGTGTATTTAAGATTTGGGATGGAAATTGTTAAACTTGTGTAACCATTGTTGTTATATTTGGAGGATTTTTAGGAAACTTACTGTACTAGTCTGTTATGTATAGGAATTTTGAGGCATTCTTGGGATTTATGTATGTGGTATGGTTATTTGATAATTCCTTTCCATGAGAAAAAAGGAAGGAAGAGATAGGAAATAGGGGAAACTGGTGGATTTTTCTCAATACCTGAAAGAATGGGAACCCCTAGTTTGCCTTAGGCACTTCTGCCATACTCCTTATCTCACTAGTTCAGATTGAATTGAAAGCTTTCTGGCAGTCTTCTTTTTTTCATTTTTACTATGCTTTAGCTTTGGGACCCTTATTCTGTTAGAATTGCCCTGGCAGACTCAGTTTTTGGGATTATTTTTTAGAAACAACCAGAAATCAGACACCTATCTTGGGACTCTTTGATCTGTTTCTCCAGTCCTGTAAACCCTGTTCCTTAATTAATATTTTAGCAATCTCAAAGGATCTTGCAGTTTGGTGCCAGGCCTCTAAAAGTTCGGGGTTTGCCTGCCTTGATCTAACTTTGCATACTCTGACACTCTACTCAGAAATCTGGATCCTTTCTACAGCCCTGTTTGTTCCTCTGGGTGGGGACAGGTGGAGCTACTCCAAGCCTTATCCTTCCTTCTCCCCTGGAGCGAGTCGCCCTTCTGAATGGGTCTTCAGTCCTTGAGCCCTGCTGCTCTGTAAGAAGAGGCTGAGTTTAATTCACAAATGATCACAGACCTAACTCACAGTGAATTGTCCATCTCAAACTGGATTCTCTGGCTGAGATGCTCCCCAACCAGACGTGCTTGCAACAGGAAGCCTTTGTACTGCTGATTAACTCTGGGGTTATCAAGGAAAGACTTGTCCTTGCCATAAGACCTTGCATTTTTCTAGTTTTATTTTGGTTCACAAAGGGTTGTTGCAAAATTATGGTGCTAGACCTTACGGGTATCAAGAGGAAGGTGAGTCAATGATTTGAATATTCAGAAAAAAGAGAGTGTGGAATGTTGTGCCACAGTTCCCTTTTATTGTCCTGACTCAGTTTACCTAATTGTTCTGACTCAGTTTCCCTAAATTGTCCTGCCTCGTTTTCCCTGAATTGTTCTGCCTCAGTTCCTAATTGTTCTGCTCAATCCTGCAACACCCACCCCTCTCTCCTAATCATCATGATCCAGATAAGGAGAAAGACTTTCTATCTTAGACATCATGACCCCAGCCCTTCCCTACTTATCAGAATGTCTGATGCCTCCTCCATTCTGTCATTGTTCTTCTTTATTCCAACTTATCAGAATGTCCAGTGCCTCCCCCCACCCTGTCAGAACTGGATTGATTGTCCATTCCTGCTCTCAGTGCTCTGACTCTGCCCTTGGTAGCTTAGAGCCACATGCATATATACTTCCTGAGAAGCACACATTAAATACTGGATGCCTTGGACATCAGCCCTAGGGGCAGCACGCCCCCAGTACAATCTCTCTCTTTCAAATAAATTATTACAAACTTTCTAATCTCTATCCTGCCTCAATTTCTCTGGCATTGCAGCCTCAGACATTGGCTAGCTATGTGACCCTGAATCACTCACTTAACCCTCTTTGTTTCTGTTTCCTCATCTATGAAAAGAACTGGAGAAGGAAATGGGCAACCACTCCTATCCCTGCCAAAAAAAATCGCAAATGGAGTCACTAAGAGTCAGACACAACTGAAAAATAATCTAACAACAACAAATTGGTGTTCCGAAATACTTTCCTCCACATTATATAATTCTCACAACAATCCTGTAAAATCAGTTCTTCCAGTATCCCCATTTTATAGATGAGCTGTTATAGAAATCAGATGACATCTCCAGAGTCACATCGCTAGAAATTAGTAGAGGAAGAATTCAGGTCTCAGCTCTCTTGCTTCCAATCCTGTACTAATTCACAGTACGTGACTGTACTGCTTATTGCTAAGACTTCTTTACTAAAGTAGATAGCTTTTTATATCCATATTTATTATTTATTATACATCCTATTAAATGGCACTTTTTGTTTCAATAGGTACAAAATAAAAGGTATGATGCTATTTTAAAGCGCTTACACTGTCAAGTGAACAAGCTTCAGGCGAAAAGAAGACAATGGCAGTGGAATATTCAACAGATGGAAAAAACAGTGGAAGAACTAAGAAGATGCATAGGAATGAGAGAATAAGACAGGATTCTGGCAAAATTGAGAATACAGGGGACAGTGTCTGCCATCCTTGACTTACAGCAAAATAATTTGGGAAAAAAACCTTTGGATCTAGGATTTATCATTTCTTAGCTAGTCTTAATTATTGAATGGGTGTTGCTTCAGTTACACTGAGACCTGGGTAAGATCTTAGCTTAAAAAGGCTAAGGTCTCGCACTGCATCCAGGGCCATCTCCAGTCTCCTGATCTGCATCTGGCCCAGGTGGCTCTGGAGGGGAAAGTGAGGCAGGGGACCTTGATCAGGCCTCCCTCACATAAATCCAGCTCACTTGCAAGTCATGGCTTCATCTTCCTGATGTCATAGTTGTCTTTGAGGACGAAGGATAAACAACAATTACCAAAACAGTTGGATTTACCTTCAGAGAGACTTACATAATGAATGTTTCCTCCCTTTTAATAAAACGAGTCCTCGGTTTTAATTAAGGCACTGCAGTTGAGAACAGGTATGTGGTAGAAGAGTATGTGTAGAAATTTTGAGTTGTAGATGGGGGACTCTACTGATTTGTTCAGCTGAGTTATTTATAAAGAAGCCTTATCTACTGTTAGACTACATGTATGGACTGACTGGGAAAGACCCCTTTATACAGAAACTTAACTCAGCTAAATGCTGAACTTTGAAAACTAGGTGTATAATTCTGTTTGGTTTTTTTTTTTTTTTCATTTAGTGCCAATATTCTGTAAAATATTTGGCAAGAGAATATTACTCTTGAATATACAATAATTTCAGTTTTAATACATTTTAAGCCTAATATTTTAGAAAGAAAACTTATTTATTTCAGATTATGTTACAACTTGCTTTCTAGATAGCCATTTTAGCAATAATCCATGATAATATTTACAATAATTTCATTGTTACAGGTTCAAAAAAACGTAACTTTTCTATTTTGTCCAGTAGGTGGCAATTTAATACCAGTTTAATCCTTTTCTTTCTTTGATGTTATAGTAGAAATTGAAGTATTGTAGTTGTGGTAAAAACCAAAAAACATCAATAAAACTGTGTTTTTCAGTATATATCTTCTACATTTGTTTTAAAATAGCAAGTGTTTTTATTCCACTAATACAACAAAAATCAGTTTTTAATGTCAACCAAAATAAACGTATTGTATTTTTAAAAAGCTTTTTCTTTTCAAAACATATGCATGGATAATTTTTCAACATTGACCCTCGCATAGACTTGTGTTCCGGATTTTCCCCTCCTTTCCCTTACTCCCTCCCCTAGATGGCAAGCAATCCAATATATGTTATAATGTTAAAATATATGTTAAATCCAATATATATAAACATATTTATACAATTCTCTTGTTACACAAGAAAAATCAGTTCAAAAAGGAAAGAAAAGGAATAAGAAAACAAAATGCAAGTAAACAACATCAAAAAGTGAGAATATTATGTTGTGATCTACATTCATTTCTCACAGACCTCTCTCTGGGTGTAGATTACTCTTTATTACTGAACAATTGGAACTGGCCTGAATTATCTCATTGTTGGAAAGAGTCATGTCCATCAGAATTGATCATCATATAATATTGCTGTTGCTGTATACAATGATCTCCTGGTTCTGTTCATTTCACTCAGCATCAGCTCTTGTAAGTCTTTCCAGGCCTCTCTAAAATCATCCTGCTGATCATTTCTTATAGAACAATAATATTCTATAACATTCATATACCATAACTTATCCAGCCATTTTCCAATGACAGTACAGCAACTCACTTTCCAGTTTCTTGTCACTATAAAAAGAGCTGCCACAAACATTTTTACAACGTGGGTCCCTTTCCCTCCTTTAAGATCTCTTTGAGATACAAGCCCAGGAGAAACACAGCTGGGTCAAAGGGTATGCACAGTTTGATAACTCTTCAAGCATAGTTGCAAATTGCTCTCCAAAAAGGCTGGATCCTTTCACAGTTCCTCCAAAAATGTATCAGTGTACAAGTTTTCCCACATCCCCTTCAATATTCGTTATTATCTTTTCCTAAAATCTTAACCAATCTCAGAGGTGTATAAGCAGTGTCTCAGAATTGTCTTAATTTGCATTTTTCTGATTAATAGAAACATCGTATTCTTAAAAGTATTGATCCAATCTGTTTGGATTAACCAATTTTCCTCCATTATAGAAAAGTAAAAATATCATGATACTGTAAAATGAATTTTAACTTTAAAATTTGAAAAGAATGAATGAAAAACACTTATTATATGCTAACTATATGTCTGGTACAATCCTGAGTGCTGGGAATAAAAAAATATATAAAATACAGTCCTTAAGGACTTTACATTATAATAAGAAGAGAGAATATATATTAGGGGAATGATGAATAGGCACCAGTGAATAGTCCCTGCTATTTGTACTGTTTCATCTCTTAAGTCAAATTCAGTTTAGTGTTTATATGTAAAACCACTTATCTGAAGAGTTCTTTAAAAAAATACATCATTTGTAGTATTTCTTGATTTTAAATGGAAAACATAGCAGATATCCATTTTCTTCATCTAATATAACTTTCATTGTGCCTGAGAATTAATGAAATCTTTTAAGACCAAATATTTCTGTCCTAGTCCTATTATTAAGATACATTGGCCTATTTCCCAAAGAATGAAATATAGGGGAAGAGAACCCTTGAATTAAGTCAAGGAGAAAGAGTTGGAATCCTTGCTGAAAAGAAATCTGAGTTGTAGGACAAATGAGGGGGATCCAGAGCAGTCAAGCAAAGAGCAAAGAATATACATAGTAAATTAATTACAAAAAAACAGATGATGCCATAATTTCAAAAAATTAAGGAAGCCTAAGTAATAGAAGAATAGACAGCAGGTAGAGATGTATAGCTTTGTATGTTTAAGTCTGCACTATCAACCTAATTTCCTCCTAGTTTATATTGCATTTTGTAGTTGCCACTAACTGTTTTATATTTGTCTGCTTATATCCAATGTTTAGATTTTTCCCAGCCAGGAAAAAACTGAGCACAAATAAAAATATTGTGCTATATCTATCACTTTGGATTTTTAATTTTAAAATTTCTATATATTTTATATAACTATTTCTACATATACTTGCTAAATATTAATGTTAATGTTTATATAACAATTTCAAGTTAGGAGATAGGATATTTAAAATATAAATGTATACAATAATAAATAATGATGATTATTTCACTAAACTTTAAATGTTATCAATATGGCCTTACTTCCCTACTAACCTCTCCAGGCAGAAATATAAAGATGCAGATAATGATATAACACTGGACCGTGAGTCAGGAGACATTATTTTGATTTGAAACTTATCTGTGTGACCATGGACAAATCATTTAGGCACTCTGAACCTCATTTTCTTCATCATTAAAATGGAGCTAATACAGTAGTCACTAATCAATGCACAGTATTGTTGGGAGAAAAACACTTTGTTAATCTCAAAATGCTATATATATGCATTGTTATCAATTGTCCTTTGCAGGATTTGAGCCCTTAGGGGATTGAGTTCCCGGAAAAATCTTTCCTACTTCATGCCTCATTATGGAGGTAACTCATAATCTTCAAAGGCAGTGTGTGTGTGTGTGTGTGTGTGTGTGTGTGTGTGTGTGTGTATGAGAGAGACAGACAGACAGACAGACAGACAAAGACAGAAAGACAGAGAAAGAAACAGAGAGGGACCAAGAAAAAGAGAGAGAGAGAGACAAAGACACAGAGAGAAACAGAAAGACGGAGAGAGAGACAAAGACAGAGAAACACAGAGAGACTGACAGAGACAGAGAGACAGAGATAGAAAGGGACAGGGAGAGAGAGACAAAGACAGAGAGACAAAGTCACACTAGTAACAGAAGGATTAATTTTTCAGCCACAGCAACTCTCCAAGACCACCTATAAAGACAAAGTGATGGCAGCTCTTTTTGGTGGAGCCCCCTTAGAAGGAGACTACAGAAGGGTGTTCATTAGCCTTAGGCTTTCATGTACAAGCCAGCCTCTTACCCAATGGCCTCCTCCCGTAGTTTCTGCTCAGCAGTGAAGCTCCCTCTTTAAAGAATCTTGGGGAGACAATTACCCCAGTTTCCTGCTCCCTAGCTATGGCTCCGCCTCCAGGACTTCTAGACATGGAAAAATCACTAAGCTCTAAAACTACTCTGGATCTGGTGACGCCAAAGGTCCCCTTAACTGCTTGTTTGGAGTTTATTGGAACTCCAGTGCTCATTTGCTTCTAGCATTCTTAATTATGTCCAGCTAATTTTTTTCTAATCCACCCCCAAACCTACCCTATTTTTACTTGCAAGGAAATGGTTTCCTTTAAAACTGACTCATCCACGTGTTTCTGCAGCTTTTCCCTTTCACAATCAATCGAAAAAAGATCCCAAATCATAAAACTCCAGGAGCATCTTGTTTCTTTGTGGATACAGGTTATTCTGCTGCCACTTCTCTAAGGATCTCCCTCCTTTGAAGCAGGGTGCTCACACGTAGGATACTGGCAGTGACCACTGAAGGCATCCTGTCCCTCGTCTAGTAACTGCCAGCGGTCAATTTCCTTTTTTCCCCCTTTCTTTAACTTGCCTCTGGGCTGAGACTTCTTTAAGCAGACAATACATTTTTTTTCTTTTTTCTTTTCTTTTCTTTCTTTTCTTTTTTCTTTTCTTTCTTTCTTTTTTTTTTTTTCTTTTCTTTTCTTTTCTTTTCTTTTTTTCTTTTCTTTTCTTTCTTTTCTTTATTTTTTCTTTCTTTCTTTCTTTCTTTCTTTTTTTCTCTTTCCTTCCTTCCTTCCTTCCTTCTTTCCTTCCTTCTTTCCTTCCTTCTTTTCTTCCTTCCTTCCTTCCTTCCTTCCTTCCTTCCTTCCTTCCTTCCTCCCTCCCTCCCTCTCTTCCTTCTTTCCTTCCTTCCTTCCTTCTTTCCTTCCTTCCTTCCTTCCTTCCTTCTTTTCTTTTTTCTTTTCTTTTCTTTTCTTTCTTTCTTTCTTCTTAAGTGTGATTGAAGTCCCATCATGGATTTTCTTGACAAGTACCAAAGAACCAGGAATGCCTATTCCATTTCATAATTCAGTAAGTTAATTAGCAATTCAGAGACCAAAAGAGCATTGCTTTAGTCAGCAAATACTTGATTTACTTGCCAAGAGAGATGACAAAGTTAAAATATAAACTCATTTCTAAGATTTTACAAAGAAGGCTGACATATGATTATAAGAGGCGCTGCTTGATACAGAAACAGTTAAGGTAAAGAATATTGGAAAGAGATTTCCATTCACATTATTTTAGTATCTAGTTTTCCTGTCTTATTCACTTTTACCAAATCATGAAAACTGTCCTGTACATTTCTATATTCATTATTTTTTTCTATTGGTAAAATAATAATTGTATTTATGCCCCACAACTTGTATAACTGTTTTCCAATTAACAAGCATCTATTTAATATTCTGTTTTACAAAAGGGCAGCTATAAATGCTTTTCTTTTTGTCATTCACCTTCTTGGGTATATGCCTACTAGTGTGATCTCTTAAGTGAAAAAAATATAAACATCTTAGTCACTTGCTTCATAAAGTTATAAAGAATGATTGGATATGTCAGAATCCTTATAACACATTTAAGTGTACCTGTCTTTCCCGAATCTCTCCCAATATGATGGTTCCCTTTTTTGTCATCTTTGCCAGTTTACTAGGTATGGGGTGAAAACTTGCAGGTTTTTCTTTAGTTCTTTAGTGAATTATCTAATCAAATCCAAATCCTTTGGCTTCTTATATATTAGTAATGGCAGAAATTTTCATGACAATACTTCACCTTAGAAAATAAAGTGGAGAAAGCATCACCCTCCTATTTTTGCAAAGATGGGGAACTATTGGTTTGTAGCATTACAAATGAACTTTGATATATTAATTTTGTGGAATTCTTTTTACTCTTTTTTTAAGTATAAAGGATAAGATTACATCGGCAAATCTAGAAGATATAAAAAAAGATAATTTATTTTTAAAATATTTGTAAATTTTTCCCACTTTTCTTCTTTTGTTGTCCTATTAGCATCCTTAAATTACCTTATTTCTATTCTTTGTTTATAAATCTTGGATAGCACACTCCCATGAGATATTTAATCCAATTATTTTTTCCAGTTAACCATTTCTCTTATCTTAATTTCATTAATTCTATGCAATTCCTTGCAAAAGCTTTTCAATTCCAAGCAATCAAATTATTTATTTTAACTCTTGTAATTGCTTCTTTCCCTTGTTTGGTGAAGAATTCAAACTTCTATTCATAGTGTGCATAGTATCTGATTTGAGTGTGTGTGCGTGTGTGTGTGTGTTGGCCTTCATTATGCAAGTCACACAGCCATTTTGAGTTTATTGTACTGGATGATGGAAAATGTTGGTCTAAACCTAATTTCTGTCAAATTGCTTTGTAGTTTTCCCAGGAGTTCTTGTCAAATGGGAAGTCCTTTCCTAGGTAATTTATATTTTCAAGTTTATCACATATTGGGTTATTGAGTTCAATTATTTCTGATTTTTCTTTGTTTAATCTATTTCACTAATCTGACTTTCTATTTTTTAACCTGCATTAAATATTTTCATGATTGCTGTTTCATAATAATGGTTTGAGTTCTGAAGAACTTCTTGGAAAAGACAGGTAACCATCCAAAATAGTTTGATTTGACTATCAACAGAAGAAAGATCAAGTGAAGTATTTCTATTGCCTTGATTATAACTTTCATTGGCTAGGCAACTACAAGTACTTGTTTGTCAGAATAAATGTGTGTGTCTAGGTACATTCATAGTCAAACACACAAATTTACATACATAATATATGTATGTATGTTATATGTATTGCATATAAAACATATATCTACATTTATCTATCAGTCTATCTATGAGAAGTACAAATGGACAATGAATTTATCCTAGAATAATAAAAGGGAAGGAAAGAGGGTCAGATTGTCTTCACAAATAGCTCCTTTAATTACTTCAAGCATTTTTTGAAATAATTGCCCATCATTTTAACTGATTTTTACCATTTTTGTTGTATAAAGAAATAAAACTTGATTTTCTCAAGGAATTAAAAATAAATGTCTGAGAGGGCAACAGAAAAGTTCATACATAGTATATGTGAGCAGGATTCAACATAGTATGTATGAGAAGGATGCAACATATATTCAGTGAAGAATTTCAAACAACAACAGAAGGACATCATCAGGTAAACGTATGATAGATCAGAAATATGGCAAAAGCAATGGATGATAAGTTGATAGACCAAATGCTCCACTACTGCTCTTGTGATGTCAACAGAAAGCAAGGAAGGCTTATAATTGGTGAATTCACTGTGATAAACCCATAGGAAAACATGGACAGATGTCACATATGATTAGGCATGGAAGATACTATTAGCATTATTGGAGGGAACATTCAAACAGATGAGATTACAGATGCATTTGAATATTTTGAGTTTTTATCTATGTCTAAATATCTTAGACATAATTATTCTTGTTTAAAAATTTTGAGGGAAGGGGAATAAGCATTTATGAAGCACCCACAGTTACTATACTAAATGCCTTGTGAATATCTCATTGGTAGGATTATTTTCTCCATTTTACAGTTGAAGAAACTGAGACAGGTAGAGATCAAATGACTTGCCCAGAATTAGACAGCTAGTTAATGTCTGAGGCTGCATTTGGATTCAGGAGATCTTTTTGACTAGAATGACCTCATTAGCCACAAGATCACCTAGCTGTCAAAAAATAAATATTACAATAAACTGAATATTAAAATAGAAAGCCCCCAACTTAAGTGGAAATTTTCAAAATATAGGTATGAAATATGACATTCAAAAAAGTTATAATTAGATTTTATCTACAATAGTTTTGCATTTATTATCACCATTTCTTACTAAAGGAGAAAATAAAAGTTTTAGTTTTTACAAATAGTAATTCTTTCTTGAGGGTTGGGTACTAATATTAGCAAAAGATAATTATCTAGCTAATGATGGTCCAGTTAACAATGTAACTTACCCTCTTTGAATTTTGCATAATAAAAAATAAGTGGATTTTGTGGAAAACAATAAAAAGGTCTTCCCTTCTCTCCTTGTCTTATTCTTTCCAAATTTGAGAGCCTTTTTGGAAAATGGGAATGATTCAGATTAACCTAAAAGGACTAAAACCTGAACTTTCCTTCAGGGCTAATGCTCAATCTCCAGAGAAACCACTGTGGAGAAATGTGAGGAAATATTCCAGTGCAAAACACACTTAGGCACAGGCTTTATGGTTTGAAATCACCAGACTGGAACACATTGAGTCTGTTATTTCAGTCATCTTAACAACCAAATTGGATTGTGTCATGGTTAATAAAGTCAAGTCACCACTGCCGGTAAAGATGTTGAAATTTCTTTCTCCGCCAGACAGAAACTTTTTGTAGAAGATGATGTGGTCCAGTAGAGAGAGTTCCAGAATTGGAATGAGAATACCTGTGTTTGCATCTCATCTCCAAAGAGTGGTCTGGAATCTGTAAAATGGGGTTAATAATATATCCACAATTATAGGGCTAAAATAAAATTAGCGATGTGACTGCCAATGTGACCCCCAGCTAGTCCTGGTACCTGAGTCTAATTATTCAGGTACTCCATTCAAGCATCATCCCTACCTAGCATTGCAAAGAACTTAAGGGGATTTCAAATGTAAGTTCCGGGCTAGCTCCCTGGAGGGCTCAGAATCAGCCGGAGTCAGGATGAGCAAAAGTCCTTGGTCTTTAGGGGGAGAAGTGACGGGGATGGACAAAACTGCCACAAACTCTCCACAACCTCCCTTCTCCTCGTCCTCCTGCAAAGTGACTCTGGCTTGTCTCACTCCACCTCCTAATCCCTCCCACAGTTCTTCTTACCCCAAGCATTGAGCTAGCATTAACTAGATAATAGATAATAGATAATAATAGTTATTGTTCAATAGGCAATTAGCCTTAAGTGCTTGGTTGTCTGATTCAAGTGCACATATTCAGAGTTTCAGACCTTTACACTCAAGCTTTCTGGTACCCAAAGAACTGGCAACATGTTTCTCCAGCTCTGCCTCTTTCTGTATAGCAGTGCCCATTGCTTTCATTTAAGGGGGAATGGTCAATAGAAATTGATCTAATATTAAAGTAGCTATTGGCTCAAACTTAATGACTGTGACTGTTAATGCCTCTTCCAGGCTTAAATCTATGATTCTATAACTCTTTGCCTCATGAATCTAAAAGCATCAAAGTTTTATACTTTTAAAATTTTTTATTTTATATTATGTTATATATATAAACTATATTTATTTTATACTTTGATATATAAATTATACAGAAAACAGGCAATAGGAGGAAAATAAATTCACTTAGCTGTCATTTGGAAACCCTTGGAGCAGTTAGGTGGTACAGTGGATAGAGCACCAGCCCTGAAGTCAGTAGGACCTGAGTTCAAATATGGCCTCAGACACTTAACACTTCCTAGCTTGCGACCCTGGGCAAGTCACTTAATCCCAATTGCCTCAGCAAAAAAAAAAAAAAGAAAGAAAGAAAAGAGACCACCTGCTTCTCTCTGCTGCTATGTCTGGATCATACCTCCCCTGAATAATTTTTCTATTTTTTCAAGTATTTCAGTTTAATGGGCATGGCCACCCTGAAATATTTTGGATGTAGGAGCCCCTGGAGACACAAAGCCCATGATCCCTAGCTGGAAATAATATAACCTCTGCTACATAAATATAATTTGTGACTATGGACTCACTCATGGTTTGATTGACCTTGCCTATTCTGAACTCCCAACCACATCTGACTTAAGGAACAAGAAACTTCATCCCAGGGTTAAAGTCAAGTTTATTACAAATACAGAATCATAATTTACTTCCACATTTAATCCATCATTTTAATGGCTCATAAACCAAAAATGGAATTGAGCTGAGTTTAGTTGAAATGTAATGAGTTTTATGGTGAAAAGCAATACCCAGATGAATGGAGACCATTGTACAGCCATCAGAAGGGGGAAAAAAATGACCAAAAACATCGATTGAAATTGTGAGGTCCACAAAGGTATTGCTGTGACCTTTTAGGTTCATTCAGGAGATTAGTGTTAAAGGCCTCAACCCTTGTGCAATATTGCACAGTAATTTATTGGCTATGGAATCAATCTCCTTTATCTCCACTGGAGGAATGAAAAGACTATACTGAGCCTATGAAGATTTAAGGCAATCGTGTGTGAGGTCGAAGGGTCAGAGAATTTGAAAGCCCACTTCAGAGTCTGGGAGCTTGCTTATACTTGATCCATCCTGAATCGATATTCATGGAACACAAATACTCACCGACATTAGGGGCTTATAACATTTTCAGTATCATAAATATTTTATTTTTCATTAGCTAAGCTAATGATTGCCAAAGCTAATGATCAGAAACTAAAACCGAAGTTATGTGGCTATCAAAATAACCTATCCTGCACTCATTTGTTTGCTTTAATTTATCATGTATTCCTCAAGGAAGGAAGCTTTTTCTTTTTAATTGAAATACATCTGCATTGCAAAGTATCAAACTTTACAATGTGTTTTCTATATCACAGATGTCACCTTATAAGATTGTCTTTGTATATTGCTAAACAATATTAGGAATTGAGATTAGATGGGGATAAAGGGATTGGAAGAAGAAACCAATAGTAAAATTATTCACTATATTGAACTTTTTTGTACTATGTTACATTTTAATAATGAATGTGAGAATTAGATCTTGAGAAACATAAAAATAGCAGATGATTTTGTAATGACGAGTTGCTGTTTATATACTTCAGTGAAGATAGACCCAAAGTAATGAGTCTTCTGCCTCTTAATTAATGAGATAATGTACTCCAAAGCCAAAATCAGAATTCATATGATAAATAGTTTTAATAGGTTCCTTACCCCAAAAGCTCTCTGGCAGAGAAATCATGCTGAAAAGGGAACAAAGAGCAAAAATTACAGACATCTTGCCAGTATTACAGAAATGTAGCATGTGGTAGTTTTGAGGAAGAAGCACAAAGCCAGTTTGGACTTAATTTTGAAAATGTTTCCTGAACTAAATATTTAAGTTAAGAGATATAATCCACCTCCTCATTCATTAATATTTATTTCTCCTTTGATGACATTATTTCAATAAGTATAGATTTGACATCCTTCCTACTGCTAAAGTGACTAACACAGACATGTCTACAAGAGGTACATGCTTTCTAAACACATTGTGTTCTGCAATCCAAGATATTTTGAGGTTTTCTCCCTGCCTCACCCCCAATCCACCCATTTCATAATGTTTGTCTACAAGGGAGACAACAAAGTAAATGATTTGCTTGGACTGCTTTGCCTTCAGTATCCCACTGCTTCAGTGACGCATTCACAGCAGCATGTACCTGATGTTAGTGCATCTTCCTAACTGAAAGGAAAAAAAAAGGAGGGGTTGCTTTCACCTTTTCCAAAGTCATAGACATTGTCTTGCCACCAATAAAATAAAATAAAATAAAAATACCTTTTCCAAAGTCATAGGCATTGTTTTGCACCAAAAAAACAAAATAAAAAAATTTCCAATCTTAAAAAAAAGAATTCATTTCTCAGATAAGTTTCCAATCTCATTGGTCCTTTGCTGACTCCCCTAATAGTGCTATTACAGAATGGATCAGACAAAGTAGGCAAGCCATTCTAAGGGATGAAGCATTAAGTTTTTTGGAAGATCTTGGCCTTAGGACCTCTTGAAGTGACAATATGGGTATTATTCCATAATACCAAGAAAATATAATCTGTTTCAAAACTATCCCTAGTACATGGTTTTTAGTGTTTCACATTGAGCTTACTCATTTCTACATCTAATTAATGATTATTAAAAAATTTACATTTTTCTTCTCACTTTATCAAAACTACTATCTTCTGTCATTTAATCTTTGTTACCCTTACTCATTAATTTATGGATATCTTGCCAGTTGTATTATCTTCATCAAATTGATATTTTTTGTTGTCACCTTTAAAATTGCACAGTTCTTCACTTGAACACTATATTTCTACTTCTGTGATTTTGTCAAGTCGTTGAGGCCCTTTTGGGGGCCTCAGTTTCCTACTATGTAAAATGAGGGGGTTTAGTTTCTGAGTTCCAAAATCTATACATTTTTTCATTTTCTGTTTTTCTCACCAATTTGCTTAAGTCTAGTGCTTAAAGATTTTCTTTGATCTCTTATGTGGTTATAAATGAACTTTTTCTGGCAATCCAACCTTTTCTTTGAAACCCTTTTGAAAAGAGGAGGCCTCTTGAAAGCCTTTAAAAAAAAGCAATCATATAGTAAAGGTCTCCATTCCTCTACCCACTTCTCTCCATCACTCCCCAGACCCTATCAACTAAAACTGAGGAGCTTTGCATCTCTGATAATTTAACTATTCCTATTTGATATGGTTACTTGCAAGGGGAGGAGGAGCAGTAAAATATTCAATGCATCTAACTTGAAAAGAAGGCCTGTAGGGCAGGTACTTTATTTTCTATGTTTAGTACAATGCAAAGTGCACTGTTGGCTTTCAGAAATAATAAATTACTGCTTCTTATTATTAATCTCTGTCAATGTGCTCAGGGGCTACCATGCAGGCACATCCAATAAATCTAATAAATAAAAACATTATGATAATGAAAGCCCAACTTCCAGTTCAGGATATTTACTCAGCTCAGATAACATCATATACCTGATTTTAGAACTGATATACTCATTTTTATAAGTACGACAGCTGTCTTCCCCCCACCAATACTTTCAAGTGGCTGAGCATGCAAAAACCTTTAAATTTAAATGAAATTAGTCTTCATGTTTTATTTTTTCAAATTTTAAAGTATTCATTCAAAATTAAATCCCATGGCTAAGTTATTCTATTCTACAAAATTTTCTCCTCTTATAACATCAAAAGATTTCTGTAAGGGTACAGTATTTCACTTCTGGAATAACACCTAATGCTAGGAACTGTGATAGGAGTATATAAGGACCAAAAAAAGAAAAGAAAAAAGAAACTACCTACTCTCAAAGAGCTGACAATCTATCATGAAGAAGAGATTACGGGAAAGATAAGATCATAGAGAATTCAAACACAAAAATAATATTATGGAGATTAATTATGGTGTCCTTTGGGTAGAACATATCCCATGGTTTGCTAAGCCTGTCCTTTCAGAATTGAGCCATATGCGAGAAGGGTATAGACTCATCAATTTATATAGTATGCTCTAAAGAGAGCAAACCAAGGAAACTCTTCCTCTCTAACTAAGGGACCCATTTCTGCTCTGGACCCATATATTCATGGACCAGGTTCAGACCTGGGAAAGCCTTGCCTCTGATAATATAATCTTTGGGATCTTATATGTCTCACTTCTGAACCTTGAGGAAAATGACTTAAGATTTAGGTTCGGCTTTATGTTTTCAGGGTCTCCATATAGAGTCAAGTACAAAGGAATTCGATGTTCACTAAGAATCATTTGTAGGATAGTTATTTATTTCCTTCACACAAAAGAAATGCTAAACCAGAAAGACCAGCATTCATGTTAAAACTTTCCTGTGACATAAGTACTTTTATGCAAGTTGTTGAGACTTGAAACCATCAAAGTCTAATTTGTGGGATAGTTAAGTAGTCATTGTCAATATTTCATCTCAACTCTGCATTATCTCCTTAAAAGACCACATTTTCTGCCAAACCAGCCCAAGGGTTGGGAATCCTCCTCCTATTTTTTATGGTTATTTTCTCTAAGAAGGGTAGATAGTTATAGAACAGTCAATTCCAACAGAGGGATTCAGGACCTCCGGATTACTTGAATTCCAAGGCTAGACACATTCATCTCAGGATCACTGTTCAGTAATCTCTGACCAGAGAAGAAACAAAGAAGAGACATCTAGGAACTCAAGTTCAAGCCCACTCAAGTCAATGAATGTGTTTTTACATGGCAATTAAAGCACATTCATTAACTGCCATGTGCTCTCAGTTAACCATGTCTGCTAAAATGGGGAAAAAAGGAGTCCACTTGCTCTCCCCAACTCACCTTGAGTCATTAGAAGAGACTAAGCTTGCGGATATTTCTCTTTTAATTTTAATTGACAGAGCACCTCTGTTACAGTATTGCAAGGAGGGACACAAATATCCACAAAGATATTAGGAGGGATCAAAGATACACACTGGTTTGCCATATTATACCAAAACTTCAAGTCTAAAATTGGCCAGAGTAGAGGCTTAACACTGCTTAAGCTGAGCTCTAATCAGAGCAGACCAGAGAAAGTGCTGTTTATTAGCCATTTCAGTAGCATTTGGGGAAAAATGAATTGGGCATCAGTCTATTGTAAAATCAGTCAACAAGTATTTTTTAAGCATCTGCTATATGCTAGGCAACCTGCTAAAGTGCCGGGGATATAAAGAAAAGCAAAAGACAGTCCCTGTTTTAAAGAAACTTAAAATCTAGTGGTGGAGAGAACAAACAAATAAATAAAAAATATATAGATATACATATATGTGTGTGTGTGTGTGTATATGTATATATACATATACATAAACAAATAAATATATACATGTGTACACACACACACACACACACACACACACACACATATATTAAACAGGATAAATAAGAAATAGTAGAAGGAAGGCACTGAAATTAAGAATGGTTGAGAAAAGCTTCCTGTAGAAGATGGGATTTTAGTTGGGGCTTGAAGGAAGCCAGCAGGAACCAGGAGGCAGAGATAAAGAAGAGCATTCTGTTGCTGGGAGATATCCAGAGAAAATGCCTCTGTGCTGAAAAATGTGGAACAGCAAGGAGGCCGGTGTCCCTGGATCAAAAAGGAAGTGAAGGAGGTTTGGAGTGTAAGAAGAGTGGAAAGGAAGGGGGAGGATAAGTTATGAAGGATTTTGGACACTAGGCAGATGCTTGCTATTTGATCCTGGGGTGATAGGGAGTCTCTGGAGTCTGAGTGTGGGAGTGACGTTGTTGAACCTGTGCTTTAGGGAAATCGCTTTGGCAGCTGAACGGAGGATGGCCTAGAGTGGGGATGTCACAAAAGTAAAACCATCAGGCCTTGGTAACAGATTGGATATGGGGGATAAGACTAGATAGTGGGGAGTCAAGAATGGCATTTGCCCTCAACAGTAATAGTTAAGTCTGGAAGTAGGGAGAGGGTTTAGGGGAACAATAATGAGGCACAGCCAGGGCTCAGTGGCCATTATAGCACTTATAAGCGACACTTTAGTGAAAAACTAATGGATTTGTATTCCAAATGTGAACAAATGACCAAATTTTCTTCTTATAGTATCTTGGGAATAAGAAGTACTGGGAAGATTAAAAACAAGGCTAGGCTGTGGGCTAAAAATGACTATTCCTCTGTGTTCCTTTGGAGGAGAAAAAAGAAAAGAAAATCAGCATTCCCAAAATAAAGGTTGCAGCTGTCTTATACTCCAAGCTTCCAGCCTGAACATAGGGCAGCCCACTCATCAAACTATCCCTCCACTCTCCCTGACAGCTTTTCTCGTGGGTCAGCATAGGCGTGAAATTCATGAAAATCCTACTCTTGCGCCTTCTCAGAGAGCATGATTCTCACCCTTTGCCAGACCCCATGAATAGACTTGTTACAGGAAGCAGGGGAAAGGGCAACTCTCTATTCCCCCAGATCACCCCCCAGCCTTACTAAGCATTCTGCTTTCTTCAGTAGCCTTCCTTTCTCCTGTTATCCCCTTTGGTAATTAACAATTCTCCTTTCCAATCATTCAATTATCCCTCCTGCAGCTCAAGAAGCCAGCATAATAATCTGATGAAGCAAAAGAGTAATTAACATTCAGAAGATGACAAGGGAATGTGGAACAACTCAAAAGATGTACAAGAAGAGAAAACAGTGTAAAATCCTAAACATAGCAGATGTCAGCAGTGTTCCCGAGATTTTGCAATAAACTTAAACATATCAATAGTATAAAATAACATACATGTTATGTGTTGCTTAATTTACACATTCCCCTGTAGAGTAGTTGGTCCTTATTGCCTTATCCCTAAAGTCCAGCTAGTGAGTCACTGAGCCACTAAGTATCAAAGGTGAAACAAACACAGACTTTTCTTTTTTTTTTAATTAAAGCTTTTTATTTTTCAAAACATATGCATGAATAATTCTGCAACATTGCAAAACCTTGTGTTCTAGTTTCCCACCTTTTCCCACTCCCCTCCTCTAGATAGCAAATAGTCCAATATATGTTAAACATGGTAGAAATATATGTTAAATCCAATATATGCATTCTTATTTATACAATTATCTTGCTGTACAAGAGAAATCAAATCAAACAGAAAAAAATAATTAAAAAATGAAATGCAAGCAAACAACAACAAAAAGAGTGAAAATGCTATCCTTTCTCTGGGTGCAGATGGCTCTCTTCATCATAGGATCATGGGAACTGGTCTCAATCATCTCATTGTTAAAGAGCCACGTCCATCAGAATTGATCATCATATAATCTTATGGTTGCAACTTTTCTGACAGCAAATCCATTGCTCTTTCATGATGGTATGCTGATTTTTCAGCTTTACCATAGTCCTTGCCTGTGTACTGAATCGACACTGTGGATAACCACCATTTCGTCTATTGCAACAATTTATGTAGAGTTATAGTTTTGCCTCGGAGCTATTTTTGTTCATGATTGTGGAAGAAAATATTTCCCATTGTGTCTTGGATAAGCAGGAGGTATCCCTTTGCATCTTCCTAAAGAAAGAACCATGAGTCATTCTCTAAAGAATACATTGTAGCCAAGCATCTAACCTGGAAGAAAGTTAAAGAAAAGAATATGAATATGTTTGGGACTAAACTCTAAGATCAGGAGCTCAAGCTGTACAACTCTGAAAAGGAGAATGAGCTTTTAAAGAGACAGAGAAGTAATGAATGGATGTCTCTAATAAGGATAAACCTTACCCATAAGACCAGGATCTTGATTCAGATCAAGTGGAGAAGGGGCTGGCTTTTTGCAATCACTCCCAGCCATAACTGCAGTTTAGCTCTCTCCGATAGATCAGCACAAATGGTTCCATCTTCTACACAAGAACAGCAGTACAATGGATCCTGCCTCCAGCTCATTTATGGCACCTGGGAGACAGCTCCCTTAGAGAAGAGGCTGGCCATCCCCTCCAACTGTCAAACAAATATCACTCATATGGCAGATGAGCCAGCTTAGCTGAAGCAATGGGATACTCTGAGGAAGAGATGGTCAATAGCATATTCCAGACACATCAAGTCATTACTACCACCTTTGAATGCCTTCTCCCCTTAGACCCTTAATGATACAATGAGAGACTCTGAACCCAGGAACCTTCAGACCAGCTTTGGTCTGAAGCCTACAACCCTCCCCTCTGGAGATGTAGACTGGCAATTGCTCCAACAAATGCTCTACAGGGAAAGGGAAGGGAAGGAAAGAAGCATTTATATAGCACCTACTGTGTACCAGGCACTATGAAGAATATTACATGTGTGTAAATGTGTTTGTGTTTGTAAAATCTCATTTGATCCTCACAAGAACCCTCCTAGGTAGCTACTACTATTATCTCTATTTTACAATTAAGGAAATTGAAGCTGACTGGGTTTAAGTGACTTGCCCAGGGTTATACAGCTAATAAATGTCTGAAGCTAGATTTGAACCCAGGTCTTCTTGATAAACATCAAATTTGCCATGTTTTCAGTTCTTTGGGATCAAGTGTACTTATTAACAATGTATTTAAAACAATATGTGCTATCTAACATATATTGGATTATTTGCCATCTAGGGAAGGAGGTGGGGGAAGGGGAGGAAATTGGAACTCAAGGTTTTGCAAGGGTCAATGGTGAAAAATTATCCTTGCATATATTTGGAAAATAAAAACTTCAATTAAAAAACTATGTGGGGGAAGGTATAATGATTTTGACTTAAAACACAAAGCTCTCAATATTTAAAATAACTAGATAGTATAATGTTGGAATATTTCTATGGTATGAGAAATGATGAGTTAGTAGATTTAGAAAAATATGGAAAGATTTAGACTTATAGAGGATAATGTTATCTATCTTCAGAGAAACAAAGGACAAATAAGCATAGTACAGCCTTGCATAGATTTATATGAATGTATATGTGTATATGTATGTAAAATTATAGATATCTATGTATTTGTATGTGTGTATATAATTATATCTACACTTAATTGTAGCCTTCTTGGGGGAGCTAGGAGGGAGGAAAAAAGGGGAAAAGAACAAAGTAAAAAGTGCACAGCAGAGAACAAACGAAAACCTACAAGGAAGCAAAGAAAGATTGACAGCTCTGAACACAATGTATAGTATTTTTTATATTAAGTTTTCTTGAAATGGAAATTTATTGTCTCATATGTTGAATCTTCTCATATTCTGCTGTGCATGTAACTTTTTTTGTTTTTTCTTTTTTTTTCCTATTTAAGTTTTAAATTTTTAATTAATTAATTAAACACACACACACACAGAGACACACATACACCCACACAGAGCCTTAAGATCACTGGAGTGCTGAATAGTTCTTTGTACTGGAATGTTTAGGATTATAGGAAGAAATATTGGAGAGCGTCTAGTCTTATCCCCTCAGGAAGCTGAAGCCCATTGAGTATATATTGTTCCAGTTCACCCAGGTGATAAATGGATAAGTGATAGAGACTGGCTTTGAACTAGGAACCTTTTGAATTGAAATCTAGTCCTCTTTCCCTTGTACTGTATTGATGTCATAATTTTATGTTGCAGTTTTATGAGCTGATATACTTTCAGTTCATACATTGCAAGCCATGCAGCCAAAATTAGACAAGACTGAAAAAATTTGAACTAAATACATATTTCCTTATTATTTTCTCAACTTCCTGTCCCTAACCATATAATTTCCCTTACAACTTCCTTACTACTAGTAATATTATCTATGTTCTAGGGAACATAGAACAATTTATTTTGTTAAATATTTCCCAATTATATTTTTAATCTGATTTGGATCCATTTGAGAGTGTTGTAGTTGCAGGCTGTGTGTGATCCTGTGTTTGCCACTTCTAATATAGAAGATGGCATTTGAGTTGAGGTTTTAAGGAATCCAAGAAATCCTCAAGGTAAAAATAAGAAGAGAAAGCATTCCAGGCATAGGAGGAAACTGTTGAAAAAAACCTAAGAAATAGGAGATGAAGTACCATCTGGAAAGAACTGTTAGTAGGGCAATAGGTAGAGAGGAGCAATGTGTAAGAAAGCTATAAAGGAAGAAACTAGGTTACAAAGAGCAATAAATTCCAAATAGAGGCATTTATTCATATTTGGTCTTAGAGATAATAGGGAACCACTGACATTTATTGACTAAAATGATGACATAGTCAGATCCATGCTTTAGGAAAATCAATTTAGTGGAAATGTACTGGAGTAGGGAGAGACTTGAAGCAAGGAGACCAATTGGGAAACTATTGCAAGAGATAACAGGGGCTTAAATTGAGGTGGTGACTATATAGATGGAGAGAACAAGAATGTAAGAGGTTTTTCAGAGAGAGAGAAATGACAAGTTGGCAGGACATTAGATACATGAAAGTTTCAGTAAAGAGGAGATAAAAGGGAAGAATAAGATATGACACTAACATTGCAAATCTGGATGACTGGAAAGTCTGTGCATTCTAACTAATAGTAGAGGAGTTTGGAATAAGTGCTGCTTTAGGGGAAAAGATGAGATCTATTTTGGACAGGTTAGCATGCCAGTGGAATATGCAGTATAAAATGTCCATTAGGCAGTCCATGATGCAGAAGTCCTGGTTACTCAGATAAAAGGCTTGAGAGTTTTCCAAGTCTTTGTGCACTTTTAGGCTACTAAAGGTTTAAAATTCACTAAGACTAGAGCTTTAGCTAGAGCTAAAAGTCATTTTCATAGAGATGTTAATACCAATGAAGGTCATGAAGTGAGAGAGTATATATTCCATCCTGTAGTGTATATCACAAATCCATCCATGTCTATACTCAGAATTTCATGTATTTTTTCTGTAAATCCTCCAAAGAGGAAACTGTCCAATGTGGTAGGGAGAGTTTCCTCAAGATCTCTTGATTTTTGCATGATTTTTACATGCTCTTTTATTGCATGAATATCACATGGGTATGTATTGATTATCCATCACTTTTACTACATGACTTCCTTCCTAGTATGACCATATGTTTCTTTGTTAACACCATTTACACTGTTTCTCCTACAAAATTCTTCATTAATGAAACAATATGACCATTACATGCCTCTATCATTTTTAGGTGACTTTCAATTTTAATTTTTCAGTGATTGTGGTGTTCTATAACTAATGACTATATGTCATGACCAGAATAAGATTGATGTTTAAAAGTTGAATTTGCCATCTTCCATCTTCAGTGTCTGTCCAGAATTATGGTATTAACTAACAAACCTGCTCTGTGGCTTTGGCATCCTACAACAATAGGTGAAAATTCTTCCTGGTTTTTCTCAGTGAACAGTCAACTCTTTCTAGTTGGTCTAGTAGACCTCTAGACTCTAGAAATCTCATTCAGAAGGCTGTGAAATACAATTTCACAGACTTGATACAATAAAGTCAATGTCATCTGCAAATCTGGAGAGTGTGACCATCTATAGGGAATTAAAATTGGACATCAACCATGATGGTGGCAAGAACCTTTGAGAAGTACACATTCCTTACATTATATGTCACTTTATCTTAATAATCAGAAAATTATCAAAATTATCTGTTTTATGTTTTAAGGAGTCTTATTATTTTAACATATCTATGCATAACACCTTGTTGGAGTAAAGCCTTGAATATGATTTTTTGATCATCACTATACTTTTAGCCATAATTATGAGAAATATTTCCTTTTATTTTATGTTAATTATTATTATGAAACAACTTTTTAAATTTAAATCAAGTATTCTTTTGGAACTTATAGTATATGGGGCAAAATTATTTCCTAACCCTTTTTTTTGCCAAATGTTTTCCACTTTTCTTAGTAATTCTTGTTAAATAGGTAGTCTTTCTCCACGAAGTTTGTGGTAAACCTGGGCTGCTGAGTTCTGGTTTTTTCCTGCTACCTAATCTGTTTCACTGCTCTAATTTTCTATTTTTAACTAGCAGCAAATTGTTTTGATTACGGCTTTATAATATATTTTGAGATCTGGAAGTGCTATTTCCTCTTCATTTCTATTTGTTTTGATTATCCCCCTTGATATGCTATACCTTTTATTGTTATATATGAATTTTGATATATTTTGTCTAGCTCTATAAAATAATTTCATTATAGTTGTATGAGGGTCACTAGGTGTGAGTAGAGCACAGGGCCTAGAATCTGGAAGATCTGAGTTCAAATGTGGCCTCAGATTTATTAACTGTATGACTTTGGACATGTCACCTAACCTCCATTTACCTCAATTTTTCATATGTAAAATAGGGACACACTTGAGAAAGAAATATTAAAGCACTCCAATGTCTTTGCCAATAAAACTAAATGGACAGAGTTCGTGGAATCGCAGAGAGCTCAATATGACTGAACAACAATATATGTAAAAATTAATTTTGACACTATTGCCATTCTAATTATATTGGCAAGGTCCAACCATGAGCAATGAATAGCTTTATAATTAGTCAAATCTTCCTTTATTTTTGTAAAGAACTTTTGTAGTCTGATTTAGAATTTTAAATCTGAAGTTGACAAGGATCATCTCAAGCTAGAGAATTTTCTTAAATCTGTTGCAACATGGAATGAAGAAATTTCAAAGGATTCTGAGAATTGACTCTGGCTCTTTTTCCTTCTACCACTAAGATCAAAAACTTTTTCTGAGCCCATTCATAATAAAAGGAAAATACGTTTTGCTCATCTTAAACCCTCAGTTGGCATTTCCATCTATTAGAAAGGGAATCTATCTTTGCTTCCCTGTCTACCTGATGAAACATTTCCTTTTTCTGTTTGATTTAATCCTCAGGTGCACACAAAAATAAGGGACAGTATCTTAGAGAAATGGGTTTCTTTTGAAATAAATGGTAAAACAGAAACAGATTCTTAAAGGAAACAAAGATTGGTAAAGCAAGTTCATCTCTCCTTCAGAAGAAAATAAAAGGATAAGGAGAAGCAGCAGAGGAGGGAGGTGTAGAATTGACTTCAGTGGGTACTTAGTTCTATTCTCTCTGACTTAAACTCAGTCTAAATGATATGAGTACTGATATGAGAGTTACAGAATCCTCCTGTCATCACTTCCTGTAGTATTAAATTTAGGTCTACTCTAACACTCTGAATGCTAATCACTACCCACTAGGATCCATATATCCCCTTTCTGGGATGAGATTTAGTTTTTGGGAAGTATATAGCCTTGTGAGAATGTAATGATGGGAAAGGGAAGTCAATGAATCAATGACTCTCTGGCAGAGTCTTCAGAGGATTGCTTATTCTCTCCTCCAGGTTTTAGAAGCTCCTGAATGTCTAGGAATGATTTCTTTTATATTCTAGCTCAGTATGTCCACCAGCTTTTTCCAACAACAATCATCAGTTGATATCAATTAGCTAGGCAGATATATTTTGTTTTAGTTAGGAACATTTACTAAAATGGTATAATAGTGATATAATAAGTGGATTTAAAACATCCATTCCCCCTATTTAAAAAAAATGTTCTTCCATAAGTATACATGGAATTCATGGGGAAATGGACTCAAGCTTGAGCGTGTGTGGTGAAGGGGTAACATCCACAGCTCCAGATTGCTAGAAATTCTTTTCTCTCTTTGTAAGAATTCCAATGTTAGTTTTAGGAATGCCACAGAATCTTGCTAGGTTCCTTAGAGTCCAAAAACTGCCTTCACTCAATGTGTCTCCTTTGTCCTTGGCTCCTGATGAAGATCCCACTCTTAGTTATTACTGTTCCAATGGTGCTGCTAGAACACCAATGAGAATCCAAAACTTCCAGATATTTTGAAGTTTACAGAGATCTTCTGGCCAAGGGTAGGAAAGAGTACTAACCTACCCCCTGAAAGTAATTTCCTTTCAAGATTTTACTGGAATTGATCTCTCTTGCCTTGTGCAGGCAATGCTGAAATATAGAGCAACTTACTGTTTTATGCAAACCCCATATAGTATCACTAAATCTCTTCAATTAATCTCAGTATACCTCCCACTGAGGATCATTTCATCTTATGGCTTTCACTCCCTCCAATTGATCTAGGACTTCTTGCACCTACTCTAATATCTTTGGCTGACTGATTGATGTGATTGATTATGCTGTTTCCAGGACAGACCTCTCCATAGTATGCTTTGTCCAGCCTAGCTCTTCTTTCCAGTTGTCTTTTTCTTTTTGCATCTTTTCTATTTCATCAAGTAATATACAACATGAGGACTATGTTATTTGAATCTAAATGTGGAATAGTTTTGTTGTCATTGATGGAGAAAAGAATGTTTGCAGATAATTTCCTTTTTATTCTGTTCTTCATCTTCTTTCCAATTTCATTCTTAAATGCTTTTGGGATGATTTAGCTCAATTAAATCTCTTATAAAACTTCATGTAAATTTTCCTTTGTCTCTATTACTTCTCATTGTTTTATGATATGATATCCCTAATAATCTTCCACTTGACAAAGATATCAAGTGTTTTCTAACTAAGGCATTTTCAATACTCTTTTGGTCTTTTTAATCTATCAATTGATTTTCATTAGTTAAATGTCTTTAGGAAATAATAACGATCTGCATTAAAATATTTGATCCATTTCCAGTTTCTCAGTGTTAAAAACTTAAATAGCAAAGGCTACAGTTCCCTCAGTTAAGCACAATTTCTTCTCATTCTTATTCTTTTTATTAATTTGGGATTCATTGCATTCATGGCTCTAACAAATTGATTGTCTGAGTATACATAGATGACAGATTTTGAAATGACTTCCTCATTGGCAGTCAGTCTTTCTCTACCTTTTAAAATATAATAAATTTTGTGTATGTGTGTGTGATTTTATTTGCTACTTGACATACCCAACATCTTCCAAGTTAAAAAAAAATGTATTGATGATATATAGGCTTTCCCTATAGTCTAAAAGCATTTGGTATATCTTGTTTCCTAAACTTACACCATATTTTTCAGCATTTTTGTTATCTTCCCCTATGCCCACCCACATTAGTATATACTAAGTATCCTTGATTTAGTTTGTTAGATCTTTTACATTTCTTTATGGAATTTCTCAACTTACTCAACCCCTGCTACAAATGTTGGCACATAAACACCAAATATCTTCATTGTTCTCTTTCTGTGGATCTTTATCATGACCTCTGTATTATAGAACAAACAAATGTCTCATAAAAACCATGTTTTTTGATGCTTGATGGAACCAATTCCACTGGCTCCTTTTGGGTTCATTCTTCCATTACTACAAATCTCACATCTCTTAGGGTTTTATTTATAATGAAAATGTCAACATTTATGCAACAGTTCTTTTGATTTTATGCCCACTAGTTTATCACTTTTTAAGTCAGATGAAAAGCTAAGCTGATATTTGCAAAGTCTAAAGATTAGTTTTTAGCACTCTTTGTCCTCTTTTTTACTTTTCTTTCTCTGCCACTGATGAAACAGATAAAGAGCCAGGTAACACTGAAGACATTTTGTATTTTTTTTTGTTTTATGGACAATCATGAGTCTGCCTCAGTCCTTCCTGAAGGCCACATCTGTTACATTTCAAAAGGGGCACTCACCTTCCCTGCATCCAAATTCTTTTTAACTTTTGACAATCAAATTAGTTTTTACCATTTTTTTCTTTCAAAGATATAATCACAAGTATAATTACTCTACAACATATGGAAGGCTTAATCCACCCCCAACTGCATCCCCTACCTTTGCACCCTTCAATCTCTGAAGAGAGGGAAGGGACTAGGTCTATGGTTTTGTTTACTTCCTATAGAGCCCAGTCCTAAATTCCAAATCCAAAATCTCCTTCAGGCTTGAGTTCTAGGTGTCCTGGCTTCTTTGGATTTCTAAGTGATTTTTTTCATGATTTCAGAGTCAAATGAATATTGACTTACAACTTGAAGAACTTTTTGTAAGTCTCTTGTGATTTAGAACTGGCAAAAGTGTTCTTAAAGCTTTGAAAGATTAGGCTTGGTGGTAGCCAGGATGCTCTAACTGTGACATAGAATTTTTTGATTGATATATGAAGATACCAAATAGCATTAAATCCATTTATCATTTGTGAAAGAACATGAAAAATGCCTATTCAATGATGACTTTTCAAATCTTTTTTTTGTTGTTGTTGTTTTCTATTTTAATCTAAAATGTGTGAATATTTTTAAAGGATGAAGTCTTAGAGAAATTGCTTTTTTCTTTTTTCCAATTAAGTGATTCTTTTAGGTAGCTCTGGTGAGAATAAACATGTTTAATAAACTGCAATAAATGTGCTTTTTATGTCCTTTCATTACAAATAACTTGATTGAAATATGCTCTTTCAAGAAATCATGTCTGTGCTGGTAAATTATGCAAAATGCTCAAGACACAAAATTCTGAAAAATAAGGTTTATAATGAACGTCCTCATCATATAATCACAACCTCCTCCCTAGCAATGACTTACTTGGATATCATGGGAATGAAATAGAAAATATCTGTTAAAAATGGAAATCATAACATTTCCTTGAGATTGTGCATAGCAAATCATTAATAAGCTGGAATTGTATCTAAGACAATCTTTAGTAACTTTACTCTCGTTTCTATTTCTATATGGTATTCATGATCATTGCACTTAACTGTAATTTTAATGTAATGTTTTCCAATGATGCACTTTATATCTCTCTCCTAATTGTACCTGTAGAGAAATCATTTTCAGGAAACCATCTCATTCTTTATGCCTACAATATTGTTCTTTGTTCCACTGAAAATAGCTTCCCTTTTCATTTTAATCACTTTTAAATATTCTTTACATTTACTATTTTTTCCCTGAAATTACAATGTTTCAGGAGCTGATAGCAAAGGGGTTTCAAGTACATTTTATAGTTTTGGCATCAGAAACATACTAAGCCATGCTTATTAGTCTTTAGAGACTGCTAATTTTCTCGTACAAAGGGAATTTTGAACTCTCATTAGGATGTTTCCCAGATGCTTTAATTTTTGATACAGTTTAGTACAATTATGCTTGCTTTTACTACAGAAATTTGAAAAATAATGCACAGAGGGAAACAAAAATCCAGTTGTTTAAAAGCACAAATGAGTAGCTGATAAGAAAACAACAGAGGCAACATGGTTTTAAATCTTATATAACTCAGGAAAAAATGGATACATAATAATACTAAGAATTATAATTACTAGTGCATTATGAACATGGACAAATAAATCAATTGAAACAATAAGTCAAGGAAGTATGCCAAAATCATTTAAATTTTAGGCAACCAACTAATCTGAATTAAATAGAAAATAGCACGGGAACATGGGGGAGCATGGGAGAGGAAAGGGAAAAGATAATAAATTGAGAGTGCTTTAAAAAAAATCAGAATACAGTAAAATGAGAATATGGCAACAAATGGGTAAGGAGTATGAGGAGCAATTAGTTTTAATCTATTATTTCATAACATGGTTTTCATTCTTACATTCTTTTCATTTGGCCTTAACACAAGCTATTGAGTATTTGGGATTAAGATTTGGTCTGGACAAGGGAAGTACTATAACTTAAAATCAAAGTCATTGTTCAGAGAAAGGGAAGCAAAAAATATAAGAACTTTTTTCCACCATAAGTGTACTGGACTCTCTCCATGCTCAAAAAGGGAGATCAATATTTTTTTTAATGAGTTTCAATAAAAATTAAAAGATTTATGATCTCAATTTTCAACAAAATCTTTGAACCACAGTGGATACCATCCTAATTAAAATACCACTAGAATTTTTTTCATATTATATCTTGAAGAAACATTTGCTTTTAGTGAGAGGGTTCAATTTATCAATTAAGAATAGTTCATGCTTTTTCCCCATATCATTCTAGTAGTATTTAGGTTTTTCTTCTGATGTCTCACATATCTATTTGTGAATTCTTCTTTCCCAAAATATAGAATGGAAATGCCTTAAAACTGAGAAATTTGGCATCCAAGATCCCAGACCAATTCCTTTAAGAACAATTAAATATATCCCAATCACATTTCTTGAAGACAGAAAACAAAACTTGTTTCTTCTCTAGTTGTTATTGGTTACAAAGAAGTGTGAGGTGTGTGTGTGTATGTGCGCGCATGTGTTATGTGTGTGTATGTATGTTTTCTTCTGTTTTTATTTTAAACCAAGTTGTAAATCATTACTTTTACTGTTTTCAATATGTAATCCAAGTTGAATAATTATGTTATATAATTTTTAGCTTTCTTACAAAAATGTCAAAATACCTGAATTAAAATAGATGACTTCTAAGATCACTTTTAGCTCTAAATCTAGAATCCAATAAACTGATTCAATGAATTCAATAAAAAAGTAAAACTGAGGTACAGTCTTATTTGTATTTTTATTCCATTTCTATATAGGTATGTCCTCACTTTTGTGAAACTCTCACAAAATGTACCAGTATCTAAATGGGGAATTCTGTCATATTATAGGTTTGTGGCAAGCTTGAATATTGAAAATTCTTGGAAAATGCAGAGAGAGTTGGAAAGAGATGAATTCATTGGCTCAATTCTCTGTGCTGAACTGCATCTGTATCATAAGCTAACATACCACAGGCCTTCTCAGAGGCTCCACAAATGCTATTCTCAAAAAATGTTGTTCCCAGAAAAATGTACCAGAATGAAAGGAATCTCGGATATTGGAATTGCCCTAAGTAGGATGTAGTTTTGAGAAGAGAATTTCCCTTTTTGTGTTCATTGGAAATCCCCCACCTGGGACCCTTTATTCACCAAGTGTGAAGGAGGTTTGAGCCTAAAGAGATCACTTAGTCACTCTCTTAGTTGCCATCAGATTGGATCTTGGAAAAATGAAGCAGCTCTCTTAGAAAGCTTGCAAAGCTTGCAAAATATGTACATATACATATTTTGTACATATATATACACATATGTATATAATGCCAAAGGTAAATGAGCAGTCCTGAAAAGAGCTCAGCAAGCCCCTATATCAGAGGTATTAGTCCTCCCTGAACACACCATATGACATTGGACTTCAATTAGTCTGAAAAAAGAAATGAGGCTATTTTGTGCAATTCTGCCTCTTTTAAATCCAATTCAAACACAAGAGACATCACTCTATGTGGTCATTGGATCCTATAATTTTATGATTTTACAGTTGCAGAAACTGAGACTCAGAGAAGGTTAATTGACTTAAATGAGATCAGATAGCTAGGAAATATCTGAGGTAGGATTTAAATTCAAGTGTTTCTAACCCCAGGATTAGTGCTTTTTCTACTAAATGTAGTCAGGACAGCTTTTATTATACAAGTTCTCATTATTCCTTGAAAAGAGTTTTTTATCTCAAATAAAGCCTAGCATAGTACTTTGCAAGGAGTTCTTGACTGATTGATAAGATATTACAGAAAAGATTCCAATTATTGTTTTTTAATCTTCCCAAATGGGTTGTTGCTTAAAAGTTCTTGAATGATTGATATTACAGAAAAGATAAACTTTCCAATTATTGTCTTTCAATCTTCCCAAATGGATCAGAAGATCTGAGTTTGACTTTTCTTCTTATTACCTGTGTGAACTTGGGCAACCTCTTTAGTCTCTTGGATGCTCACTATTTCCATTAGTAAAAAGAAAGGGTGGGGCTAGATCCCCAAGTTTCCTTCTAGCTCAGAATCCTATTAAGACTGGTCAGAAACAATTATAGGTAACAGTTGCTTAGCTTAGGGTGACACTATTGGACTATGGGACTATAATTATATATAACAGGGTCCAAGGAAGGGGATAGCCTATCTAAAAATCCAGAGTTTCTTGAAATCACTGCTCTTTCTTGCCAAAAAGCCCAGCTTTTTGTTCATGTTATGTCTTACAATATTTCACTGCCTTCATTCCCTTCTTTTTACTATTCTTACAATAAGAGAGTAGACATCTAAATTCTATTATTTCAAGTGCTAGATACCATCTCTTTTTTTTTCAATTTTGAGTGAATAACTACAATCTATTCAAAATACTGGTCAATTACTACAGACAGTGAGTTTGGGATCATACCTCCTATGACATTTCAGTAGCTTGAGAAAAAAGGAAAAAAAAGCAGTGAGTGAAATGAACTATTTGGAGTTTTTTTGTCTGGGTGATTTTGAAATATTTAGGAAGAAACTGGAAGGACATGAAAGAAAAACTTCTTAAGATATTATGTAGGATAGGAGCTGCTGGTCTAAAGATGTTAATCAAATAGTACCAGTTCTGCAGAGCTTCTGTAAAGTACATGAGTGATGGAGTATCTCAATAAGGTATGAATATTGATCCTAAGAAAATGGAAGTGCTTATGATTCAGTAGTAATCCAAAAGATTATTTAAAAAAAGTTTGCTAGGACTTGCTACCTATTCACATTTGTGAAGTTCCATCAATGAACTCAGTCAGGGATATTTGGTTCAGAAAATGTCAAAACAGAAGGGCAAAAAGGAAGACCCAAATCTGAATTTTATAACTTCAGAAATTATGGGATGAGAAATATGGGCAGGCATTTAAGAACATACTCTAGTATCGGCTTTTGTACATACAAGCATGCTCTGTGTATTTTGTACTTACAAATTTTTTATAGTAGAATTTTATAATATAAGAGTGATAGCTCTTGTATTTGCTGTTAGAGTATTCATTGACAGAGATATTTGTTATCCTACGCTCAAATTTGAGTTCTGGGCTTTGAAATAAGCTGTCATTGATAAATTCATAGTTTTTGTGTTAAAAATTCAATTTCTACTACAGATAACAATAATTCAGAGATTTATAATCTGGCAAGTACTAAATTTGAGTGCTGCCAACTAGATAGAGATAGTGGTATTGGACAACTATGAACTCAGTGGGAATTACAGGCCATAGAAGATAGACATGGGTATAAGATTGTTGTTTCATTTCCGTTGTGTTCAATTCTTTGTGACCCCATATGGGGTTTTCTTGGCAAAGATACTAGAGTGCTTTCCCTTTTTCATGTCCAGCTCATTTTACAAATTAGGAGCTGAGGCAATAGGGGTAAGTGACTTGCTCAGGTTCATACATAAGTCTCTGAGGCAAGATTGGACCTGATATAGATGAGTTTTCCTTATTCCAAGCCCAATGTCTACTTTGCCATCTAGCTGCCCAAATCTATAAGATATAAAATGCTCCAAGTCTATTAAGTTTAATCTTATTACATATGGTCCAGATGTTCTCTAGGCTGCTAACAACTTTGTATTAACACCTTAATTTGCTATCTAGTGTGTTAAAGTTGATAAGCACACTATCTATGCACCTATACAAATAATTTCTTAAGATTTTCAGTAACATAGTGTCAAGCCCAAATTCCTGGACCATTTCATTAGAGACCTCATTTCAAATAGACATTTAGCAACAGTAAATCCTCTTTATGTCCAGCCATTCACCCAATTCTGAATCCACTTAATTATATAATAATCTAACCCTCATATTTCCATTTTTCATACAAGAACAGAAGGAGAGACTTTGTCAAAAGCTTTGCATTTGAAATAGGTAAAATACATCTCCCCAATCTCTCTAATTTACCAGTTGTATAATCCTGTTAGAAAAAAGAAATAAGATTAACTCACAAAGCCTGTTTTTAATGAAACCTTACGGTCTCCTTGAAACCCCTGCATCCTTTTCTGGATACCTACTAACCATCCCTTTAACAAAATGTTCGGGAATTTTGACAGGCATCAAAGTCAAACTTACTGGCATATGGTTATCTTTCCTTTTCCAGTCCATGACACCTCTTATGTTCTCCAGGATCTTTCAGGGATCACTGACAGTGCTTTCCAAACATCTTAACCAAGTTTCTCAGTACTCTAGAATGTGGCTCATCTGTGCCTAAGTGATTTGAATTCATTAAAAACAGCCAGGTGCTCCCTTATTATTTCCCTACTTCCATTTAGAATTAAACTCAAATTTGCTGGGATGTATGAAAGGAAGCGTAAATTTCCCAGTTCATTGTATAATAAATGCACTCCTGTTCCATCAGGGGTCAGATGTAATGTCTTTGGGCCAAGTCATTGAGTTTCCCCATGATGCTTTGCTAATGATTAAGAGATATTGGGGAAGATGAGAATAAGAAAGAAAGCCAGAGTCCTATTAGGGAGGGGCAAACACAACCGGAACCAAGCTAAGGACTGACTAGATGAGCAGGTTATTAAATGATTTATTAAGAAGTGAAATAACACCTTGTAACACTGCTGCAAAGACCTTACTGTGTTTTCCCTGATTACATGTATAAACATGAATAAGGGTTAAAAAGAAAAGGGTAGAGCTTCTTTTTCAAATGTGATTTTCAAATCTGGGCTTGGCTAGCATTAGTTGACACATAAGTGATATCAAAAGATAAAGTTTACAAGTTGCAAATATTCTTTGGATTATCCTTGGGTCCAAATACCAATTACAGAGAATTAGGCTTTTTTTGCTATTTTTAAAGCCCCTTTTTCCTTTTTAAATGACTTCCTTCTTTCAAGACTTTACAGCAGGGATGGAGAACTGTTTGGGCTGTATAACGCCAGCAAAATCATTTGGTCTGGCCCTGCCAAGGCAACCGAAAGTCAAGGCTGAGCTGAAAGTTAGGTACAACAACCTCCTATTGCTTGAGTTTTTAAGTTGTTCATTTTGTGTACCCTCTGAATGATGTTATAAATATCCAATGACCCTTGGCAGAAAAAAAAGGTTCCTCACTCTTGCTTTAGAGGATTTAGAGCTGGAAGTCACCTTATTGAGCCCTACCATTTTAAAATCAAGGAAAATAAGTACCTCCCAAAGATCAAGTAACTTTTCCATGGCTACACAGAAAATAAGCGGGATATTTGATATTATTTTGTGATTTTAGAACTGAGAAAAATGTAGACCAAAGAACTGAAGTAGAGTTGTCTCAGATATTAATAATTTAGTTCTCTTTCTCTTGCTGGTAGATTTTGTTGGGAAGCTCTTTGACACCTCAATCTTCCAAAATAAAGACATAAAACTTGAAAACTTTCTTAATGTCACATGAAAGCAAGTAGATTGAAGTATAGATATTAAAATATTTCTTTAAAACTGAACTCACGGATCCAAGATTAAAAGTCTCCACTCTAGATCTTCTAGCCATGGGATGTACTACTTGGTCTTTGGATCTCTAGATGAGAAATACATAACTATTTGACCTCTCAAGTATTGAAGTCAGGCTTTGTGTCCTTTTAGTTTTGTCCAGATCCTGTAATATCTTTTCATCATCCTCTGGCTCTGTTCTAGGTGCTCCAGTTGCATCTTTGACCTACTGCCCCAAACTAAAACTGCTAGTAATTTAAGCTAGACCTTTAGAATTATGTACAAAATAATTTTTATGCAGTGAGAAAATGGTGAGCTTAAAAATAGTCTAGAGTAGTATGAGTTAATAACTTGGTTGCCAAGGAAACTCACTCCTGATTAGAAAAAAAAGAAGTTACAAAGAAATAACAGTGTTTGATTCCATGATTTTTTTCTCTTTTATAATGGGGTTGGTGATGAGGATAGAGCTTATATTGTATTCTAGGTCATAGCAAGATATATGACAAAGTCTCCCATGATATTGTGTGGACATGATAATGATTTTCAGGCAAGGTGATAGAATAGCCAAGTCGATTCACATTGGTTGAAAAAGAAGAAGAAGAAAGAAGAAAAAGAAAATAGAGGAGAAGAAAGAATAGGAGGAGGAGAAAGAGAAAGAGGAAGAGAAAGAAGAGAAGGAGGTGATGGAAGAGGAAGAGAAGGAAGAAGAGAAAAAAGGAGGAGGAGGAACAGGAAGAAGAAGAGGAAGAGGAAGAAGAGGAAAAAGAGGAGGAGGAGGAACAGGAAGAAGAAGAGGAAGAAGAGAAAAAAGGAGAAAGAGGAGGAGGAAGAGGAAAAGAAGGAGGAAGAGAAGAAAAAAGAGCAGGAGGAGGAGGAGGAGGAGAAGGTAACGGAGGAGGAGGAGGAAAAGGAGGAAGAGGAAGAGGAGGAAGAATAGAAAAAGGAGGAAGAAGAGGAAGAGGAAGAAGAGGAGGGGGAGATGGTGGAGGAGGAGAAGGAAGAAGAAAAAAAGAAGGAAGAGGAGGAGGAGGAAGAAGAGAAAAAAGGAGAAGGAAGAGGAGAAAGAGGAGAAAAAAGAGGAAGAAGAGGAAGAAGAGGAAAAAGAGGAGGAGGAGGAGGAAAAAAAGGATGAGGAGGAGAAAAAAGAGAAAGAGGAGGAGAAGGAAAAGGAGGAAGAGGAGGAAAAGAAATCAATTGCAGAAATATAGAATTAGGAAGGCAAGACTAGAAAATGGTTTCTGTAAGAAAGACTTGGAACCTTTGGTATACTGAAGATTCAATTACAATCAATATTATAATGTAGTAGTCAAAAAAGTTAATGTGATCTGAAGCTACATTAATAGAAATAATGTTCATAATGAAGAAGGTAATAGGCTCTATATACTTTCCTCTGGTTAAACATTTGCTAAAATTTTGTCAATTCTGGACATGCATTTGGGAAAATACACTGACATATTGAAGCACTTTCAAAGAGAGTGAATGGATTAGTGAAATGGCATATGAAAATCTTGTTGTATGAGAGTTCATTGAAGACATTGAGGGCATTTTTCCTGGAAAAGTGAAGTGGGGCAGGATGGTTTTCTTCAATTATTTGAAGATTGATATATGGTAGTTGAATTAGTCTTGTTTTGTTTGACATCAGCAGCAGAACTTGAAAATATAAAACAAAGTTACAGAAAGGCAGATTTTTGGTCTGTTGTAAGGAAGAAAATTTCCTAATGATTAGGATTATCCAAAAATGGAACAAGATGCCTTAAGAAGCAAATAATTCCTCATTACTTGAGGTCTTTAAGCTGATGCCAAATGACAAGTCATTGGGGATTTTTTAAAGGAGATTTCTCTTCAGGGCTAGGTTGAACTAGATGACTACTGGCATCTTTTCAAATCCGAGATTATACAATTTTATGAATTTATACTTCAATAGGTTTAAAGGTAATACTATATCCAAATAGAGTTTAGTAACTAATGCTTTTAATGATGACCTAGGTCCTTAAACACATGTTAGTTATGGTTTTGAAAAACCAATCCTATAGTAACAGAATATTCCCTCCTAGACAGTATGACTTTAATTTGGGTAGCATAAAAGACTTGCAAATGCTTAGGTAAAATCTAGGTAAACTATATGTAATGTTCCTCTGACTTACCAGTCTAATAACTGTCAAAAAAAAAAAAAAAAAGGAAGTGTTCCTAGATTAGTGTGATCTGTTCTTGATGAAGCCAGCTTTAATGGCTCTCGGGATGTACCATTTCCTTTTCAAGTTGTTCAATAACCATTTCTTATTGATATGTCCTAGAATTGCCAGGAATTGAAGTAATTGTCTTATAGGTGACAGAGAGCATCCTCTTCCTTCTTTGAGGAGGATTACATTTTGCCCTTTCTCCATATTTTAGTATTTCTCCATTCCTTACTATCTCTATTGCTAATTATGGTTTGGCCATCATATTTGCCCCTTGGTTTTTCTTTTCTGTGTTTTTTTTTTGGTAGGTATGTGTGTTTGTTTTGTTACTTTGGAATACAGATCATCTGGGGCTGGTTACTTGATTCTTGAAAGAGGGAAATATTCTATTACTCTCCCCTTACTTACTGGGTTTTGACTTCCTCTGAACTTTCCAGTACAAAATATATCTTCATTAGCAGAGGAAATAGAAGCAAAATAATTATGAATTAAGTAGCAATGTATCTTATTTATTTCTGTTATTGTTATTAGCATGATCATCAGAACAATGGTGCTATTCTTGTTTAGTCTTTTTATTTTCAATAATAATTTTTCTAAAAAACAAAAACCTTTTATTCTTAATTTTCTCACCAGTAATTAGCATTTATATAGAATAAATTTTGCAGAGGGGTTGACAAATATTATTTCATTTTATCCTCACAACAACCCTGGCAGGTAAGGAATATTATTATCTGCATTTTATAGCTGAGGAAATTGAGGTAGATAGCATTTAAGTGACATGCTGACTCAACTTTTAAGTGTCTGAAGCTGGATTTGAAATCACGTCTTTCTGACTGTATTCTAGCAAAACAATCCTTTGTATCTTCTAGTGGCCTAAAATCATCGGGGACTTTATCACCCCAATGTTATTCTTATAGGATTGTGCTTTGGTTTCTATCAATATGTCTTTGAAACATGCAAGTTGGCCAGTAAGTTTCCTTTGAATCCACATTTATGCCTTAAACCATCCCTGCCCCATAACCTGCCAATCCAAATGCTATTTTTTCTTTTTTTCATTTATTTAGATTTTTCCTTGAAATCAAGGACTCTTTTTATTTTTATGTTTAGGTTCCTAGTATAGTTCCTGGCACAGAATAGGTGCTCAATAAAGGTCTCCTGAATGACTGAATGTGGGAAGGGCAAGGGCTCTCTTCTATTTGTGGTGATGTAGCAGAAGTGCAGGAAGGGTGGGCCACACGTGGAGAGCCCCTAATGGGGCTGAAATCTAATGTTCCATACATCTCAGTCATCAGTCTTTGATGCTGAGAGATATGAGGGTGGAAAGAAAGATTAGAAGCACACTGGGGAGTATCAAGCTATGGAGAAAGGCTTTTTTTTTAAGAGTGAGGGAAGAGCTGTAGAGATATACCTGAGAAATATCATGCACTTAGGCATGCACTTAGGCAATAGATTTTCTGATATTTATTTTCCTGCTCAGAGGCTTTTTAAAATCTTGTTTTATTCATATATTTTAGTTTTTGCCTCATTTCCAAGCACATTTTCCCCTGACCTACTACCAAGTGAGTCTCCCTAATAACATTGATTTTAAAAGAAAGAGAATAAAAGCAGCTTAACCTTTATGAATTGCACCTGGCAGTTATGCAACATTTTATTCTCATACTCCCTCCCCATCCTTCAGCTCTTCAACTGAAGGAGGGAGGTATATTTTGTCAACTTTTGTTTAGGTCCAAATTTAATCATCAAAATTATATCGCATTTATTTTCTTTTTATTGCTCTTTCCATGAGCATTGTTGTAGGAATTGTATATAGTTGTATTCATTTTATTAGTAGTAATTTGATACCATCTTTCATATTACTATTAACCATTAGTTAATAATTTGAAATTTTTCCTTTGATAATTGTTTATGTTCTTTTGATCATTGGAAGATAGCTTTAAGATTCATAAATTAATTTAATTGCCTACATACATCAGATAATAGTCTCTTAGAGATATTTGATATAAAGATCCCGCTCATCATTTAATGGTTTCCCTTCTTATCCTAACTGCCTTGACTTCCTTTGTACTAAAGATGTTCAGTTTCGTGCCAGTGGAATTATCTGTTTTATCTTTTGTGATCACCTCAAAGGACTTTTTTGTTTATTTATTGGTTTCTGGATATCTTCTAAATAAAATCTTCTTGAACTGTGGTTCACAATCCCATATAGGATCACATGACTGAATGCGGAGGTCATGAAAAATTTGGCAACACTAAAAAATATCAAATATTCTGCCAACATTTAATTCTTTTTTTAAAAAAATAAACAAGCACATCCATCTCGTTTGTATGTAAATTTACTTTTGAATTTAGTAAATGGTTAAATTATATGTATACCAAATAATTGTTTTAAAATACATTTCTTTGTGATTTATTATTAGTAAATGTTTGATTTGTATAACTGCTTTATATACCTATATATACCCAGAGACATGTATAACTTTCTTGGGCAAAAAGGGATTGCAAATGGAAAAAGTTTAAGAAGCCCTGATGTAAGTTAAAATATTATTACTTTAAAATCTTATTTAATCAAAATGGTTGGAGATGTATATTTTTGTTAATTTGGTTATATTTTTAATTGAAGGCTAAATGCATAAATCTTCTATTGATTCTTATTGCTACAAATCAATCCTTAGTGGTTTCTTTCTGATAGTGATCCTAAAATTATTTTGCATTAGTTTTTGTTTTTATGTAATTTTATGTATAGATACTATTTTTTACCGTAGTAGAATGTAGGTTTCTTGAGCGAAGAGACTGTCTTTGATAGACAATACTTAGCAGAATACCTTGCATATATAGGTTCTTAATTAATACTTGTAGAATTAGATTTCTGAAATGTATTAATCTATTTTCTTTCCCTACTAAATATATCTTATTGAAAATGAATTAACTTTTCTCTAATAATTAAGAATCTTACTTCAGTATCATTATTTGAAATATATGTGTTCATTGTAAAGTAATAAAAGAATTTTACTTCCTCCCAATATCATTCTCCACAGTGATTGTTCAAAAATTTTTTAACTTTCTCCTTATATTCTCAATCCTTATTGACAGTTTTCTTCTATAATGAAAAAATGAGCTCTAATAGGAGCTCTCTTTTCTTCCTTCTTCTACTTCTCCAAACTTTTCGACATCATCCATTCTCTCCTCCTCTCTTTAGCCTTGGAGGACAAGTAGTCCTTATTAAGTATATTCCTTTTACCTATACTATGGATCTTATCCCCTCCTGCCTCCTCCAGGACCTTTCTCCAAAAACAATTCCCTCTTTTTCAATCATTGATCCTTCCTTTTCCCTCTTTCCTATAAATATTTACAGATCTCTTTCTAATAGAAAAACAAAGCCTTCCTTTGACCTTTTCATTGTATTTAGCTCCCTATCTCTCTCTCACCTAGTTGGTAAGCTTCTTGACAAAGTTATTAACGCTCACATCTTTACCATACATATATATATATATATATATATATATATTAAGCATCTTGCAATCTTACTTCTGTCTTTATTGTAGTAGTGTCGGTTCAGTCATGTAGATTCTTCGTAATTCTATTTGAAGTAGTTTGGCATTTCCTTCTTCAATTCATTTTACAGATGAGGAAATTGAGGTAAACAGGGTTAAATGACTTGCGCAGGGTCACAGGGTTAGGGTTAGTAAGTGTCTAAGGCTGGATTTGAATTCAGAAAAAGGAATTTTTTTGACTCCAGATCCATATTTCTATATATTGTTCCACTTAGCTGCCCCTCCTAACCTCTTAACAAGGGTCTTCCCCACAAATTTTGTCCTCAGCTCTTTTTGCTTCTTTCTATATTACTTCCCTTATTAACTTCTAAAGTTTCCTTTCTCACTTGTATAGGGAAGATTACCCAATCTAGTATCTCCTGCTTTGGTCTCTTCCCTAAATTTCAGAGCTACATGATGAATGTTTATAAGACATTTCCAACTGAAGGTGACACTGGAACTTCCATATCTCTCAGAGATTTGTTTGAACAATCTCATTATCACTCATTCAGACTGCAAACTTTAGAGCCAACCACGTAGAGACTGTTGAGGGTCTACAACAATGCAATTCAGATATAGCTCTTTAATCACTATTCTTCCAATATAGTTTCTACTACATAGAAAGACACTGGGTCACAGACTTTCAACAGTTTCAGGATGTGGGACACCAGCAGGATACATCAACTTCCCTTTCAAAATAGAATATCTTTCTACCTACTTCCACAAATAAAGCACATTCTTTACACTGTAGAACCCCAACGCTCAGATCTGAAACTTCCTTCAACCAACCATATGACCATCACTCAGTGCTACTGTTCTCACTTCCTCTTATTTATGTCATTAACTATTCCATTCACAACATCAATATTTTATCCTCTACATAATCAGCACAATATATCATAGGGTCAGACAACCAAGCTAATCAATGATCCCAGAATCAAAACATTTTGAGAACAGTGATCAGATATAATTTTTTCTATTTGGCATTTAAAATCCTTCCCAGCATAGCTCCAATCTGCATTTTTTTTTCTTTTCACACAGTTTGCTCTAGCAAAACTGACTTTCCTTTTTCTTACACAAGACACACTTCATCTTTAGGTTTTTTTTTTTTTTTTTTTTTTGCAGAAGAATCTTTTTTCTACCAGCCATGCTTTGAATGTACTTCCTCCTTATTTCCACCTTTTTGAGTTTTCTTTCTTTTTGAAATAATATTTAATTTTTCCAATTACACAGACAATTTTTAATATTTTTCTTTTAGAAATTTTGAGTTTTGAATTTTCTTTCTTCCTCCTTTCCTTACCTTTCCCCTCCCTAAGATAGTAAGCAAAATTAATATAGGTTACATTAGTGCAATCACAAAAACATATTTCCATATTAGTCATGTTTTGAAAGAAGAAACAGACCAAATTTTTTTTAAATGGAGTGAAAAATTTCATTCTTCAACCTGCATTCAGGTTCATTAGCTCTTTCTCTGGATGTGGATAGCATTTCATCATGAGTCCTTTGGGATTGTTTTGTATCATTGTATTGCTGAAACTAGCTCAATCATTCATAGTTGAACACCACACTATATTACTGTTATTGTTTACTTAACTTTATATCAATAATTAGTTTTTTCATGCACTACCTTTTTCTGATCTCTCCAGGTCCTTCCTCCCATTCTGCAAATTACCCTTTATTTATTTCGTATATTTATACTTATTCATGTGTATGCTGTATCCAAACAGAATATAAATTCCTTGAGGGCAAGCACTTTTTCATTTTTATTTTTGTATCCCTAGTACCTAACACAGTGTCTAGCATTTATTTATATATTAACTGATTGATTTGTCTTTATCCTCATTTATATGGACAAGTAATAATTACAGATTAAGAATAGCTGAAAGTTTCTTTTGTCTTCTGCACACAACTGTTTGCCTTAAAGAAAAAAACTAAAAACAAAAAAAAAGAAAAAAAAAACCCCAGAATCTCACAAACCTAATATGTCCCAAATCAAGCTTATCATTTTTCCTGAAAAAGATTCTTCCTTTTGACTTCATTATTTCTGTCAATGGCATCATTATTGTCTCTCTTATTTGAAACTTTGATGTTGTCTCTGATTTATCCCTCTTTTTTTTCTCTCAGATCCAATCAATTTCTATGTCCTGTCAATTTTGCAACATCTTCTCAGTTGTCTTGACCCTAATATAGAACCTCATTACCTTAGGTATGAACTATTGTAACAAGCTTCTAATTGATATTCCCAAGTCTTCTCTCTACTCCCTCAATACTTCACTGCTCTGCCAGAAATATCTTCTTCATGTTAAGATTTTTTAATGTTCAAGGATTTTGAAGGGCTTTAGTAGTTTCCTGATGCCTATCAAATCTAACCTCTGAGTGCCTCTGGGAAATCAAAAAATGCAAACAGGAATTGGAATTTTGTGAATCAGAACAGAATTTGTGAATTGTGATTATGACAATGAATCCCAAGGCTCTTAGGATAGGTCACTGAACTGGGATGGCTGGGGAGGAGTTCTGGACAGGAAAAGTGAGCAAGATAAGAACAGTAAAATAGTGGATCTGTGGAGTGTGGAAAGGAAAGGTAGACACAGAGAGACAGATAGACAGATACACATGTAGAGGAGAGAGACAGAGACAGAGAGGGAGAGAGAGAGAGAAAGAGGGAGGCTCTATCAGGTATTTTGTGATGGAAGCATAATGACAAGAGACTAGGGTTTCAAACAGCTAGATTTCTCATCAGCAAATTTCAACAATTTATTAAGTTATTTTAGAACTTTAAAAGGTTTCTCTCCTCATAACAAATTAAAACTGGTCCAGAGAAAGAATTAGTAAATATCTTGTGGTATGTAGAAATACAGAGAAAGAAAGCATGAACCTTTTCTTTTTGAAAGCAGGGTAAAAGGATTTTTTTTTTTTTTTTTTTACTGTTCTCCTTTTCTCCCAACACAAAAATTTCCAGAAGAAAGCCTATAGTTTTAAATTATTAATTTATTTTGACAAACATCCTACAAAAGCAGAATTAAACTGGTTCTAGTTGATTTTTCTGATCTTCTAATCTAGTAGAAGGGGCATGGGTACAAGTGAGCCTCATTATCTTTTTCATTGTTTCCCTTCTTTCACCCTCAACAAAAATGCGTGAAATGGCTAAGGGAATAGAGCTGTTGTGAAGAGAAAAATATGTTTTGGCCAAAATGGACACATCCACTTTCCAAAAGTAGGGGCCAGAAGAGGGAAGAAAGTAATTTTTAGATCTCCGACTTAAACCTCCAAATTCTTGCTATTGAGTGGTTATTCAAATAAAAATTCATATTTTTGAGTCTGGCATATAACGTTCTCCACAATCTAGTACTACCCTTACTTTCTAACCTGACTATATACTCTTCCCTTACAACTCTCTTACATATTTATCATGTATTACATTGTATTATAATTATGTTTATTCCTTGAACCTTTTCAAAGGTAAGTACTTAGTAAAAAAAAGTAATCATTTAATAAATGTTTGTTATATTGAGTTGACTCGAGATAAAAGGAGTAGAAGATTAAATTGAAGGTATACTGATTCCAGGACATCCCCTGTGAATTTAAATTTAAGTTTGGTTCTTAAGTCATGGATTTTAGTTTGATATTTCCACATCAAAGGTGTTAAGGATATGGAAACATCTACCCACTCTCAATAGGGAAAATCTGAGTAAAATTTTTTGTCCCTTCCTTCATACTAGAAAAGAAGTCTAAATTTTTTTTCATTTCCTTTTATGGTATGTTTACAATATCTTATTGTAAAATTTGGATTAAGTATTTGATCATAGACTCTGTGTTGTCTGGGACTTCCAAAAAACTCCCAAAACATTCCCATTTAATTTCTTATGCTGACCTGAGTTATATCAAAATCTTGATGGAGAGAATTGATAGTGGGAGAAATATTAGACCTATAATTAAGAAAATTTTGATTTCAAATCCTGACATTGTTTTTTTAGTAGTGACGCAACCTTGGGCAAACTCTCTGTTGGCTCTTTTTGTGGTAGTAATGAGCTGGAAATTGAATGGATGCCCATCAGTTAAGGAATGGCCAGATAACTTATGGCATTAGAATGTAATGGAATACTATTGTTTTATAAGAAATGATGAGCAGATTTAAGAAAAACTTGCAAAAACTTACTTCTACTGATGTTGAGTGAAGTGAGCAGAACCAGGAGAACACTGTACACAGTAACAGCAACTTTGTTCAATGATCAACTAATGTTAAACTTAGTTATTCTCAGCAGTACAATAATCTCAGACAATAGATTTGTGATGGAAAATGTCATCCTCTTCCAAAGAAAGACTATGGAGACTTAATGCAAATCAAAGCATACTGTTTTCACTTTTTTGGTTGTTTTCTTTCTCATAGTCTTTTCCTTTTGTTCTGATTTTTCTTTCACATGACTAATGTGGAAATATGTGTAAAATGATTATACATGTAAAATCTATCAGATCGCTTGCTGTCTTGGGGAGGGGGAGGGAAGAAAGGGAAAGAGAAAAAAATCTCAAACTCAAATTCTTAGCAAAAATGAATGTCGTGTTGGTGGAGTTGTGAACTGATCCAATTTGGAGAGCAATTTGGAACTATGCCCATAGGGCTATAAAACTGCTCATATGCTTTGATCCAATAGTGTCTCTACTGGGTCTATATCTCAAAGAAATCATAAAAAAGGAAACAGGACCCCATGTGCAAAAATATTTATAGCAGTCCTTTTTGTAGTGGCAAGGAATTGGAAGCTGAATGGATGCCCAACAATCGAGGAATGACTGAATAAGTTATGGTATATGAAAATAACAGAATATTATTGTTCTATAAGAAACTATCAGTAAGATGATTTCAGAAAGATCTGGAGAGACTTACATGAACTGATGTTAAATGAAGTGAGTAGAATCAAAAGAACACTGTACACAGCAATAACCAGATTATGTGATGATCAATTCAGATGGACATGGCTGTTTTCAGGAATGACATGATTCAGGCCAATTCCAATAGACTTATGATAGAGAGAACCAACTACATTCAGAAAAAGGACTGTGGGAACTGAATGTGGGTCACCTTTTTTGTTGTTGTTGTTTGCTTGCTTGTTTTTTCTTTCATATTTTTTTCCATTTTTGATCTGATTTTTCTTATTCGACATGATAAATGTAGAAATATATTTAGAAGAATTGCATGTCTAACCTGTATTGTATTTTTTTATTTAAAAATATAATTTCCTGATTTTTTTATTATTTTGACTCTCAAATATTTGTCATAAAATATATAATTTTATTTTTATGTTTTTTTTTTGAAATGTACATGTAAGGTTTTATTTGCTTTTCTACTTGGTATTGGCTTTTTTTCAAAAGAAAAAAACTTAAATTAAAAAAACTTTTAAAAAATTAAAGCTTTTTACTTTTCAAAATATATGCGTGGATAATTCTTTAACATTAGCCCTTGCAAAATTCCAATTTGCCCTCTTCCTCACACCCTCCCCTAAATGGCAAGTAGTCCAATACATGTTAAACATTAACCTGTATTATATTACTTGCTGACTAAGGGAGGAAGGAGGTAAGAAGAAAGGGAGAAAAATTTGAAACACAAGGGTTTTCAAGGGTGAATGTTGAAAACTATCTTTGCATGTATTTTGAAAAATAAAAAGCTATTATAAAATTTTTTAAAATAACTAAACAAAAAATGAATATAGAAAACTATCTTTACCTGTAATTGGGGGAAAAATATTATAAAGTAAAAAAAAGTCTATCCTTCAATTCTTAAAATGGATATATTAATTCTTGTAGTACCTACCTTATAGAGATTCAAACACCTTGTCCAAATTAAAGAACAACATAAATGTAGTTTCTCATTTGTTTTAAAAGTGGAATATTAAGGAGAAAAAAAAGTTCCAGCTAAAAGTTCTACTGACTCTGAATCTGTTTGATTCGTTTAAATAGTGGTTAGTGATTGTGTATAACATTATAAATATACCTTTAAGACATATTCCTTGTTCTCTAGGAAGTTAAAATCCAATTAAGCTACTATAAGATAAAATAACAGTTGGGTTTTTTTTTTTTTTTTTGCCCTTTATTCTAATAAGGACCATGACATGCAAGTGATTTGGATTTGAGTGGGGAAGGCTGTGCAAAGTTATCTGCCTCACTTTCCCTCCAGAGCCATCTGGGCCAGATATAGATCAAGATGACTGGAGATGGTCTGGTTGCAATGGGAGATCTTGGTCTTTTTAATTTCAAGTCTTCAACAGGTCTCAGTTTGACTGAGACCACACCCATTCCACTTAGGATATAAGTATATTGTGAGAGCATATTAAAAGCATCATTTTTAGTCAAACATGAATTATTAACAAATACCATTTTTCTCTAGCTAAAGACTTTTCTCTTTAGGAAAATGGGTAGGCTGTCCTTCTGACTGCCCAGACTGTCTCAACCATACCATAGAACCCTCTTCACCCTGTAAGTTTACTCATTTCCTTTCACATTGGAAGTATCTTGTGCCCCTCCTTTTGACTAGCTGGTCCCTCCCAGAACCTTCATTTTAGAAGATATGCAGAGGCCAGCCAAGTCTTCATTCTTTACCAGCCTGTGTTTAATAGTCAGATTTTTTTCCACCAACCTCCATTCTTCACTGCCCTTTCAGCTTATTAGCTTATTATCTGTAATAGGAATGTAAACTTCTTTAAAGCAGGGATTGTCTCTCTTCTTGCTTGTGCAGAACTTAGCACAATGCTTGGCACATAGAAAGCCTTGATAAATGCTTGTTGACTTAAAAGTTAAGACCTTTCTTAGGGAATGGATTGTAGGCAATGATCAAACTTAACTCATTTCTAAATAAGAACATTATATCTCCACCACTGGGAAGGTTTAAGACCCATCCTTCTCCATTGAGAAAGGATACTGATATTGATTCCAGGGAGAACTGATCTAGGAAAAAATAGGATAATGATTTTATCACCAACAATTCTGGAATGTCAACCTCAAACTGCATTTTATACATTGTGATTTTTTTTTGTTCAAGATTCATATAAATGTTACCCCCCAAATACTCTTAGAGTAGAGAGTTATATTGGAGAGCATAGGGAAAACCATGCTAGTTTGTACATCTCTCTCTAAAACAGAAATGATTTGTATTTTAAATTAAATTGTTTCTGAAAGATTTGTACCAAAAACACAGAGTTTATTTCCTTTGACAATATAATTCACACAAAATTGAATGATAAAGACAAAAAATGCTAAAGAATTTCAGAGAAAGGGGAAATTAGTGGATGCTTCATATTATATATAAAGGAGGAAGGGATTACAAAGAAGGTATCTAATGGGGTGAATAGACCCTAGCAAAATACCACATCCCTGGTAGCAACACAGTATCTGAGAAGGTCCTAATGAGGAACAAGCTGACCTTGTAGAGTTATCTTGAACAGACAGAGCTATCCTATACTGAGTGATATCCACTGTTACCTTATATTATCTGATAGTTAAGCTATAGATGTCAACTCCCACGGCTATATTGTATAAACAGAGTTACTGGACTACCAGTTAATTTACTGATAAACACAATTAGCATAGTTAGTACACCTTGCTTTGGATCCTTTCCCATAAAAAGTCCCACTTCTCCCCTTCTTAATTGCAGGTTCCGAAGGAACTTTGTCTGCCTGATGGTGTTGTAACAAAGTGTTGTCTCTTGACTTGGGGATGGTTTGAACCTGTGAATTCTTTGGCAACGACTCCTCACCTTCATGATTTGGTGTCCCTCATCATGAATTATTGAACCTCATCAGTAACTATAAGCATCTAAGAGACAATGAGGAAAGATTTGGAACAAAGAATCAATATGTGTCTACTCTAGATAACTCATTTTGGGTTGGGAATAAATGGGGATGCTAAGAAAACAAAGTGCATTGGGCCAGATGTTAAATTGAGTGCTTTGGTTAGAGGTAGAAAAGGAAGAAAGCTAATCTCTAAGAGTCTTCAGTACATGTAAATTTGCTATAAATAGCTTTGGAGTTGATACCATGCTTAAAACTTGCTTATTCAGCCAATAGTTTATAATGTTCCTATAAATATTGCTATCCACAATAATCCTATAATTATGCCTTTCAAAAACTGGAGTCTGGACCAACTAGTCCTTTCTTTCATCATTAATGTGGGCTTTTAAATTGAATGAAGATTTTTTTCAAAGGCAAACCACAGCAAACTAATCTATCAACAACCCAAGTTAAAGTTGATTTAGCATAGGCCCCAAGATTCTCAAGAGGTCTCTTGATTTTTTAAAATGTTCTTAAAATAAAATAAAATGAATTTACAATGGTAGGACATTTTGTAAAGAATCTTATACTTCCTTGCTAGAGCTATATTATCTCTTTAAATGCTGTTTACTATATGAGTTTCTCACAAAAAGCTAGTTGAAGATAAGTCATGTTATCAGCTGCCTGAAGGGAATGAAAACATAATCAGATAGTTTTCTTTTTTGCAAATGCCTTAACAAAAATTACCAGACTCTTTGCTTAATGTTCTGTAACCTGAACCCTTAGACCTGCTGGTACCCTTTAAGGGAGAAGGGGGGAGGGAGAGAGGAAAGGAAATCCCTTAGAGATCAGATTTTAAGATCCTGATTTGCATAATCTTTGGAACAGTTGATTTATGGGACTATTCCCATTGTTTGAATAGGTTCTAGTTACTTCAAAGTAAGAATAAAGGATAAAGTAAAGATAAAGGATCCAAATTACTTGAATATACAGTCTATTGACTGAATCTTAACACCTTATTCTAGCACACTGGCCTTCGGGCTGTTCCAAGTACCAGATAGTCCTCTCAGCTGAGGGCATTTTCTCTGGTTGTCACTTATTGTCCTCCCTGGCTTACTTTGTGTCTCAACTAAAATCCATCTTTTACTTTTACTATAAATATTATTCAACCCCTCTTAATTCTAATGACTTCCCTCTGTTAATTATTTTTTTACTTATTCAGTATATGGCTTGCATTGCATGTATTTTTTTTTTTTTTTGGCTATCCCTTAAATTGAATGCTTGGGCACAGGAACTCTCATTTGTATCTCTTTATAAATTTTAGCACTGAGCCTGACTCATTATAGGCTGTTAATAAATGTTTATGATTGATTAAATTTGACCCACTGGGATTCTTCCAAACTAGAGGTTCTCATTCAGGGTTTATGAACTTTAAAAATCAAATATTTTGATAACATATTTCATTATTATAGGTTTCTTTACAATCCTGTGTACTTTCTGTTATGTATTTTAAACCTTTATTTGCCAAGGGGCCATAAGTATCACCAAATTTCTAAATTGATACTCTAGCAAAAGACCACGTTCTTGGTAGCACCTGCGTATCTGACATTATCCTGTACTGACACCCATGGTTATCTTACAGTGAGTCAGGGGTCCTCAAACTTTTTAAATAGGGGGGCAGTTCACTGTCCCTCAGACTGTTGGAGGGCCGGACTATGGTAAAAACAAAAACTTTATTTTGTGGGCCTTTAAATAAAGAAACTTCATAGCCCTGGGTGAGGGGGATAAACATCCTCAGCGGCTGCATCTGGCCTGCAGGCTGTAGGTTAAGCTATAAACATTAGTTCCAGAGGTTATATTGTATAAACAGGATTGCCATGAGCACCAGTTGATTTACTGATGTATACAATTATCATAGTTAACATTCCTTATTTTGGGTCCTTTCTAATAAAAAAGTCCCATCTTTCCTCCCTATTAATTGTGAGTTCATTAGGAACTTTGCCTGCTTTATGGCATTATAAAAAAGCTTTACCCCTTGATGGTTTGAGCCTGTGAATTCATTCCAGATAATTCCCCATCTCAATGACTTGTAACTAACTCATCATGACTTGTTGAAGCTCATCACTAAGACACAAAGAAAAGATTAAGAACCTCTATGCTAAATGAAGATCAGGGAATGCTATATTCTAGGATCATTCTACTGACCCCATGGAAGTACTATAACAAAATAGAAATAACTAAGCCCATTTTATATACTGTCCAAATCTTATTCAGATCAGAGATCATCAGAAGTCTGAGATCAAAGTAACTAACAGGTTTCTGGGGTACAGGTTTTATGCATATCAAAACAAAAACAAAACAAAACAAAAAAGACGATCTTTGAATAATTCTATTCAGGATCTGGGCTGCCAGGTGGGAAAGTGGATAGATTGCCAAGTTTGGAGAAATGAATCATTTTTAGCAGTGCAAATCTGGCTTCAGACACTTAACTAGCTGTGTGACCATTGGTCGAGTCACTTAACCCTGTTTGCCTCAATACCCTCAACTTTAAAGTGAGCTAAAGAAGGAAACGGCAAACCACTCCAGTATCATCACCAAGAAAACCCCAAATGAATGCAAAAAAAAAAAAAGTTTGACACATTGAAATGATGGAACAACATCAAGAAATTCAAGATCTGTTCAGATTGTGGTTACTACTCAAAATTCTGAGGGCTGACATCCAGCCACGGAATGACTAACCATTTCTGAGCAATATCTGAATTTCTGACAAATTCTAATAGTCAGCCTATGCTAACCCCTGTCTTCTAAATCAAGGGTCTCAGAATACTCCCCTCTTTGAAATATAATACATATTATAGATAATATACACAGAGGATTTTTTCTTCTCTATGTACATACACACTCTCTAGACACACATTTGCATAAAAATGTGAGCACAAAGCAGAGAGGATTCTGTCAGCTGTCCTCATCCTAGAACACAGTCATGGGTCACAGAACATTGTCACAGACCCAACCCCAGTTGCCATTCACTTTCTATAAATGCCTCACTTAGGCTTTGCCTTGTCCTTGTTGCAGCAGGATGCCATCTTGTTTTGACAACTTCCTTGCCTATTGATGTTATCTTGTTAATTTGTGAGATAGTTAGCAAGGAAGCTGTTTACCCTGAGTTGGAAAAAAATCATTAGCTAGACATTTACACGAGGAGAATAACAGTTCTAAAGACACTAACCTTTACCCTTAGAAGTCCTTAGATGGTACTATTGACTTAGCAGCACCTACTTTATTTTTTCCCAAGCTATTAAGTGTAGCTACATTATCTTGGATGACAGAATAATAGAACAAAGAAAAAACACCAGCAAAAATGCACCTATGAATGGAGTCGGGGAATCCCAGAACCATTTCTGACTCAGCTCTTTGATTTTTCACCAATATACATCTGGGCTTTGGCAGGGATAACAGGAACAACCTGAGGACTAGGCAGTACAATGGAAAACCCCAAAATTAAAGGAGGGACGGAAAGTGCCTGTGATGGAGGTAAACAGTCATCCAAGGAGATGCTGAGGGAGGGAGGGAAAGGAGCCCCTGAGACTCTAAGAGCCTAAGTTTGAATCAGTCCAGTGAAAGTCACTTAAGCTCCCCATGAGCCTCGAAATTGTTCAGCTATAAAAATAAGGCGCTTGAGCTGGTCAGTCCCTAAGGTCCCTTCAGTTCTAAGTCTTTGAATATGTTTACAGGAGGACAACATGGTTTACTATCACTGTGTCAAGTTAATAGTCCCTCACTGCTCTTCCAAGGCACACCCCTTAAATTGGTTACAAAGGCTTTTACAATCATCTCTAATGTGCCCTCCGCACTCATAAATGCTTATTCAGTGAATAGCAGCAGCAGAAAAAACTCATTCTTTGAATGTCTTAAAAATTGTGGGGTGCTTTTGGTTCTGGCTTTGTTTTTTGTTTTGTTTTGGATGCACTAGCTTTATTGTATAAAATCAATGCAATATCTAGTGTAATGATGTTAGAAACTCTGGGAAGGAGTGAGAAGGGTTATGGGTATACCCCTTGTTTCTACTGGTTATTGCCAGAAATCTCAAGATTCCAACATCATGGAATACAATCAATAAAATAATCTTTACTTAATAGAGGAAAGCATTTTTCTTTATTTTATTTTTGAACCCCAAATGATTTCACTGGAATAGAGGAAATGTGGAAACTCAGTATCTACTCACCCATTCTAATCTTGATTTCATGACAGCATTGAGGAATTATTCAGCAGTGTGTGTGTGTGTGTGTGTGTGTGTGTACCTGCACACATACTTATACGCACATGTATATATATATACACAAACCTCTATTATATACAATATACATACATGCATATATATATTATTTATGCTTATCACTATATACAACATATATGTATGCATATGCAATATTCTTTAGTTCAAACTTTATGCTTCCTTTTTTCAGCAAATGAATTCCATAGAGAAAACATGAATGGTTACAAAAATGTATATTATATATATAAATTATATATATGCATATATCTCTCTAGATATCTACACAAATTTTAGCGACATAGGCAATAAATACATTTATATGCATACATGTATATAAATTTACATATAGACTTAAATACATGTATATATTTTATACAAATATATAAGTATTCAATATATAGCAAAATATAAGTATACATTTTAAGTATTTATATGAAGTATGTAATAATTAGGTATATAAGTATATATATAATACATATAATAATTAATATAGAGAGTATATACATTTACTATATAGTACATATTATGTATAGTATTATATATTAGTATATATATAATTAAGTATATATAATACATATAATAATTAATATAGAGAGTATATACACTATATATTACATATTATATGTAGTATTATATATTAGTATATGTATATAATAATTAAGTATATAAGTATATATATTCAATATATAGACATATCCATATATTAAACATTCATGTTCTCTCTATGGAATTCATTTGCTGAAAAAAAGAAACCATAAAGATGGGATTAAAGAATATCATTTGCTATTTCATTCAAAGGCAATTAGTATGTAAAATGTGAAAGTAGTTCATAGAAGAGGCAGTATGTATCAAATTAGATATGACCACTGGCAGAATTATCTACTGGGTAGTAGATCTGAGTGGAAGCCAAAAGCTCCTGCTTCTTTCTAGTGACAGTTTTGCTCACAATGCTGTGATATTGGAACAATCATCGCATTTTCTCACTGTGGTGATTTTTTAAAAGGATAATATTTATAAAAGTCAAGGGCCCAGAGTCTAAGAAAGTTTCATAGACATCCATCAATTTAAAGATGAAAAGAACGAAGTCCAATAGCATTTGCACAGGATCAGAGAACTTTGTTTGGTTTCCACTTTAGGGAAGCCAATTGTCGGTAAATGACCGAAAGAAGGCAGAGGAGCTAGTCGTATTCTTTTAGAGGTTGAATTTAAACCAGGGATACAAGCAGAATGGACTAAGAAATTGCCCCTACGGCTAATGAGGGAAAAGGCAGGGAACCTAAGGGATTACAGTGATGTATCTAGGACCCAAGGTCCGTCATTAAAGCTTAGGAGATGCCCGTGATAGCTTTCTTTTACCTAGTGCAAATGGTGTTGGAAATACTGGGAAAGAGTGAGAAAGGTTATGGATAGACCCAGTTACTCCATGCTAAAGCTTGATAGTTTGACCTGAGTTTTCATTTTTAGCTGCCCAGGTCCTGGGAATCCATATTAGAAAAAAGTGAGCCAGGTTACTCATACTTGTGTGAACTTAGACAAGAGACCTAATTGTCCTAAGCTGTAGTTTTCTTATCTTATAACTTACATATATATATAAATATATCATATATATATATATATATACTTATAAATGAGCACTCATTTAGTAATCAGAAAGACAGTGAACAACGTGCTTTAGGGACTATATTAGTGACCTTTTCCACTCACGACTTCTTTTCACCTGAGAAATTCTTTCATGACCCCAGGTATATAGGGACCATAAAATAGGTATACAAATCAAACATTTACTGATAATAAATTATAATTTCATGACTCCCACATTCAGTTACAAGACCTTAAATGGAGTGGTGAACCGCAGTTTAAGAGGCTGGGATATTCCACACACGAAGAACATACATATATTTAATAATGGAAGTTGCTGCATATAAACATATGCACACATAAATATAAGTATTTATACATGTATAGTATGGGCATTCATGACCCCAAGCAAGTCACTTAACCCCGTCTGCCTCAGTTTCCCCCTCTGTAAAGTGAGCTGGAAAAGGAAATTGCAAACCAATATCTCTCCCCCCAAACCCCAAATGGGATCCCAAAGAGTCAGATATGGTTGGACAACTGCAACACGTAGGTATTTCTTATGGAGACGTTGCAAATATAAGATGCAAAACCTCAAGTGAAGAGGAAAGTAAACAACCAGTAGATGGCAGTGTTTGCTATTTAAAATACACATCCAGTATAGAACCGTTCCCTTCACCCTATTTGTTAGTACATATATGTAGTATAAATCCAAACCTCCATTTTAAGACTCTTTATTTACAACAAACCCAGTTTTTATGTCCCTTCCTGCTACTTCTATTGAATGATTCTGTCACAATGTCTTAAATAGAAAAATATTTAGAGAACCCTGACACCAGAGAAAATAAGCCCATTGTTCAAAGATTCTTTCCTTTGCACTGTTTAAAAAAAAAAAAAAATACTTCTTTTTTCTCCATAAAAAAAGACTAAAGAAGCATTAAAAATATTACATTTAGGTCATAAATGTATCAATATTCAATCATATAAATATTTATAACTAGGATACTAATGAACTAATTAATAACTGATGAAATTAGTAATGTAATTATCTTAACACTATTCTTCTAAAGATTTTAATATATTTCTAAAAGTATAAGTTAATTTAGTTTCCCAATGTAGCTAAAAATTTGAAAATACTGATCAGTGCATAATGTAGAAGAAGCTTCTAAGGGGACCTAGACATTTCCTATTATAGAATATTTAGGCTAACAGGAATCTTTTAGACATCCCCTTAATTTTCCAGAAGGGGGAATTGAATGAAACCTAAGATGACAAAGCTAACTTGGAGCAGAACTCAGGCCTCCTTACTGGGTTCTCTACATTGCCTATTGAAACTACCTTGCTATCAACCCACCAGTCCATACCTCTCCCTGCAGAAGACCCTTAGGATCCATTAATAACTAATCTCAGCATTTACTAAATTCCTGCCTAACCCACCTGTCCCTACTAAAGAAGTGCCTACAAGTTCATGACAGTATTTTCACTTGTCATCCTCAAGTCTTAAGTATTTCTGAAGTTCCCTCTGCTTCTGACGCACCTACAAGATTTTTTCAGCATCATTTACTATTGAAGGTTGAAATATCTGTACCCTGTAATCTCCTATTCAACAACCAATACCAGTTTAATACTGAGAGGTAAAGTGCCAAAGCTGAAATGTTTAGCACAGTATCTATATTTCTCATCTTTGATTTAAAATTATGAAAATTATATATTGTCTGCTGAGGCAGATATTCCTAGTCACTGATAGTTCCTCCACATCAGGACACTAAATGCATGCCAAGGTATTTTACTCTGAATTAAAATTTGATCTCTGTCTGCATAAAATTTGATTAAAATTCAGGAGCCAAGCAGAGGAAGATTAACAAACTGAATTGTAGTATCCAGAAGGAAAGATATACCAAGCAGTAAAAATGAAGAAGGGGGAAAAATCACCCCAACAACAACTTGGATTTTCTATATTTATCTGTGAGCTGTGTGTATTTGCTTCACTTGGTTGTCAATTTTAATTGGTCTGCAACATGCAGGGCTTCAGTTCTCACTAGTTTTAATGTATTCAGAATTCATGTTGTTATTTCTCCCCTGTACTGTGCTATCCCAGAATGCAGTCATTTCTAGTAAGTAATAGACTTTCCTCTCATTATTGAAATCAGCAACTCATTAGAATGCCAGATACTGGGATGCATCAGTTTTTATGTCTGTTGACATAACAGTATAGGGAGGAGAAAAGTAGCAAGTAGTCAGAAGTAGGCCGGAAAACTATGGGACAAATGTTTTCTATACAAGCTCTGTGTTCTTTATATCCTCTATATAAATAAAAACAAAACAGGAATCACTGAGGGCAGAATCTAGCCTCATATGAATTAAATGTTTTTCACGATTAAGATCATAACAGGTATACAGTACATTCTTAAAGATATTCATGTCCATGAGCTCCAAAAATTAAAAGGAACTATCCCAAAGAGATTTAAAATGAATAATATTGCTTTTTGAAAACAAAGGCTACTTAGAAAAGGAATGAAATCTCTTTTTGGAGCAAATATCCATTTTACTAAGAATACCAGCAGAACAACAATATATTTTTGAAAATATAAAGTATATGAGTTAGATGGTAATAGAATTTTATTCAACTCATAGCAGAAATCAACCCTATGTAGATCTAGAGGTATATGAAAATAAACATAATTTACATCACAAAGTATTATTTGTTATGTGTAAAAAAAAAAAGAACTACCATTTCTAGGAGTCTTTTAGGATTTCTTAAAATGTTGTTTTCTTTAGGGTATGAAAACTGTAACTTGATTTACAAAATATGATTTGCCAAAATATCCTCAGAAATCATTTTGCTTCTTGGTAGTCCATTAATGAAGTACTTTTATATGTTAATGGATTGCCAAAAAAGCAAAATTCTGGCTATTGTTTTTATGTCTGCCTTTTAAAAAATTTCCATTAATAAAAATAAGAAAGTGTATTTCCCCCTGGACAACTCCTACTTAGCATCTTTATCTTTATCTGGTTTCTTTAAGTATTTTAATTTCCCCCTTCCCTTCAGTAATATTCTCTAATTTGGAAATTAAATAGATACATGTCTAAACCCAAATCTGTGAACAGAGACACTGGAAGGGATAAAAGTTCTTGTAAATACATTGCCATGTTAGTCATTGATATCAGAGTCTAAAATTGCGGCTAGCTATCTAAATAAAAATTGAAATTGGCATCCAAAATTTGAGGTATTTTAAAATATCTAACTATTGAAACTCTGTAAAGAGAAACATGAATTTTCCAGTTTTCATTCAGATTCTTGTTGTCATGTAGAACCATTTGGGAACCGGTCCAGCAAATAAGAAGTGAGCCCTATAAAATAGGCAAGGTTAATAATGCCCACCTGTCTGACACTTCCAAAAAGCAATCAGACAGAGACCAACCTACATTATCTCTGGTAAATATTCGATATTCTATTTAGTTACAAAATATTAGACAAAAAGAAATCTGTTCATAAAGGAAGACGAAAAGATAAATAAATGGAAAAGAAGAGCACAGCCCACAGACACACAGGATGGGGGAGTGCAGGTTGAGAAATACTGATATGGGTCTCCAATGATGACCCTTCATATCTTATATCAGCTGTATTTGATATATAGAATTGGACAAGTCAGTTAAAATTTCTGCAATAGATTTGATTTCTGCAGTCCAGGAATAATAAAAGTGAGCTGCATACACAGACGCTGTGTAGATAAAAGAATCTACACTTGTGCATTTCTGTTTTCAAATTATCTCCACATTTGTTGGAAATGCTGTTTATCCAATGATGCATTCTTTGCTTTTTCAACCAGATATTTTAAAAGATGACCAAAAACTGGATGAAAGCCTTGGGATTAGTTTATAGCTTATGATTTGAGGATGTATAGTCTATTGAACAGGTCATGGTCCCAGAGATGTCTATAATATACTGAATATAGTCACTGACTTTTTGGGTGACCTCCCTCTAAGTACCACAATAAGTAGGGACACATATCAAAGGAATTGAATGGTATTTGGTAAAATGCCATTGAAGAATAATAAAATATTATCATAACCTCCAAATAGGAAGTATGTGTGTTTGTATATTTATATCTATCTCTATAATGCTAATTTCTTTCTTTGTAATGCAAGATATCATAGGAATAAATAATTGCAGAAGAATAGACAGTACCACAATGATATGTCTTTACACCAGAGTGGTAATTAGGATGGGGACAGCTAGGGCACCAAAAAAGGTTTTCCTTCGGACCACCACTTTTCTAGGATCTCCCTCCTTCTTTTTGGCTCTTAGCCAGCGAGCACCATGAAAGTCTTGCCCCTCTCCCAAGGGCCCACCTTCTGCTTTGTATTGTAACCCTTCCATTGTATTATGGTCTACTTTTATGAGGATCCTGTCCCTTACCCACATATCTTCGTTAGTCTCACCCATGTTCTGTTTCTCTTGAGGGTTTGCCCAGTGTGACTGAACTGGGGACTGTAGTACTCTACACCCACATACTGCTTCCTTCCTCTTCACTGTCAGTGCTTGAATGGTCCCATTCCTCTTCTTCCTCAATGAAGTCTCTGTCTGCTGTCTTCTACGTCTCTCTCCATCTCTTATCTGCAGAACCTCACACAAGGCTTTTAGCTCCTCTCTGGAGGATCATCTTCAGTCAGGAGGGTGTAATCCTCTCCAACACTATCTCCAAGATCCAGCCTACTTTCCCTTATCCCCTTTGCCTCCTCCACAAGAGTCCTGTGCCCTCCCTATTCTATCTCTTGTCCTTTTCTTCTCTGCCTCCTGAATATTGCCCAGTGTAGTTTTCTTTTCCATCCCTTGTACTTCTTCCAAGGGATTCTCCAGAGTAAAACTATCTTCGGCTTTCCCCGCCTCAGTCAATTTTGCCCCAAATATCAGGGACAAATTAGGGACAGCTCAGAGGTGTACAGTGAGGACTTCATGATGCTTCAGATACTCACTAGCTATGTGACCTTGGGCAAGTCACTTAATCCTATTTGCCTCAGTTTCCTCATCTGTAAAATGAGCTGGAGAAAGAAATAGCAAACTCCTTTAGTATTTTTGCCAAGAAATCCCAAATGGGGTCATAAAAAGTTGCATATAATTGAAATGACTGAACAACAACAATGACCAGAACTCCTACTTATAGTGTAGATATAAATAAGGTTAGGGATGGGATGGGATGAAGCAATAATGATGAATACAGTGAAAACAATTGATTTATGTATATAATATAGAGAAAGAGCTTTATCAAAGATCAGCATGGCTGCAGGAATCTTCCACAGTTATCACCCTGATACCACATTCACTTTTTTCTTCAGGCCAAACCCAAATGAACTAATGGACTTTGTTTCTGTTCATTCTCATAAAGGCAGAAAACATGGTACTTTGACACACATACTTCTTTCCTGCCCCCTAATGATGTTCCCTCCCTCCTTCACTAAGGGCCCATGTCTATCAGCATCTTCCCTAACATAGTAGAGAACACACATCCCTTTGCCATCTATATTAAATCACCCTGGATCGTGAGGTATGGAAAGCAGACTCAATAGTACATCCTGAGCCCCAGGGGTGATGTGCCTTAGTGTCCACATCTGACTTTAATGGAACTCTGGCCACTTAGCCCACATAGGACATTTTGCACATTCACCATTATCTGGAACTAATGAAAGATTAGGTTTAAATGATTTTTAGGGTCTTCCTTTGAATTATATTTTTAAGATTTCATTTAGGATTATTAAAATGCCAGTGTGAGTTTTCTGCAGCAAAGAATGGTAGGACAGCTTTCTGATTGTGAATAAGCAGGAGCAGCTGTACAGTGAATGACACTCTGCAGGGACAATATTACTGAAAGGTAGTACTGTATATTGGCAGAAGAGCTTTCACTAAATATAGAAGACTGCTGAAATGGAACCTTTGGTTAAGATGGCAAAATGGGTAGAGCTTTGTAAGGAGTCAGGTATACTTGAGCATATATTGTCTTTCATACACATACACATGCACATATATGTATACATTTGTGAGATCATAAAGCATCACAATCATGTTACATATGCATACATGTAATTTGTATGTGTGGTATGTGTTGCTATATATTTGCATAGATATACATATATATCTATATGTTCACATACAAATATATGGTTATATATACACACACATTTTACATATATATATATATATATATATATACCCAAATCCTGACTGCATTATTGTTTGACATTGAGTAGGTCACTGAATTTCATTTTCTTTACCTGCAAAATGGGGATAACAATAATAACAACAATAATAACATTTGCTCTATTTAATTATCTTATGATTGTTGTGAGGATCAGATAAGGTCATCAGATAAGGTGTGATGTTGTTTAGAAAAAATGTGGAGAAAATAAAGATTTTTTAAAATTATTATATAGGGGACACGAATAATAATTTACATTGATTCATCTTACAGGTATACTATTGTTGCTGAGATCTATCAAACAATAAGGCTCTTCTGCCTCATTTAAAAATAGAATTAGATAGAATTTTTGCCCTCTAGGTTTAAACTAGAAAAACATGCTTGGTGTAAAGATGGAAAAACATTGAAGGTAGACAACAGCTTCATATGAAGATCAATGATACAGTGATTAGAAAGAAACTCTGAGCTTCTTGGATGACAGGTGCACTATAGGCAATTATTCCTTTGACTATCTTATCATGGTGAAAAGTGGTATTCTAAATGATTCATAGTAAAGCCTAGGGGGAGGAATGAATGAAAACTACAGAGGACAGAGAGAAAGACGTATGTTTAACTGAAGAAAAAGAAGGATACAGGCAAGAGAATGGAGATTTGGAAAGAAAAAAAAAGAGAGAGAAAACCAGAAATGGCACAGAAAGCTTTAAAAAGGTAGAAATTTGCATACTTTCATGTCCATCTGACATTTTCATTCTGTCTTGGAAACTGTTCCAAAAAGCTCAGGGTGAGCCTTTTTTCCTTTTCTTTTATTATCTAAAAAAAATTTTGTTATTTTCAGTTCACGGAATAAAACAAGCATTTTCATAACACAGTATAATAAAAAAAGATGATTGCACATGAAACTGCAAATCTGCCACATACAACTTGCTGTTCTTTCCAAATATGCAACAAAATTATTATGTAAATTTCTTTTTTATTTTATTTATTTATTTAATTTTTGAAAGGGAGGGCAGAGTTTGGGACACATGGAGCTGTGTTTTCATTCCCATAGGGAGCTGCCTTCAGAAATGCAGATTTGTAACTTTTCTAAAATTTGGTGTCTTAAAAGTTGCCTGGAGGCTTTGCGTCATTAAGAAACTTATTTAAAGTCATACAACTAGTTCATATCAAAAGCAGTATCTTATATATCTATATACTTGGAGCCACAAAAAAATTATTGGGTGGAAAGGGATCATGAATAGAAAAAGTTTAGGAAGCCTTGCTACTCTGATATGCTACCTTTCATCCAGAATATTGGTATCAGATCTGGGAAACACAGATCATTAATTTACCCAATTTTAAGAAAAATGTTATTTTTTCATAGCATATAAAAGAAAGGACTTTAAAAATAATGAATTGGGAAGTTACTTTAAAGCATGGGATGAACTTGGTGATGCTGTCAGCACAATTTAACCGATAACTTACATGTCAAAGGCTTGGCTGTCATGTTGAAGATCTTATTCTCTTTTCTAAAATCAGTGTAAATCCATTATAGGATTATAGATTTACAGCTAAGGGGATCTTGGAATCCATCTAGTCCAATCCTCTCATTTATGTAGCAAATACTCTTTGGCCCTTTCCCAGAGCCAGAAAGGATGCATTACCTTCAGGATTCCACAGGGATGTGGATTTGGGAGGATCTCTCTTCTCTAATGCCATCAGCTTCAGCCTCCCAAGGTTGTGTTCCCTCTGTTGTTAGGGGGCAGTAACTATCTTGTGAGCATTATTGACCACTTGTAACTTTTTAAAAGGGACATATATTTTTTTATTCCAAAGATAGAGCAAGAAACTGAGTCTCAGAGCAGCTAAAAGACTTGTTCATGACTGTGCCGCTAGTGTCAGTGGCAATATTTGAATACAGTTATTTCTGATTCCAAGTCTAGTATTCTGCTCAGTATACTGTGCTGCTTCTCAGCAATTTCTGATAATCAAGGAGAGAACAACGATATTCAACAGATAATTCTCTACCCGAGAAGTATATACATATATGTGTGTGTCTATGTATATGTATGTGTGTATATATGTATATATAATATCTATATATTACATGCAATCTTGAGGCTGTGTCTGATGCAGGGCCCTTCACATGTGAGAGATTCCTTTTAAAGACAAGTTTGTAGTTAAGACATTTCAGCCTTGACAACAAATGAGGGCCTTTGATACTTCATGGGGGCAAGACCAGAATGACAAATGATATTTACACACAGAACCACTTAAGAAAGATTTGTTAATTCTAAAGAACTTATGATGAAAAATTCTATTCACCACCAGAGAAAGAACTGATGGAATCTGAATGCAGATTCAAGCATACTTTCTTAAACTTTATTTTTCTTGGGGTTTTTTTGGACTGTGTTTTCTTTCCCAAAGTGGCTAATATGAAAATGTTTTGCACGACTGCACATGTATAATCTATATCAAATTGCTTGCCTTCTTAAGGAGGGAGGAGGACAAAGAGGGAGAGAAAGAATTTGGAACTCAAAATTTTAAAAAAATGAATGCTAAAGTTGTTTTTACATGTAACTGGAAAAAAAATCAAAGTTTTTGCATAAAAAGAATGATTTGTCAGCAGGATTAGAGCGATTCTTTCATACTTTTATTAAAACCCTTGCAGCCTAGGTCAAGAATCAACTGTGCTGTCACAATGGAGAATTTATTAAAAGTCCCCCCCAAATAATAACAAAAAACAATTGCAGCATAGCCCAGAATTTTTCAGTCAGCTCTCTCTTCTCTTTTTCTTCTTCTTCTTCTTCTTCTTCTTCTTCTTCTTCTTCTTCTTCTTCTTCTTCTTTTCTTCTTCTTCTCTTCTTCTTCTTCTTTCTTCTTCTTCTTCTTCTTCTTCTTCTTCTTCTTCTTCTTCTTCTTTTCCCTCTCTCTCTCTCTTTCTCTCTTTCTTTCTCTCTCTCTTCCTCTCCATTTGTCTCTCTTTTTCTCCCTGCTTCTGCCTTTCTCACGCCTTCCTTTCTTTCTTTCTAACAATAGGAACCAAATGGTAAATGTTATTCAACTATTTTCTTGTCTGAACTAAGGTCCCTATTCTAGAAATAGAAATTCCCATTCAAACTTGGCTCAACTGGAGGACTGCTGAAAACAAATTTGTTCCTCTTTATTCATAATGGTTTTTAGCATAAAATTACACTAATAATAGATTAAAATTAAAACACATACACACACACAACTACCCCACCCTTTTCTACAGCATTAAAGAACAAAGTTGGGACTACGAGTGGGGTAGAAAGGAAGTGGGAAGCTGAGTTTAAACTTCAGGAAAGGCCACACCTAAATTATGCCAGTCTAATGTTTCTGAAAAATTACATTGAAAGAGAATCCACAACCCTCCTCTGTCACTGCTTCCAATAGCCAACAAGCCACACAGTCAGGAAATTCTTCCATAGCATTTAATTAAATTCTTCATGCTGTAGCTTGTTAAAAAAAAAAAAAAAGTAAATCTATATAAGGGAAGGTAGCATTTCTGTCCATTTTATTAAAAGCTATATTTCTTGGGGTCTCTGAAATATGTAAAAGACAGCACACAGAAAGTGAATTCTGCTGTTTTTCAAAAACCCGTGTTCTGCTTTTTGCAATGTAATGAATGATAAGATTGACTACTTCAAGCTGAGTCTTGTAGCATTAATGAACCTTGACCTAGGGTCTGGTCCTTAGCTTTGCAATATGAGAAACTGGATTTTATTAATTTACCCAAGATAACTGTTTCAGGCTGACATAATTAAAAGACATTTTTAAAAATCAGAATGCCATTTTAGCAATATACAAAGAGAGATGTACCTGTTCAAAGACCAGAATAATCTTGTCTGGCTCAGGGACTAACACCTCCTCTCCCCCTTCCTGTCCTTCCTTCCCCATCCACACATAAACAATAGCAAAATGTGTAAGAAACTAGGAACACCTTATTGATTTACTAGTTACTTAATTGGCAATGTGACTAAATAAAACATAACAAAAGAAAGGGGGAGGAGGGGAAGGGTAAAATTAAAACCCAAGACTTCTGATAGTATACTCTAGATGGATAAAGAATTATGAAATCCATTTTGAAAGATTTCATAGATTTTGGACCTGGAAGGTATCCAGCATGTTGAATAGTCTCCAATCTTAATCAAAAGCAAGTAAACTGAGGCAGACAGAAGGTGAATAATTCGTTATTAATCATATAGTTAGATAGTAGCAGAAGAGAAACTAGAAGCCAATCCTGATCTATTCCAGTGTTTTTTTATACTGCAATACACTGTGCACTCTTAGTGAAAAATAAATACAATTGTTTTAGTGTTTAAAGGAAAAATTTTCAATTATTTGGAAAATCCAGTTATATGGAATCTCATTCCTGGATGACGCTTGTTAAATGAGATATTACTGCAGCAGAACTAGAGAACACAAGGACTTTCTGGTACCTTGGAAATCACCCAGTCCACCAGTCTTGTTTTAGATGGCTAATTTGTGGCAGAACTGGGACCAGAACCCCAAGTTTCTTGGCTCTGAAGCCAGTGCAATTTCTGTTAAGCCACAGCTGTCTAATCGAAAGGTTGATTGGTGGGCACAGAAACAGAGCAGAGGGAATTGAATAATCTTGTGCTGTATTTCACACAGGCTGTGAGAGAGGCAGGAGCATCGTCCCTATGCCCCTGGAATACTTTCTTCGCGACTAAGATATTCATATCCTCTTGGGTCTAGACACAACACAGTATCTCTCTTTTCTTGAACAGTGCTGAATAAACCCTGACAAATTCTTGCAATATGACTCTCTTTTCAGTGTTCCTTATCACTCTCTTAAACCTTGTGCTACAAGGAAAGCCCTGGCTTTAAATGATGATTTGGACAAAAATTCACAAGACATAAAACTTCTTTCGGCCTCAGTTTCCTCATTTTCAAAAGCAGCATGTCAGAGTGGATGAAGTGTTAGATTTGGACCAAGGAGACCCGGGTTCTAAGTGTGGAACCGTGTTACTGGACATCTCTGATTCTCAGTTTCCTCCTCTGGAAAATGGACATCCTTTGAGTTATGATAAAGTTCAAGTGAAATAATCCATGTAAACACTTTGCAGACCCCATGATGCCACATGTATAAGTGCCTGTTATTATTTTTAAAATGAGAGCAGTCAACCAACCTATAACCTACACTTTCCTGCTATAACATTCTATGAAGCCATATTCCTGGCTTCCTGGCTTGGTTTTGCTTCTTACTCTGTCAATCCTAGACAAAACACATAACTTCTTTGCTTCTTATTTCCCTCATTTGTAAAATGAGCCTAAGTTAAATCTAAGGTCCTTCCGTCTCTAATTCCTAGGAACCTATAAAAAACATCTATGTTGTAATGCCATGTTAGGATTTGCAAGTTTTTTTTTAGCTTATGTTTGTGATCTTTGGGCAACAGTATCACAACCATAGGTAGAATAGAACCTTACAAAGCTTTCTCAAATCACACAAAGGGCTACTTCATGGAAGGATTGTTTTAGAACATATATCTTGTATTGATTTTTTTTGCGAGGGAGAAGGCAATCGGTTAAGGAAAAAAGTGTCTTTTCCAGGGTCATATAGCTAATAAGTGTTGGAGGTCCCATTGGAACTCAGGTCTTTCTGACTCCAGCCAGAATTCTCTGTCCATTGTTCCATCTAACTGCCCCTATCTTATGCTAAATCTTCACAGCCTCAGAGAATGGCATTTGCTTACTTCAAACCCTACAGTTTGGGACATACTTTTCTTCTCTGAGCAGGGCCAGCATTACACAGATGGAAAAAGAGAACACTTTAGAGTTAGAGGATCTGGGGGCTGCCACTCACCACCTGTGTGACTTTAGACAAATTCTTATATCCTTCTAGGTCTTAGCTTATCTGTAAAGTGAACATGTTGGACAACACAACTTTTACGGTTTCTTGCAGTTTTAAGTCTATAATCTTAAAATCTCCCTTACATTAACTAATAAACTCAAATTTCTGAAGTTGTCAAGTTTTGAAGCAAAAACATTAAGTCAAAATTCAGCCACGTCATGAGACCCAGCTTACAACTATCTTAAAGTGCATTGTTGTTATTTGTTGTGGTGTGTCCTTGTTCTGAAAGAGGGCCATGACATTGGGAGGGTGATGTAATGGCTTGCAAGTGAATCAGATTTAAGTGAGGTAGGGCAGTGCAAAGTCACCAGCTTGTTCTCTCCTTTGGAGCCATTTGGGTCCAGGGGCAAGCTATAGATCAGAATGATTGGAGATGACTCTACCTTATCATGCATTACATTGTCTCAAATGATCAAATATATAAAAAAGCATTTTGTAAATCTTAAAGGTCTATACATTATTATCATTCTCTGACTGCATTGGCAAAATTACCAAATATTCTTTTATTTTTTTCATTAACAGTATCAAGCTTCTTGAAATAGCTACTTTAGGTCAGTTGAAAAAGTAGAAAATTCCTTTGAAATTGGAATGACTAATTGCACAAAATATACAATTGTTTGCCTGCTTGAGAAAAACAACCTCCCAAAAACAAGCCATAGAAACAACTCCACCCTCTTCCACATGTCTGTTTTGTAGCACTCAGTAGACAGTTACTCATATACTCAGTAACTCTTTTAAATCAAATCTCTTTTCTACTTCATATAAAGTACAAGGTCCAAGGTTAGAGCTGGACTTAATTTCTCCAGGTGGAGGTTAAGTAATGCAAAGTATCTGCAGAATGTCCAGAGGCTAAGGAGCAGGGCTTGTGACTCCATCCACGTCAGTACAAGGTGAAGGTAATTTTTAAGAGCCCTTTAAAGAAGTTTCACTGATACATGTAGTGAGGAACCAAAAAGAAAATGTTTTAAGGATGAATGGCTAAAATTCTGTTTTGAAGAAGAAGCAGCCCTAGGGGACCATCTTGGAAAGGAGGGGTGTGAAAACAAATATTATCCTTTTAGCCCACAGAAGTGTTTATTTGACTGCAGTTGTTAAAAATGTTAGCATTTAAATGGCTGAATTTGGTTTTGAATAACTTATTTAGAAGAAAGAGTAACTCTCACCTTAGTTGCTATTTGCCAAGAAAGTGTTCTGCAAGGCTGAATTCACTAGGCAAAATACCCATGGACTGACATGTGAAAATTGTACTTCTCCCACCCCCCAATGAATTAAAAATTGAATTCATTTCAACAAAAGGAATGCCTCTTATGTGTAAGACACTATACTAAGTTATTATGCACTCAGGGAGCATACATTCTAGTTGAACAATCAAATGCAAAGAATTGGAATTTGTTAAAACTACCTATCAATATTGGAAGAAGATAGAACTTCATGGAACTGGTTCTTACAATTTCCTCTGTGATTTTCTGCATCTTTTTGGGGGTTATCTACTATTTTCTAATCATCTCATCAAAATGTTATATATCTGGAGAAGTTCACAGAAAATCATCAGTATTCTCTAATTTGTGGTTCAATAAAACTATCCTGTTTTAATAAAACTATTAACAGACCCCCTTTTCCCACCCTGCCACTTGCATATATTCCCAACATTCTGACACAACCTGAAAAGGAAAAAGAAACAAGTAGTTATTAAGGATTTACCATGTGCCAGGCACTATGCTACGATTTGGGGTTACAAATACAAGCAAAAAAGAAAGTCTTTGTTCTTAAGAAGCCTACATTCTATTGAAGGACTTTAAGAGAGCAGAACATGGGGTGATAGGAATTGAAGATAATGGTTAAGATTCCAAATTATAGAAAAAGAAACAGGTCCAGAAAGGGAATGAAAACAGATGTTTTGGGTCATTCTACAAAATGAAAGTTTCATGAGAAACCATCAATGAGAAGAGGGCAAGAAGCCTTATGGAGTGGTTTGCCTTCTCTAGCTCATCTTACAAGAGAGGAAACTGAGGCAAACAGGATTAAGTGACTTGCCACATAATTAGTCACATAATCAGTAAATATCAGAATCCAGATTTGAACTCATGAAGATGACTGTTCCTGATTCTATGCCCCAAATTCTATATATTGCACCACCTACCTGCTCTGGAATTATTAAAGCTTACATTCAAATCCCTCAGTTGCTATTGACTCACCTAGTAACCATGGAGTAGTCATTCACTAAGCCTCAGCACTTTTATCTAAGAAGAGAAATTATATGCACAATATCTTTCATAGGGGTTTACTGTGAAGTTCAAATTTACGTAAAATAATTTGCAGAACTTGAAGAGCTAATATTAATTACCATGTGATCCTCAAGGAAAATACCAACCTATTCCAGACTGATTACTATCTGACCAATTCTTAAAGCTATTGAGGAAAGGGAATTATTTAACTTCCTTTCCAGTATGACCCATACTTCCTGATGTCCAGAATTTTTTTTTTAACCTTATAATCAACCAAAATACATTTTATGTTCAACCTGGAACTTAAATTGCCTTTTTGGACCTTCTAATTCCACTCTGTTCCCAAGTGGTGATGAAGAATAGCTTGTTTACTATGGCCTGCCGAGTGATGCTACAGCTTCTAAATGATGTCTCCAAGGATATAGTGGGAAAAGCAATGAGCTAGAAGTCATTGCTAGAAGTCAGGAGAGCTGGATTCAAGTAGTAGCTGTCTGCTACTAGCCAGTTAGCTATATGAACTGTATTTTTCCAGGCCTCAGATCCTTCAGGTTTACAAATCCAGTTCAGTGGTTCCCCAGAGTTTTAGAGTTCCAGGACCCATTTTTAATACACACACACACACCCTTGAATGACAGCAGTTGCATTCATGTTGCATATTTTGCTAGACTAAATAAAGATTAAAAATGCTTGGTATATATTTGGGTTCCCATACCTATACAATGCTAAAACCCCTTAGAGATACTCAGGCCACAGGTTAGGAACCATCAAATTAGAAGATTTCTAAAGACCCTTCTTACTCTAAAAATTTATGACTTTATGAGTGATAGGGGTATGATAATATGCATCTGTATTAGGCAATGTCCATCAATAATCAGCAAATTATGCCTATGTTGACACTTTCAACCTAATGTTTATTTAACTGACAGCTTCACCAGGGGCTATTGGCACACATTTATTTAGCCTGGCCAAGTGATATGTTATGTTTGCATTTACTCTTTTTCTTCCTAGGATAATTACTATAATAAGATTGCAAGCTTCTTAAAGACAAGGCTGTATCTATAGTAAGCTTCACTGATATCCTCATAACACTCCAAACAATACTAGGCATAAAACAGATAATGGCCAGTGAATCATTGTGGTTGATTAACTGATTTGAGAAAGGCAGCCTGATATGGTAGGTATGAAGTCAGAAGAACTAGTTTGAATCCTCTTTCTATAATTTCTTAGTATATAGCTTTAACCAAGCCACAACCTTTTCTGAGCCTCAGTTTCTCATATGAAATGTAAAGATGATATTGCTGTTATTGCCTATCCTATAAAGTTGCTCATAAAGATAAAAAATAATAATGAAGATTAAAAGTCACTTTGTAAACTGAAAAAACCCTATATGAATATAAATTATATTATGCTACATAAGCTACTAATTCTATGAATTCTATGAATTTCTTTCATAGAAATTATTAAATAAACTAGTTGTAAATAAAAGTGACTGAGTGCTGATTTGCTTATTTTCCTATGTGTAAAAGGTGTCTAAGGCATTTTTTTTTCTGACAATAATGTTGATAATTTTAAAAGTCTTTAACCACTTATCCTTAAAACATAAGACTTAGCATTCTTCTTTGATTTAAATTTTCAAATTCATAACCTTGAGGCCAATTCATGGTTTGTGGCAATAATCTGCCATGGGACTTTTCTTGAAGCCCACAAAGAATATTTATCAACTTCCCAGTGAAAACAACTGACCTTTTAATAACATATTGAATTGAATTTAATTCAACTCAATAAATGGTATTTAGTGCCTCCTTATTGCCAGGTTCCTTGCTTGGTTCTGGAGATACAGAGACAAAAATAAAATAATCTTTGTTTTACAATCTCTGGGGAAATAGAGAAACAACATGTCTACATTATATAAATATAATTACATATAATAATTATACATATATACAAAGTAATAGAAAGTAACTTCAAAAGCTCTTCTGGAGGATGGAGGAAAAGTCTCATGTGGGAGATAGGAACTGAGTTGTGATTTGAAGAAAATGAGGGATTCTACAGAGTAACACTAAAAAAGGAATGCATTCTACACATGGGATGTTGGACTATTATTCATAGGCATTAAGGTGGGAGGTATAATATCACAGAGGGGAGGCAGTTACTAGGCCAGTCTGATTCAGTAGAATGTTGCTAACTGGTGGGAACTCACTTGTGGAGAGCTTTATACCCAGGTTAAGGATTTTGAACGTAATTCATGGTACATACTTTAATTAAAATCACATTGTGTTAATGTATTTCACAAAAAGCACAGTAACTTTTCATTTTCAGGTTCAGTTCAAGGAGTCTCTAACTTAAAACTACAGAGTTTTAACTGATCTGGATCCTGATTATGGGCAAAATTTCCTGTCTCCTTATGCACGCTCATGACTGCTAAAATACATTAAAGGACCAGAGCTAACGGTCCCTTGCTTCAAATTTCAGAGAACTAGGGACAAATTTTCTGTGTAAGAGTTTACTTTTTGAATTTGTAGAATATTAGAGTCTACATTTATCAATCACCCAAAACAGGAAGGATGAAAAACCATCCTTTTGGATTAGATTAGTTTGGATCAAGCTTCAACTAACTACTTATTTTGAAGGGTTCCCCCTACCACTAACCCTGTATTTTAAAAGAAGTTAATATTTGACTACTTTACTGGGCTATTGCAAATTGAATGAAGCAATTATGCTAAGCAGCAATTCACTTTTTAGGAGGAAAAAAGTAAATTTTTTTTATTACTATACCATGACAGCTTGTCTCTATCCAATTGATAATAGTATAACCAAATCTTAGTGCTTGTTTTAGTGATTTGATTATTTATCATTTAGTGGCAAAATGCTTTATGTTAATTTTCCTATGGATCCTCATGGAAGTTTCTTGAGGGTAGAAACTGTTTCATTTTTGTTGTTATCTAGCACACTGACCAACGCATAATTGTAGGTATTTAAAAATGTCTTTTTGATTGCTTATACATTCTGATAACATAGCTCAGTATTAGCATATAATGTTTTTATATCTGAATCACTATATTTCTAGTATGACTAGGTTTTTTTTAGTGGCTAGTGCAATTTGTAGGAAAAATAGCTTGCTATGATTTGTAATTTTATTTTATTTTGTAATGCTGGTTTCTTATTAGTGTTTATTTCAAGGAGGATAGAGATGCTCCCCTTGGTGGACAAAAAGGATGTTGCAGTTTTGACAAAGTACTTTTACTTGGGAAAATTGTGGTGTATGTATAGAAGAGTGCTATCTAGATTGCTCTTTCAGACTCACAAAATCACACACTAAATACAGCTCTCACTAGAAAACATCAATTCTGGGAAAACCAAAGCTGCAGAAATTATCTTGGAGAATTTTGCCACACAACATCTCTAAGGAATGCTTGTCAAACAACTATTGCTGGGTTCTCAGGACTCTTCTCCAGATTCCAACACATATTTTCACATAAAGATGAAAACACTTCTAAACTTAAAACATGGCAAAGAAGTACACAAATTCCAATTTTAAAAAATGTCTACTAAGGATGCTGAGTTGAGTGACAGAATGTAAATCGTTTTTAAAAGATCCCCCACTAGAGGACAAATAGCAGAACCCAAATCAATTCGCTGTAATTTATACTTCAGTTTAGTCACTTTTTACAGCTGTGATATCACCAGCAAATTCCCCATATATTTATGAACTGAGAAGAAGCTAGGAAATAAAGGAACTTCTAAAGGATTGGAAATTTACCAGGAAATGGAAAATTGAGAATTTATCAAAAGGAAAATTGAGAATTTATCAAAAGGATCTTCAAAGAAACCAGGCACATTGACAAGAGTGGACTTGGGGTTTTATTGAATAATATTTAAGCAGGGCACAATTATTCAATGAGGGCGAACTGTGTCACACATAATCTATGGAGTGAGCAACTAGCAAACACTGCTTTTTACATATATCCTTAAAGAAGCTAGCTTTTGACAGACTCTAGGACAGGACTTTCTCTTGGAACAATGTTTCCTCACTCTGAGGATATGCAATTTGCTGCTGCACTGGGAATTTCCTATGTGTTAAGCTATGCTTCCCCAGGACAGAATAAATTGAACTTTTATTTATGTGAAGATCGAATTAGGCTCAATGATATGTCCTTTCCATGTATGCTCTTGTGTTGCCTTGTATGATTTGGGGCAGCATTGTTTGTCGTGTTTGCTTAAATTGGACCTGTGGCACTAACTCTGTCAACCAAAGAGGGGGAAAGACCCATCTAATAAAGAAAAATGGCACAAATGAGTAGTTAAAATTAAGCAACCTGGGTGGTGGTGATGGTAAGGGCTGGGGATGGAAATTCAGTCCATCAAACATTCTTCTACTGACAGGCCAAACCTACCCATACCTAGATGAAGGACTAGAGAACACTCCTTTTCACTTACAGTTCATATTATATAGCATTTTAGGGATTTACAAAGTCCTTTTGGCAGGTAGGATTTTGTTTTTATTTTTAGAATGGACCAAATAATTATATTTTTCATTTATATAGTTAGATGATGTGTGGGATACAAATCAAAAACAAAACCAAAATTAGGAGAGATTCCTGCATTCCGAAAGGTTACAAATAAGGAGGATGTTCCCCATCTCTCCTTATCCTCTTCAATTTTCTCCCTCCCTCCCTCCCTCCCTTACTCTACCGTCTGTTCTTCTCTACACACACTCTCTCTCTCCCTCATTCTTTCCTTCCCTCCCTCCCTCTCTCTTTCTGTTCAACTTTGAGAATATTTTTTCTAAGTAAAATTATACATTGGAATGTGAGAAATCAATCAAATCAATACATATTTATTATGTTCCTACTATATGTCAGGCAGTGAGTAGGATATCAGGGATGCAAAGAAAAAAGTTAAATAACCCTTACCTGACAGGAGATAACATTCTTTTTTCCCCATAATTATTAATAATAACTAATAGTTAATGATAGCTAGTATTTTTTGTAGAGTTATAAGGTTTGTAAAGCACTTTACAAATGTTATCTCATTTTAATTTTATAATAATCCTGGGAAGTGACTGGTATTTTTACCCCCATTTCACAGATCAGGAAATTGAGGCAGAGATTAAGTAACTCCAAGAATTACACAACAGTTTAAGGTGGTAGTTGACTAAAATTTTCCTGACTCAGTTTCCAACACATAATTCACTTATTGTTTGTCCTTCATTCTCAAAGACAACTATGACATCAGGAAAATGATACTAATCCAGCTGCCCTTGAAGCTTCAATTCTACCATATGTGCATCAATATATACTATGTACAAAATGTGTTCAATTGTATCTTTTTCTGATCCTATTTGGATTTCTTTGGCAAAAATATTGTAGATACTAGCTCATTTTACAGATGAGAAAACTGAGGCAAGCAGGGTTAAGTGACTTGCCTAGAATCACACAGCTACTAAGTATAATTTTAATTCAGGTCCTCTGGAGTCCAGGCCCAGAACTGTATCCTCTTTCATCATCTAGCTCCCCCACTACATATAATACATATATGTGTACAAGTATATTTATGTGTATTTTATACATATACAGGTATAATATATATATATATATTACACATACATATGTATATGGATATGGAGTTTGCTAGCACAACTAGAGGATGGGGGGATAATCAGGCTTCTTGTAGGATGTAGTACTTGAGTTGCATCTTGGAGGGAAAACATCTCCTACAGAGAGAGATGGGAAGGAGATGCAATCTACTCATAAGAAAGAGCCAATACAAAGGCTCAGAGATCCAGGATATGGGGTACCTGTGTGTGAAATTATGAAATAATAAGGGGTCACACCTAAGGAGAGGTACTGTGAAGAGGTATATTTGTCACATTTTACAGCTTTCCAGAGTCTTTACAACCAAGAGAACAGCTCAAGGATGTTCCTTCCCTCTTTGATGGTACCCCTCTGCTGTTGGTTGGACACGACCCAATCTACACAGTCTGGGACACCTTTTACCTTACTTCTCCTTAAACAAAGTTAGGGGAGGCTAAGTAGACAAAAGAAAAAAAAAAGAAAGAAATGCCCGCGTTTGGCCGAGAGGGGAAGGGGAAAGAGAAAACCACCTCAGATTTCTGAAACTACCCTCCTTCCTCCTTAATTCTCAAGTCCTCCTGGATTACCTTTTAAGAACCTGGAACATGAATACCAGAGGCTCCAGAGCCATCCTCCAATGTGGCAGAGATGGCTTTGATGCAGAGGTCTGACCTCCCTTCGCCCAATTCCCCGCTTCACCCATTCCACCCCACCCTTGCCGGTCTGACTGGGGACTTCGGAGTGGGGTGTGAGGGGGTATGTGAGTACCGTGGCCCTTTCTCTCCTTCTCCCAACTAAGTACCCTGTTTCCCTGGGATCCTTCAAGGTCGCCGTGGCAACCGTGGGTTACAGGTCTTCATCTCGTCCCTGCCCCCATCCCCTCTTCAAGCTGGAGTAGTCAGAGGCGGTAATGAGAGGGAGATGTCGGTAGAGGGGGGGGTGGTTAGTGGGGTTCCTCCCCGGTAGGCAGCGAGCAAACGCTCCCGCCTCGGCCACCGCTGCTGCAGCACCGGTAGGCACTCTGGCCGCTCCGCTCCAGGGGCTGGCGCTTTTCCTCCTCCTCTTTCTTCTTCTTCTTCTCCTCCTCCTCCTCCTCCTCCACCCAGCAGCTCTGCCGGGCGAGACACTCCTCCTTCCCTCCCCCCGTCCCCCACCCCCAGCCTTCCACGGGTTGACGGCTTTCCTAGAGGGAAGAATTTTACCTCGGTCCCTGAGAGCATCTCTCTCTCTCTCTCTCTCTCTCTCTCCTCTCTTTCTCGCTCTCTCTTTCATTCTCCCACCTCCCCCTTCCTCTCGGTGACTCTCCCCATCCCCCTCCCCTCAGCGCTCCCCAGCTCGCGCGCGCTCTCTGTCTCTCTCTCGCTCTCGCTCCACACACATACACACATACACACACACACTCACGCACGCACCACACACACACTCACCCACACTCACCCAGCGGCACGCATACGTTCGGGATCCGGAGCTGCTGTTTCTCGAGCTCCCCTAAGCTGGTCCCACTCTGGCCGCCGCGGCTGCTACTCGCCCAGGCTTCCAGCCGCCACGGGGCGTCCTCCGTCTGCAGCAGCGGCAGCGGGAACAGCAGCGGCCCCGGGAGCAGCAGCGGCAGCCGAGGCAGCCTCGGGCTCGGATCGCTTCTCTCTGCCCGGGACAAGCCGGGAACAGACCCGGAGGGGAGGCGAAGCAGAGCAGCGGCATCGCGCCGCCCCGCACCGGGAGGACCGCCTCCGTGCCCCCTCCCGGCGGTCGCAGGTAGGGAGCTCCTAGGTCCGCAGCATCTCCGAACCAGGATTCCCCGACTCCGGTACACCCTCGGTTCCGGGGCATGGATTCGGAAGCTGGCGAGAGAGGGTGTTGGGGTAGGAGTAGTGCTGGGGTAAGGCCGGTTGGACGAGCGGGCAGAGAAGGGGAGGGGGTTTCTGGGTCCCCTAGTCCCCCCACCCCTTTCACTTTTGCCAGCCCTTTCCTACAGCTGCTCAAGGCTGGGAGAGCTTCTTTGCGTCCGGGGCGGGCTCTCCTCGCTTCCTACCCACGCTGCGCTCGGGACCCGGCTGCTGCCCCACCGCCCCCCGCTCTGGCTCCCTCTGGGGGCTCCCACCCGCTCCCCTGGCCAGCTTCCTTTAGGGCGCGGAGACGGCAGTTCCAGCGGGCGGCTGGCGGAGAAAGTTTCCTGGGCATTAGCTGGAGGAGAGCTTGTATTGTTAGACACTGATGCCCCCTTCGGACTTCCGCCCGGGATCTCTAGGCCCCTTGGACAGTGCTCCCCGATCCCGTCCGGCTCCGTCCCTTCCGACGGGCGCTCTGCACCTTCATAGCCCGCGGTCGGAGGAGGCTTCGGGCTGGCTCGGGACTGCGCCGCGCCCAGGGCGCAGGGCGGGCACCTGGGCAGCCACTGGGCCACCTCTCCGGACAACACGTGCACGCCTCCCACAGTCCGGGTCCCTCCCGGACCATCCCTCCATCCCGCCCCCCCTCCCCCCCTACACGGCCACCACTACCCCATAGGTCGGACTCCCGGGGCTCCCGCTTCCTGATTGGCTGAAGGCTCAAACCCTCCCCTTCCCAAAGTGTGGGGGTGGTAGTGGCGGTGGAGTGTTGTGGTTGTCTTTGACAGGAGCGCACATGGGGGAATGGGGAATGGGGGGTCAGCGGGTGGGTAACTTGCCCCGGCCCAGGGCAATCTCATTCCCGCCCCTTACGCTTGGGTTTCTCTACGTCTCTTTCCCTTCATGCTGAAGATTCTCCCTTATCACTCCCTCCACCCCGTGAAATATGTAAACAGTTGGGTTGCAATTTCCTAGTTATTATTTTTACAATAGGAGACAGTTTCTTGAAATAAAGCTAGGACAACCAGTGAGTGGGTGGTTGTAGAGAGAGCTGTGTATCAATCTGGGGTGATCACTAGTGGATGATAGCAGCCTGGGATGGTTAGTCTGATAAATTTTGAAAAGAGAATGACAAAGGGAATGTCCCAGGATTCAGTAGAGGATGGGGGAAAAAAGGTATTGGAGATATATTTATATGTCCTGGTGTCCTGGAGTTTCTCCTCACCCCCAAGAGTGTGTTGTGGAAACTAGGAAGCTAAGAGAGAGCAGGGACAGACTAATCAACCTTGTTGGGTGGAGTAAGGGGAAAAAATTAGGGAAGTCATTCCTAAAGTATGATAGATGTAGAAGACAACATCAATACCTTAGTGAATTAAAGGCATTTTATTGGCTTTGGGAAATAATTTAGTTCAATTTTCCCTTATTTATGATGTTTCTTTCTTCTAAAGGGAAGCTAGCCTTATATTGCAAACTTCTGATGTTCTGGAAATTATTTATTGTGATTTCATGCCCTGTGTAAATGGTGACAAAAAGTAATAAGTAAGCCTAAGGAAGCTGAATCCAAAAAGTCCCTTTTATCATAATAATAAAAATTACAGTGATTCAGAAATAATATAAAAATAATAAGTGAAATTTATACAAAATGCCAGAAAGATTTGTAAAAAGACTGATAAAAACTATAAAAGTCAAGGTAAAAATGTTTGTGATATATATATGAATGATATTGATTTCATAATTTCCAGGCATGATTATATAACTATTAAACTTAATTCTTTGAAGGGGTTTTGATGCTAACCCAATCAGCTTCTGTGCTGTGTATCTGCATCTGAAAATACTGTAATTCTAATCTTTAGATGCCTTGTCAATGCACAACAAACTGCAAGTGATACAAGTTAATGTTGACAATTTTATATTGAGTGCACTGTGCTATTTGTAAGCTGGTGAAATATGCAAGAGTAACATACCATGACTGTTATTCCCCAGGGACTCATATCAAAACAAAGTGAGGATCATAGGAGGCTATTCCAGGGAGAACAATTCAATTATTTTTTAAAAAATGAATAAATTGTAAGATTCTTGTATATGAAGAGTAACAAAATTTTTTCAATTTGAATCATAATCTGTATTCACAGTGGGAGCATATGTAATGTTATATAAAACAACATTAAATTTCTTAGATGACTCTAGATAATAGAAGCTTTTTCCATTTTTTATTATTTTTATTTAAGGAGACAGTTCTGTTTCTTTTCTAACTCCAGAACTGTTTCCAAGGAATAGGACTGAATGTGCTTGACAAGTTGGAAATGATCACTGTTATTGAGAAAACAATCTGTAGTGTGCCTTTGTATGTCTAGTGAACTTATATTCATGTCAAGTTTTCCATGGAATTTAAATTCTTATTCAGAGCTCATGAACTTTAGATAAGTTTGAAAAGGATATGTATGTTAATTCACACACATGACACTTTATACACATCCTTGTGTGTGTGTGTGTGTGTGTATACACACACACACACACACACACACACACTTCATATTTGGTGATAGTCACTTGTTGGTAATAGGCATCTGGAGAATTTTTTTCTTCTCATTTCTAAGTGTCCAAAAGGTGGCCCTGTGTTAAATTGTAAAAAAGCGTTATCACTAATGGAAGTGGGCAATAGATCATAGAATCAGACAATAGTATTTTGTTGCCAGGCAACCACCTACTGTGAACAGAAAACAAAACGGTGGCTGCTTCTACATCGTGATAGTCATACTGTAGCTCAAGTATTGAAACCCTCCAAATGAGATGGATTTACTAAGTAATTTGTCTAGAGTCAAATGGGTTCTGTATTCCACTTCCTAAAAGAAGAATTTAAAGAATTCTAACTGTAATGATACCGTTATATGTTCCTGAATGGAATCTTTTCTATTTCCCTTGTTTGTGTGATAGGCCCATTACAAACTCAAAATAAAAAACAGTGGCAGAATTGATGAGAATCCTTATGTCCTATCACTTGTAATATTAATATGGTGTAAATATGGATTTTATTTGTTAAGCATTCTTAGATCTTTATGATAATTTGACTTATCCTTCATTAATCTTAGATATAAGTAATGTTAGATTTAGAAGGGATCTTTAGATGATTCCCTTTCATTTAACAAAAGTAGAAACTGAGGTTTATATTGGTTTACTAATTTGTCAGAGATTCATATTGCTATTTTGGTGAGAGATTTCCTACCTTTCTTGTGGTTGCTATGAATAGGATGTGTTGTACACTTAAAAAAAAAAAAAAACTTTCTTGTTTTGCTGAATTCTAGTTAAAGCAGAGAAACAAAAACATGTGTATTTGGCCATCAGGTTTCTGTGTCTCCTTTACTTAATCTCCTGCCTTAAGTTAAAGGCAATCAGAGTTAGATTATCATCAGGAACCTTGTATTATCTTCCTCCATTGGAATGTAAACTCCTTGAGATTAGACACTACATCCTGCTTGCTTGTATTTCTGTCCCCAGTGCTTAGCATTGTACCTGACATGTAGTAAGCACTTAATAAGTGCTTCATCCATTTATCTATGAAATGAAACTCAGTTTTTGGCAATGAGATGGATTTTAGTATTAAATGCACTGTGTTTTTGCTTCCAGTTTACAAAAACTCCATTGAAATATTGTTTATCCAGTAGTTGGGGAAACTTTTTCTTCACGTTTATAAATATTTACAGCTTTAGACAATCTTTAGCATCTATCATTTTGGGTGTAGATGCTGCGATAAGGATGAGAATTGTATTTTTCATCTATGAATGGCAAAAAGAAGTTTAAGCATATTAACTTCCATCACACTTGTTCAAGTCTTCTTATTAGGAGATATAATAGAAATAGTGTTCATATTTTTCATCCAATAAAGCACCACAGTCACGTGGCCTGGTAGGAAGCATATTGTATTTGAAATCAGAGGATTTGAGTTCAAGTCTCATCTTTGTCATTCATTATTTGTATGACCTTGGACACACCAATTAGGCCTTAATCTCCCCATTTGTAAAATGAAGGGATTGTACTAGGTAATCTCGAAGGATTCTATCAGTTGTCTATCTGTGATTTTAACTTCAGAGGTGAATATGTAGTGTCTGTTACATTTTGTTTGTTCTCTTTGCTAAGGTTTTTTTTTTTTTTTTCTTATGTAATGCTAAAAGAAAATGAGCACTCTTTGAAGTGCTAATATCTTATGTGATTTCTCAAAAATATAATGATAAAGAGTTTATCTTTGGACATGAGATCTAACCTTTCAAAGCATTTGTTTCTTTATCTATCAATTGGGGACAATAATACCCCATCACTACTTGTCTTACTGGGTGGCTGTGAGGCTTAAAAATATGAGAGATGGAAAAATGCTACACAGACCTTAAAATGTCATATAAATTATAGCATTTTATGATCATTTGGGTGGCAGGACACTTGTGGATCATCAGGTTTAAGGTAGGAGAGGACGTTAGGCATTATATAATCTCAGTCTCTCTCTCTCTCTCTCTCTCTCTCTTTCTCTCTCTCTCTTCAGATAAATGGAGTAACTAGCTCTAGCTAGGACTCCAATCTAGGTCTTCCACCTTCAAATCCAGAATTTCTGCCACTCCTTTAAGTCTTTATCTTTGGAAATAGATTGTCCAACTGATCTCTTAGAGCTTTAAAAAAGAACTAGTATCCCATGATTTATTATTTAAACTAAAGATAGGCAACACTCTCTAATGCTGCTCTTATAGCCAACAAAAATTTTTGTAGAAGAATGGTCAGAGAAACAATGTAATGATGGGCCATATTGCTTACCACTGGAGCCGTTTTCACCCCAAGGCCTGCACTCTCTGCTGCTTTATAGGGGTGAAAAAATTGATTTACAGCATATTTAACCTAGTTTTAGAAGCCTGCTATTAACTTGTTCTAGCTAGAAGGATCTGCAAGGAGAAAATTTAGCAGATTTCAAGCCAATTTTATTGATTTTTTTTGGGGGGGGAATCATTTCATTCCCAGACTACTTACAGTTTATCTTGGGCAACTGTTTCTTTTCTATCATTTTTTATTGTATTTATTGTACACATACACACACACGCACGCACACACACACACACAGAACCATATATTTTGACATCACTCACTTTCTCATGGTTTGTTTCTCTTGGAAAATAAAACATCAGTGAATTTACATTTGCATCTAGGAAAGCTATATAGAATTCATAAGGAGGAAGATGAGCTTGCCTCAGGAAGATGAGGATTCAAATTCTACTTCCGATAATTCTGATATAGGGAATACTGGTCAAGTCTTTTAAACTGTTTGTGCCCCTAGCAGCGCTCCAAGACTATGAATCTCAGAGCAGCAGCAGATCCATCATTCTGTCCCCTGATTAAATCACAGAATGGGGAAAAAAATTGTTACACACACAAAAGGAAAAATCCACAGTTTTCAGAGAAAGTAAAGAAAGGCCCTAGTGACTTCTAAAGTATGGTATAGTTATGTTTTAAATCCCCCAAGCCAGCTTCTGATTTTGTGGCCTATAAACCCTCACCCACACTGTTTTGGTTGCTTAAAAAAGAAAACAGGAGTATCAGATCTCTTAGCCTTCATGCAACCCAAGAGGGTCAAATTCCTGCTATTCTTAATTTTGCACTCACATATGTATAAGATTTAAGGCCTACGAGCTGTCTCTTAATTTCAAAGATAGACTGAAGTAGCATTTGCTTGGTAAGACATAAGAAAATGATACTAGTTATAAGGAACAAATAAAAAAATTAAATAGCTAGCACTTAAGTCATGCTTTAAAGATTGACAAACTACCTACAAATATCATTTTATTTTATTCTTGAAACAACCCTGAGAAGCAGATGCTATTATTACCTCCACTTTATAGATGAGGAAACTGAAGCAGACAAAAGTTAAAAGACTTGCCAAGAGTTACACTGCTGTTAAATGTCTAAAGCAAGTTTTGAACTCAGGTCTTTTTGATTTCTAGAAGGTCTGGGACTCTGCTTATTGTGCTATCTAGTTGAAATGACATCGCTGGAAGTATAAAGAAGGGATAAAATTGAGTTATTCTATGATTAAATTTTCTGTCATCTGATCTTATTGTCTTAGTCTCTATATACAGGTGCACACAGATATTTTTGCATATACAGCTATACTTATATACAATATATAATGTGGGCATGTTATTTATATAGGCTTTTATATATACAAATACACACATATATATATATATATATACTTGTATGTATGTGTGTATATATATATACATATATATATATATAGTTTTCCAAAGGGAAAACAGGAAAATACTATAATACTTCTTATCTGTGTAAACAATACAAATATTAATAATTAGGACAATTGAAGAGAAAAAATTCATTATATATATATTTTTTAATCTCAGTTAATTTTGGAAAAATATGGCAGATCTAGCTAATAATATTTTAGAATATACTTCCTTTTTGCTGTTGTAGAAACAGCAATAGAAGGATATTGATCTCTCTCAAATACAGCTATCTAAAGTATAAAATAGCTATTTAATAGCCCTCAGCAGCATAACAAAGGTTATGGCAGTGAGTCCACTGAAATACTTTATTTAGTTGGAGCTGGAGGGTGAAGTATTCTAGACCCAATGTAATTATCCAGACTGGAATATGGCCAAGGCACTGTGGTTAATATCCCAGACAGTGGGAGAAAAGTCATGGATAAAACTTTTAATGACTAAAAGGGGACCATGCTTTTATATCTTATTTGTAAGAAAACAGTAACATAGGAACCCTTAAGCCAAAAGAACAGAGTATGGACTCATCAGTCCTATCCTTGTTGCTACACAACTTTTCAGTGGAATGTTATCATTCAAGAAATAATTATCCCTAGGGATGGATGTTGCTGAAATAAGAATTTTTGCTTTGGCTCATGGCACCTCTGAAAAAATGCTTCAAAAATCACTATGAGTAACATAAAATGCAAGTAACTGAGAGTGAGAAAGCTCCAATTAGAACTTCCTCCAAAGAACCAGAGTGACATGTTGTAGTGTGGTGATGACTCTGGATACTTGGAGGTGAAAGGACTTGTTCTTGGGACCTACTTCTTGGCAGAATTTTGGAGTAGATAACATTTGGATGTTTTTTTCTTACCTTTGCTTTCTGAATTCTTCTTTTTAACTTATAGAAGTTTTTGTTCTTCTCCACCCAGAGCTTTTGTGTTCCATTCTTTTAAGGCATTTTTGTTAGCTGTCAACTCACTTTTTCTGAGATGTTGGTCCACTTGGTTAAAGTAAACTTGGATAAAGTAATCTCTTCCAGGGGTACTTTTATTTTGATAAGAAATTCCCTTAGAGCCCAGTTCTGAGTTGAAGTAGGTTAAGCTGATCATTGAGCCTGGAATCACTATGTAAGGCCCTAGAATGGGTTTGGTGGGGGCACCAGGCAGGCTGCCTACAGAAGGATGAATTGACTAAAGATGGAAATGGACCAGATCAAAGATTCCACATTAACAATCTGGGAAAGAAAAAAGAGACAGAGTTGGAGATGGAGACAGAGATAGAGAAAGACAGAGAGAAAGAGGAAAGAAGAGAGACAGAAACAAAGAGAAAGAAAGAAGGAAGAGAGAGAGACAGAGACAAAGAAAGAAAGAAGGAAGAGAAAGACAGAGAAAGAAAGAAGGAAGGAAGACAGAGATGGAAAGACAGTCAGATAGAGACAGAGAGAAAGAAGGAAGAAAAGAAGAAGGAGGAAAGAAATGAAAAAGAATTAAATTCATTATGACAAAGGAATAAATAGTAACTTGTAGAATTTCATTAGGCAAGGAAGAAAGAATTTTGGAAGGGATTTGAGGCTGATAGGCAGTCTTGAAATCATGTCATCTTCCTACTTGCAAGGCTCATATGTTTTCCTCATTTTACAGAAAGATAAAGGTACAAGATGAATATTTGCAATAGTAAGTTATTTAGAAGCTTATTGGTCTTACTAAAAAAAAATAGAGTTTGACTTGCAATCTAGCAAGAAGTCAGATAATACCATTTCACAGAATTATCCATTGTTGTGCTAAAACTTGTAATCAGTATTAGCTAAGCTCCTGATATTTGCCAGACTATCTAGAGTTAAATAGAACAATTCTGGGCATAAATAAAAGAGGGAAGAAAGATAAATTGAAGGATATAAATTATTCACGACCAAATGATTAAGGAAGGAGAGTAATATTTTATAAGAAAGATTTGAATATACTAATAGAGTTTTGGAGCAGGGTACCTAAGACACATATGGACACTATGTGATGAATAAATCATTAGTAGCCAAGTGGAGGTTTTAAAGCCATTTTCCTCAGTTTGCTGAGCTTTAAGCAAGTAGTTCTTGCCAGAATTCTTTGACATAGCTAGAAGAATCAGGGGTGGATGGGCAGAGTAAAGTAAGAAGAATTTTAAAAAATCATTAAAAGAGAAACTTAGAATGTTTAAATAAAGGAGAAACTGAAGGCATGGGAAATTAAGGGTGATGGGGTTAGACTTTATTGTACCATGTAAGAATATTAAAAGTCTGCCCCTTTTCTATTGCCAAAGATTTCTGTAATCAAAGTAAGAGTAATCTGTGTGTGCAGGGAGACTTTAGCAGAAATTGAGAATGATGATGAACAAGAAAGAATGAACTAACTTTAACTACCAAGAATTTAGGAGCCTTTACTAAAAAGAAAGGGGGAAAGGAAAAACAGAAAAATAGGATCTTGGGGAATTGATATTTTGAGACATTAAGAAATACTGAAAAATGTATAAGATGGTCAGGAGATGAACCCTAGCCAGAAATTTGACACTGTGGAAAAGAAGAAAGAGAATACAAAGAGAGGGGTTAAAATTTGGGTTTAATGTGTTTATAAGAGTCTATGAGCTTAATTCAATATTTATGTAATAGTTTTTGCTAGTGGGAAAAAACGGTAGATATACTAACAGGTGTGTGACATAAATAGTTTTTGTAATTAAAAAAATAAACTTCTTAAACTTTTTTTCTTTTGTAAAATCAGAGTTGTTTGAGGAGTCTTATTTGGATAAGGTTTCTACTAGATGACCTCTGAAGCTTCCTTAAAGTACGTTTTTTTGATTCAGTAATAGAATTTGATCTGTATAGACAGGCTTAATTGGGTCTGAAGGAAAAGAAATAAACCAACTTTTTTCTCCTTTCTCCTTCTCCTCCTGTTTTTTCCTTTCTCAATTCTCGGTTAAAAAAGCAAGTTCCCTATTACAAATATGAATAATTAAGCCAAACAAATTCTTTCATTAACTTTATATAAATATATGTATGTATAAAATAAATGTGTAGTTGTCTATAACATATATGTAATTTATGTGGTATATAGTAATATAGTGGCTAGATAGTGCAGTGTAAACAACACTGAACCTACAGTCAGGAAGACTCATCTTCCTGAATTCAAATTCTATCTCAGACACTATTAGCTATATGACCCTGGGCAAATCATTGCCTCAGTTTCTTCAACTGTAAAATAAGCTGGAGAGAGAAATGGCAAACTACTCCAGTGCACTTGCCAAGAAAACCTCAAAGGAGTTACAGTGAATCAGCCATGAATGAAAAATGATTATACAATAATAGCAGTAATAAAAGCATCTTTTGTTATCTGTAACAAGTATATATTGTTATATGTAGGTAGATGTCATATAGTTGTCATATCATATATGTATATATGCATATATAGAGATATGTGTGTATACACTTGTGTTTGTGTGCATGTGTGTATCTGTGTATGACTCTATTCTAAATCTATTACTTCTCTGTCAGATGGTGGATATATGGTTTTTCCTTATTCCTTTAGAATTGTGGGTAGTCACTGAATTGATCATAGTTTTTACAGCTTTCCAAAGTTGTTTGTTTTTCCTGAATTGTTGTTATTGTATAAAATGTTCTGATTCTGCTCATTCAATTCTTCATAAGTTAGAGGGGATGTAGCCCTCTCATAAATCTGCATGTATCTTATAGGTTGTGTTCCATAGAACCTTAGTTCTGATGTATTGTACATTTCTGTGTATGATTTATCAGTCTTAGTACAAGGACATTGAGTCACCTGTAGAAGTAGTTTCTGTAGAACAGAGAAAAGAAGGAATGCTCCTGAGATTGCTTTGGTACAGTGGCGAAACTGCCTCTGGTTATCTTTCAGTAAAAATGAAGGTGGAGCTTCAGCAGAATTGCAAATAGGGAGAAATTCTTTTTTTTTTTTTTAATTGCCCAGAGATCATAAGTGGTTTTTGTCTGAGGGATTATGGGCTCACCTCTGCTGCCTCTAGAAGCAGAGAAGAGAGAGAACAGCTTGGTTCCCTTGCTTCTTGCCTAAGATGGAAGCTTCAAAAGGGAGAGATGTGAGGAACAGCCTTATGTATACCTAGGATTGGGACGGACATAAAGAAATGGATAAACAACTTGTTTCATACCCTACTTTTCAATCTCCATGGTCTCTGTTATGTTCCCCATTGGCTAAATACCATTAGATATAGAAATCCAGAGATTCCACTAGGAAGGTATTATTCATTGTGTTATGATACATATGAAAATATTCTTAAAATTAACAACCATGCAAATCTGGACTAGTTCTATAGATTCAGGATCTGAAAAAAGCTAAAACTAGAAGTTTTAGGTAAGACTTTTAATGAGTTTTTAAAATGAGATCTGGTAACTCTGGTAAAAAATATGTCCAGGACAGGGGCACAGTGGTTAGACCCTGGAGTCTGGAGGAACTGAGTTCAAATCCAGTCTTAGATTTATTAGCTTTGTCACCCTGGGCAAGCGGCAACCTCACTAACTAAATAATTGTATCCTGGGTCTCAATGCTTGCTCTGGAAGTGGGAGAGAGGTGGAAGGGAGAGTATTGAGTGGATGACTCAACAATTTTGAGGGGACAGATATTTTTATTTAATTTTAAAACTTGATTTTTAAGGCTGCTAATATCTTCCCTCTCATAATGATGAAAGAATTGTGGGTGCCAGGCAGAAGACCATGGTTTAAGTAGTACTGTGTGAGCTGACAATGGAAAAGAAATACACTTCTTTTAAATGAACATAAGCTTTGAAGGCAAGTAATTAAGTCACACTTCAACCTCATGGACAAATTAGGGTTCTAGTTAATACAAGGAAAAAGATTGCAAAAAATAAATCACTTGCACACATATAATCACTTAGGAACAGTTTGTTTAGTAACAAAACACCAATTATCCTTTCTCTTTATGTGAGTTCCTTCCATTTCCTTTTTTCCCTTTATCTCTAGGAACTGATTAAGTTCAAGGTTCTCCCTTTCCATACACACACACACACACACACACATACTCACTCACTCTCTCTCTCTCTCTCTTTCTTTCTTTTTTCTTTTGTTAAGGTAATACTGTATTCTTCTATGAGAAAGTAGTGTCCATGTTAGAGCCGCTAATGGTTCTTCGTGACATCCTGCCCAGAAAGCTGGTCTTTTGCCCATTTCAATTGAATGCTTCTGTGAAGATGAAGACTACATTTCTTTCCTTATTACTCAGTAATGTGTTGTGGCACAGAGAGTAGAGTTTAAAATAGGAATTTTCCAGGCATTAGAAGTAGTTCCATCAGGAGATGGAGAATGATATAGGAGTGCTTTGCTATTATATCTGGTAAAGCAGCATGTAAACTAATAGGAAATAACCCCTTTTATATGGATGCCATATAATGCATTAACACTAAAATGTTTATGTTTTCCCCATATGGCTATAAATGGCAAAATGCTAACATCCGTATTTTTAGTCTTATCCATACACTGTTGCCAAAGTGCCTCCAGATGCTGAAGGATAGACATGTAATTTAGAGGAAAGAGAAAGGTCTAGATATCATATATAATCAACTGTTTATCATAAGTATTCACCCTGTGAATATTTTCTGTAATCTTCAATTCTGCTGCCCAGCTTTTTCAAGTAGGGCCATATAGCTAGGGCCAAGCTAGAATTGGAAAGGGACCAGACCTACAATGGTTCCATGTGTGCATGAATGTTTATGTGTGTGGCTGTGTACAAACATGGAGGTACACAATGATGCATTTATTCCAGAGCCAAATATAAATAATTTTGGAGACTATCATTTTTCACATCAGGTTTAGTTCTGGGTTATTTTGTTCTGCCTCTTCTCTGACAATGTGGTCACATGAGAATTAATACAGAAATAGTAGTCCTGGTTTATTAATAATGACATTAACATGAATTATAATATAACAACATTACCATGATTTCTTGTGGCACTACTGAATTATTGCAGGAAATGAGCTTTTAAAGCAAACCATTTTGCAGTAACTTTCTATTTATTCCATATGTATTTGCACATCCTAACTACTTTGAAAAATTGTGTCTACATAAAGTATCTGACAAGAAAGCCTGGTTTTAGAGATTCTATAGCGGGAAGATTGAACTGGTTGTTGTGAAGGAAATTGTCCATTGTCATGTCAGCAAATAGGCCATGAGTTTATATTTTGTTCATATATTGTATTTGTTTCCTTATAAGCTCATCTAACAATGAAAAAAAAAGACTTTTAGGGAAGCAGTTTCTAAACTGAATTTCAGAACTGCTCTGATAGTGATAGATTGTTCTGGTAAATATATGTACTCTTGTTTTAAACTTTGCTTAAGTTGATCAGTTGTTGACCAAAATTATTTCTTTTGAGGACTTGTATGTGCACAGGAGAAACCTTATTGGAGAGAAGTCTTTAAAGCAGCATTTTGTTCTACTGAATCAAAGTGACCTTTTATAAACAACACAATCAACACAGCAGTATCTTATATGCTCTACACTATTCAGTCAATTGTGTGACTATAAATCAAGCAAACAAGATGTGGTCTGCTTTCTTGCTTCTTTTTCATATTAGTTGTCAAGGATTTCTTCAATGGGTATGCAAATTATTTTTATATAGTTTTTGTAGAGATAGGAAGGGGTAGGCATATGGGTCAGTAGTTACAGATACTTTCTCATCATTTAAAACATTTTTTGGTAATAATAAGGCCTAAGATTTGTTTCAGGCTTTTGATATTCTTCCCTCTTTTAGCTTTCTTGAGAATAAAATCTTCAAGGTGGAATAGAAATATGGTTTAAGAAGAAATAAATAAAAAGATTGACAAGCAGCTTTAACAGACTAGTTTGTGTTTGGTAATGTGAATTTGTAGTAGCCCCATCACTTTTTCATTACTTTCTTTAGTAATACTTGTTAGATATCTTGTATCCTAATCAATTATTCCTCACCACATATTTTTCTTTTCAATTTATCTTTTTCCAGTTTGCTTTTAAGTTGCTTTAGTAATCGGTAGCAGTGCTTTAACTCTTAGTGAAAATCTATCTACCACATTATCAGAAAAAAAAGGAGTTTTCAGATTTGATTCCAAAAGTTTATTTATTCTTATCCATAACTACTGAACTTACTTCAATAATTTATGTCTTTAGCCAGGAATATATTAGCAAAACGAAGACTGAAATAATTCTCTCAAAAAATAAGAAATGAAACCACTATATAGATGGCATATAGAATATTCTGATGATTCGGAGCAAATAGAAAAATAGACATGTAAGTTAATAGTTGTTATTTTCTTGTCATTATTTTGTAATAATTACTTCCAACTAGTATGAGACTTAACGATATTTCACCAAGGCTTTTAGATCTTTGAATTTTTAAAAAAAATATTTTATTTTATCTTATAATAACTTTATATTGACAGAATCCATGCCAGGGTAATTTTTTTTTACAACATTATCCCTTGTACTCGCTTCTGTTCTGATTTTTCCCCTCCCTCCCTCCACCCCCTCCCCTAGATGGCAAGCAGTCCTATACATGTTAGATATGTTGCAGTATATCCTATATACAATATATGTTTGCAGAACCGAACAGTTCTCTTGTTGCACAGGGAGAATTGGATTCAGAAGGTAAAAATAACCTAGGAAGAGAAACAAAAATGCAAATAGTTCACATTCGTTTCCCAGTGTTCTTTCTTTGGGTGTAGCTGCTCTGTCCATCATTTATTAGTTGAAACTGAGTTAGGTCTCTTTGTCAAAGAAATCTACTTCCATCAGAATACATTCTCATACAATATCATTGTCGAAGTGTATAATGTAGATCTTTGAAATTATTGAGAACTTATTCCTTAATGCCCTCAAAAATGCTTATCCTTCAGCATGAACATTTTATGTGCATATTTGGTGTAATTCAACTGTTTTCCCATTTTTATTTAGTTCTGTTTCCATTTACTTATTCAGTACACTATGTTTTAGAATACAAATGTAATTGTTCCTCTGTTTTGTTGGAAAAAATAGTTTGTCAGCATTTTGTCTATTTACCTTTCCAGTTCCATCTGTCTATATTCTAAGATCTGCTTTAGTTGAATCTTTTACTGTAAAAACTTGTTTTTACCTCTACTATTTCTTGCTTTTTTTAAAAAATGAAGGTAACGATACTTAAAATTTCCCAATAATTTCCTTAGCATTTAAAAAAAATGAGTGGAAGTGTTACATTGATGTGACATTGGCTGCCATATCTCTACATGAGGAAAGGAGATTGAAAGTTTGTTGACTAAGGCCATTTTTTTCTCTTCTCATCTTGTTGATTGATTTATTATCTATTATATTTCTTTAGAAAAATTATGAAAATCAGTGTTGATATCTGTTCTTTTATCTATTTTCCCCCTTTTGACTTCAATGAATTAAGTAGATAAGGTTGGAATTGCCTCAATTCTCATATCAAATTATTCTTTCTATTCTTTCTTTGAATTTAGTATTAATTTTGATCTTTGTTCTAACAAGTCAGTGTTCTGAGTAAACAGAGACAGCTGTTTCAGCACTGACTCCTATGTTTTTAGTCATTTAAGTGATTTTATTTGTTGATCATTGCATTCAACAACTCCAAACTCTCTTTTTGAAGAAAGTATTCAGGATAGACAGACTTAGTTCTTTAAGCCTTTGGCCTTTCTCATTTTTTTGCTCCTGATTTATAATTTCATTTTTTACTAACATATTTTCCCTGTTCTCTCCTTTACATTGAGATAATTAAGTATTAATGTATACTTTGATTTAAATTGGAGAATTTTATTATGTTGGCCATAAAATATCTTATAATTTATCCTAAGCACAGATGTTGGCCTATAAGTTGTTTTCCCCCCATTTGTCCCCCAAATGCTCATAATGAATCCTGTCATTTAAGCTGCCCAAGTCTTATGAAACATTACCACTTTTTTGCCATTGGACATTGTATAAAACAAACTCTACCAATGTATTTGCCTTTTCAAAGAGAGAACCTATGGGTATCTTTCCTTTCAGTTACTGCTTTGTTTTGTGATTTGGTTTCAGTTATAGAAAGAATGTTGATATTGATATAAAAATCACTTTCTCTAGTACTCTGTCTACTTATGGGTTACTGGAAAAGGAACAATCTCACATTTAGAGTTGTTCAGTCATTCATATGTATCCAACTCTTTGTGACCACATGGATTGCACTGTCATGGAATTTTCTCCACAAAAATACTGGAATAGTTTGGCATTTCCTTGTCTAGACATTCAGAATACCAACTGCTAAATTAATGCTTATAGATAATCTGGGAATCTGAATGTCCATTTTCACCATTCTGCATAGGACTTGGGACAATTTTTTGTGCTTTCCTTGGGTTTATCATGTGTGATCAATAGTCTAGGTCTATTCTATTCTTATCCTACATATTTGCTGTTGGGTTTTTAGAAGCTTAGCATTGAAGGAAAAGACTCAAAGTTCCTGTCTCTAGAAAGAATAATGAAAGACTTGTATTTCTTACCTGTATCATTTTTGATAATCCATCATTTATTAATGTTTCAACTTTCCAAAAAAAAACCATCTGGAAATTTCTACAGGATTTGTTAGGACTTGGCTTTTGAATATGTCCATTAATTTCATGATTAGTTCTATAGATTCATTGACATATACTATATCTTCCATGTAGCTCCAGTCATTTGATTCTGCTCCTTGAATCATCTGACTATTTTAAGAAACAACTTTTTGATTTGCACAGCTATTTTGAGAAATAGACTTTGGAGTCTCTCATGGTCACACAAGTGAATGATTATGTTGGCCTTGCATTTCAAAGAGTACCTACCAGTGGTCATTTTTTCAAAAATATCTTGCTATGGCCAAAGAATGTGTCAGCAATTGGCCAACACACTGGTCAAGAACCTTTCTGATTTTTTCTGGTCTGGTCCTTAGAAAGCAGATATGATCTGTTACTAAGATCACATTGGAAGTCCTTCCAGCATAGTAGAAAGATTTGCCAGGAATTGTAGTCAATTGGCATAGTCTTAAAGAATGGAGAGTCAGCACTATGAAATCATTAAATTTTGGAATGGGACTTTGTAAAAGCTAACTCATTTGGCTTTTATAGTAATATGGTGAGGCAAGAATTATATATATATTATCATCCAATTTATAGATGAAATATCTGAGGTTCATAGAGTGACTTGCTCAAGGTTTTATAACCATTTAGTGGCAATGCTAATATTAGAACCAATAAGCCTTTTCTCATTCCAGTGCTTTTTCTACTATACTATGCTGCTGAAAATATTGTATGTACATACCTTGCATGTTACTTTTCTTTTTAAGTAAAGTCTATTAGTCTTTTGTTTTTATATTGCCTAAAATTTCCCCAGCATCAATCTTCCTTTCCCCTCCCAGAAAATCATTTTATATAATAAAGAATATTTTTAAAAAGAAAAAGTGGGGAGGGGAAAGAATCAGCAAAATCAGTCATTATATCCCCCCAGAAAAAGAGAAAATATGCAATTTTTTACATCTACAGACCTGTATTAAAATGGGAACATGAAGGTAGTTGTCTTCTTTTTTCTCTTCTTTAGGCCTATATTTATTTATCTATTTTTGTAATTTTGCATCATTCAATTTGGATTGTTTTGTTGTTTTTTGCATTTAAGTTGTAGTCATTATGCATATTGTTTTCTTGGCTCTGGGTACTATATTCTGTATCAGTTCATGTATATCTTTCTTGTAGAACAGTAATATTCCATTACTTTGTTTCTAGTTACCAGAAAGTGCTATTATAAATATTCTGGTATATAGAGAGACTTTCTTATGAATTGCTTCCTTGGGGAAGTGGGATCTTTGGGTCAAAGGGTACATTGCTTTTCAAAATTGTACTAATTTACAATTCCACCAACAATCCATTTAGCACATTTCTTTTCTTTTTTTTTTTTTTTTTTTTTTTGGTAGGTGGTATACAGGCAAAGAAGGAAGAAAGCCAAGTAAATAATCCAAAGTGTCTTGTTAAAAAAAAGGCTAGAATTTTCGTCTGAATTCTGTCTTCTTAGTAGTGTTATTTCAAAGGTAATTATCAACAGGTAATCAAAGATTAAACTATTAATGACATATGACTTGCATCTTCTTCAATGTTACACCGCTCCTCTCTCCTGCCCATGCCCCCACAGCAACAAAAAGCCAAACCAAACCCACATAAAGCAAACATTCCCCCTCTGCCATCAGCTTTCCTCTCTCCCCATTTGTAACAAATACCACATCAAATCTTCATTTATCATTCTGAATCTATTTTCTTTTCTCTCTCTCTCTCCTTTTTTTCTAGCTTTTATTTCAGGAATCTGAAACATTCAACCCTTGTAGAAAAAGGTACAGTTTGAGTACACAGAATTGCCACTGCTTTGGAAAAGATACACATAGAGTTCTGGCTTCTTTTTCTTCATCCTGTATAAATCCAGGGTTTAAAGTAGCATTCCATAGATTAACCATGGAGTTTCATTATAAAATCCTATTTTCAAGGCACAGTTAGCTTTAGCATTCTTTTTCCTTTTCAGGCATGTTTTACTTGGGAGATGGTTTTGAGGCAAAACCAATCAAATTCATTCCTTAAAAAAAAAATTAGGATGGAATTCTTTGGTATGAAGCTGTTAAATACTAGTTGGGGACATCTTGATCACAAAACTTGTGTTGAAACATGTTGTTAAGTTAAAAAGGGAAAAGAGAAAGAGAAAGTGCCATTGTCATTTCTCAAAAACCACCAGGATGTGAAGATGGATTAAGTGTACCTTTTGTGCTATTGTATCCAGGTGGCCCAGAGGTTATATAAGGAAACAGCTAACGAATTTTAAATACTCACTACATAGTACCAAAGCAATTCCTAAGCTTTATAAAGAACAATGTCCTGTCTCCCATTGCATGGAACCCAAACAAAAGGGAAGCTATCTCTAGCTAACTTTATGACCTTGGGAAATTCCCTTGAATTTAACAAGTTTTTTTAAATTTTTATATTAAAGTACCTACCAAGCTTGGTGCTGTGTGTGAAAAGATACAGAAGAAATAGCTCCAAAAATAAAACAATTTGTTTTGTCACTGTAACCTCCCTTGTCAAATGTGAGAATCAGGTTAAATTATCAGTAAGATCCCTCCAAGTTCTAAGATCCTATATTCTCGTGCATTATGAGTAAATGGATTTTAAAAAGCAAGTTATTAAGCTCATTATGTCATAGGCTACTTTACTAAGTACCAGTAGAAAAGATGAGACAGTCCATTCTGAAGTAACTCATGCTGTATTTGGGACAGACAAACTGTCAATCAATCAAACATTTACTAAGTGCCTGCTTTGAATCAGGTGCTGTGATAAATGCAGAATATACAAAAAGAGAGAAAAGACAGTCCCTGTCCTCAAGAAACTTACAATCTAATGGGGGAGAAAATATGCGAACAATTCCATAGAAAGCTATGTACAGAATAAATGGGAAATAAGCTATATACAGAGCGAATAGGAAATAATTAAAAGACAGAAATACTGGAATCAAGAGGGGTAAAGGAAAATGTTTTATAGAGGGTGAGATTTAATTTGGGATTTAAAGGAAACCAAGGAGAACAATAGTCAGAATAGAAGAGGGAAGAACATTCCAGGTACAGGGACAGTCAGAGAAAATACCTGGACCAAGAGATGGAGTGTCTTGTTTGTAGAACAGCTAAAAAGCCAGTGTCATTGGACTGAAGACTATTTTGATAGGGAGTAAAGTGTAAGAAGACTGGAAAGGTAGGAGAGAGCTATTTTATAAAGGACTTTGAATGCCAAACAGAGAATTTTGTGTTTGTTCCTGGAGGCAATAGCGAGCCACACAAGAGACAGTTCAACTGCAGGGCAGATGACAAGGTCTGAAATTCCTAAAGTGTAGTGGCCAGATACATGGTAGAGCCAGACATGACAGCACTAGGGTTTTAGAAGGCAATAAAGAGAGGAGTAGATGGCAAAACCTGGATGATCTTAAGATGTAATGCAGAGAGCTGGTAAGTCTTAGTGGTTCTCCATCTCACCAGAAAAACAGTTGGAGACTCCTGTCTCACTTGAATTGCATGAGCAGTCAGGAAGTTCAAATTAGTATTGGGCAGGTAGGGATGGAGGGAGATAAAAGAGAGCCAGGTTTGGGTGACTGATGTTTAAAAAAATTGATGAAGAGGTTATCTTATTATTGGAGTAATTATTTGAGCAGGTAGGAGTTAAAACTGGAAGCTTGGTAGTTCTAACTTCTCCAATTCTACACAGCAATCAATAGGTCCATAAAAAAATCTAATCAGATTTGGGGAGAAGGAAAGAAGTAGAAAGAATAAAAAATGTAATAATTGTGGTCTACTGAAAGGAAATATTAGGAATCTGTATAAAAGATAACAAAATCAAATAAATTATAGTTGTTCCAATTCCCCTAATACTAAAAAAAAAAAACCCAAAAACTATTAACAATAGTTGAGAAGGCTTCAATATCAAATCATAACTTGTAGCCTTAAGTACCCCAGGTAGAATAGGAAAGAACAGAGGGAAGAAGGGAGAGGAATATATCCTCAGTTGTGGTTTAAGCAGAGTTCTAGGATAAAGAGGATCTCTGATTTGTTACCCATCTCCAGTTCTCTAGGCTAGTGAAATATACACAGGGGTACCCAAATCTGGGACAAATATTGTTTCAGCTTACTCATTACTCCACATATTGCCATATAGTTACCTCATGATGCAAATTGAAGAGTAGAGTGAGTCCTAACTGAAGCACTGAGTGATGATTGGCCTGTAGCCTTCCTCATGTTCCCTTTACTTGAATTTTTTTGGATCTTTGTCATTCTCAATTTCTGAGAAGCAAATAGCTTGGACTCAGCATTCTATAGAGGCGGCACAGGGAACACCTGTCTTGATTATCTTTGCTAGGTATGTGACAAGGGCATTCGCTGGGGGGGTTCTGTGTCATAGGGTTGGGGAGGAAATATACTTTGTAGGTTAGAAAGTTTATTTGCTATGGTAATTGATATGGGTAGAAATTGTCATATAGAGAAGCAAGGAGAAGGGTCTTGAGTTAGGATTTAGGAGACATGGCTTCAATGGAAGGTTCAGCCATTCAATAATGGAATGATCCAAGAACAATTATTCCACTGTTCTGGGTTTCATGTCCCTTTGAATCCTATAGCTTTCACTGAAAACTAGGAAGAGATTTTAAATAGTAATAATGACTGGAATAATTCAAAGTGTTGATGTAATGACAGGTTTTATTCAGCACTTTAATGAATGTTACTAAAGGAGAATAAACTGCCCCAGTAATTATGGGAAATAATATTGAAGAGCTTAAAAGTGAGATATGCAATCAGGAAAGACAAAAAAAAAAGTATGTGTGGACCAAAAGAGACATACATGGAGCATTAGCATAACAGAATAGGATTCATCCAGGGAAGTTGAGAAGAGACTTTTTTTTTTTTTGGAGGAAATTGCCCTGAAACTCAGGTGTTTCATAGGCATAGAAACATAGTAAAGGGCTGAGGCAAGTGAAAAGAGACAAGATTAAATTAAATAGTAGATATGAAAGTGCTTTGAAGAATTAAAAGCACAATAGAAACCTAATTAATTCGTATGATATTAGAAAGGAGCTAGCTGTGGAAGGGAAGCAGATACTCTGGGGCTAGAAGATCTAGCTACAAAGTAGGCAAGGGATGATATCCTTTTTTTTTTCTCCAAAGCACTGGAGGCACCTTTTAACTGGTGATGTTCCTTTATAGGATGGACATATTAGGAAGATAGACATCTATTCAATTAGAAAAATAGTAGAACAAAAAAGGAACTAGAGTTCTGGTTTTTGACACCCACACCCCCCCCCCATACACACATCCATTAATATATCAAAAGTGTGATGCCCAGAGTGCAACTTCCTTTGCCAAAGCTGATTGCACTTGTTTGTCACTTAGTAGTACACAGGTTTTGGAGAGTTGCTTGACATTCAGAGAAATTATGAGTCATGCAGTCCATTGATTTACAGTTAGCTGATGTCAAAGACAGGATTTGAACTCTGTCTTTCTGACCACAAGCCCAACACTATATCCACAATACCATACTACCTCTATGCTCAAACAAGTGAAAAAAATTAGAAAGTTGAAGCCCATTGTGACATATAAAATAAGATAGACCTGGATACTTCAAATCTCATTGCAAGGATGAAGTCTGTCTATGTGGGACCAAGAGAAAGCTCAGATTGTCTTTTCAGCTTCTTCTGTCCCTCTAATTCACCAATGCCACAAAGAAGTGGAGGAAGCAGAAAGATTGAGAAGTCCTTGTGGTTCCATCAAATTTGGCAGCAAGTAGAGAGAGCAACATGGTTTCCTGCTGACAGTCTTTCTACTGTCTGTGTTTTCCTTTATATATCAGTGGGTATCTGGTTAAGAGCCATGGTAGTCAGACTTATGATTGTCAATTGTCCAGCTCAATATGACAGACATCACTTTAAGTACCTCAGTGGACACCAAATTTATCTTTTCCCATTGATGTTTTAATGAGCTGGTTATAAGAATATCTGTTTTATTGGTTTCTTAGTTACCTTCATTACCCAATGGCTGTATTCACTAGAAGCTTTCTTTTAATGCTTAACCCAAGTTTTTATTTCCTTGTCTTGAGGCTATTGAGGAATTTGATCTATTTGACAAGTATCTTAGCACTGGGGATGTGATTGACTACCTAGTAAAATGAGCTGGATAAAGTTTGGATAAAGTTTGGCTCCCTGCTTCCTCAGGGCAGGGAGTCTTGACTCGGGACTGCCAACACCAAGAAAAAAAGGTGGCTAAACATTCAATCCAGTAATCTGTCCATGAGTTGGCTTGGGAAGCCAATGGTGACATCTGCTCCATAGTGTTATTTATAAGTGCTACTACAAACCCCTAAATGTTCCAAATCTATGCTCTTGTCTCTTCAGTCTTAAAATCTTAGCATGAAATATTTAGTACCCTAGGAAAGCTAAATTAGTGGTGAGTCAAAGTAATTAAGGCAAAGTAAATAATCTCCAAGGTTCTCATTCCCCGTGAAACTAATTTCATATCTTATCCTTCATGTGTTAAAAATAGTTTCCCGCTAATTCAAGATGCCTGTGTACTGTGTTGGTGAAGTGCACTTCAGTTCTATTGAAAGGATGTAGATTAGAGAATTATTTTCAATGGGGTGGATTTTTAAAATTATTTTTTAAGAGAAATATTCATTTTGGCACTGTGAGAGCATGAATTTTTCTGGGTGAACTAAGAGTCGGAAACAGCTGCATCAAGGCAGATGATGGCCAACTAGCTTGTGATAATTTGCAGCTGGAATATCCTTTTTATCTTTTCTATGGAGACAGATCCTATCCTTCTAACTCAAGACTAAATTATTTTCATTCTTTTTCAGGATTCTTTGTTGACATTGTGCCTACCTAGTCTTCTATCGAAAATACTGAAAATAGGTCTGTCTAGTTCTTCTGATCAATGGGAATGTTAGGACTCAGACATAATTTCTTCTGTTTTGGTCACTGACAGAAAATTAACAAGAAAGATTTTCAGGTTCTTTGGTTTGTAGATAGGAGAAACTAAAGTTTATTTTTTATTATTTTGGTCATGCAAATTAGTACTGGGCTAGGAGTCTAGGCACTGAAAAAAATGAGGTCAGCCCAGAAGTCTGACTATGAGAAAGCAGGTTAGAATAAAAATGAAAGGAATGAATGACACCAGTGTTGTTATTATTCTGGCCAATGATATCCATTGCCATGGGATTTATTATTTCTATGATATTCTGCACAGTGAAAACTGGAAATATGAGAGAATTTTTATAATCTTTTGGTAAGTCTAAGCAACCCTATACAAACATAGAAAATACATATTCATAGTAAGGGAGGGCTACTGATGGGGCAGACTTTGGAGAGAAATGTTTAACATCTAAATCTTCAATTTACCCTATATCTGTAATATGAGATCATTATCACCTTTGTTGCTCACCTTCAAATTCCCTCAGTTATCTTCCTCTCTCCAGAGAGATGACTGAACCACGGAGGACATTTCTGGACTTGTTCCTCCAATGCAATGTAGTGTTAATAATGTTTTGAAACAGCAAGATAGAAACAGAAATGAAAATGAAGGCTAAAACACATTGTCTAATTTTTTGGGAAGAAAGCAGTTTAATAGAAGAATGTCTCATAAAGAGGATTTAAACACTATTATATATGTCTAAATATCTATATATAAGAATATATAGATATATGTACACATATATGTAGATATATGCATAAACACACACATAAGACATATATGTATATAAGTAAACACATTGGGTGTCCTGAAAGTCTTAGAGTGCTAAGTGTATCCCCCCCAAAAAAAAAACCCATCCTTTTTTTGGTGCAGAGAAGTACCTCTTTTTACCAGTGATGAAGAGGAAAACTATAACTCCAATATATACTTGACTTTATGAATGCATTTCAAGTATTTATAAATTGTAGAAGTACAAGAGAGCATTTAAAAAACAACATAGTTTTTTTTAAAAAGCTTTTCTGGGTCTGTAAGTGCTTGATTTGCTTGGCTATGGTACTGACAATAAGTTTTGAGATTATTTAGGGGAATGGTTTGTAGTCTACCATTAATTTATTTGATTAATTCATAGCACAGGCTGTCTAAGGGTTAAGATAATCAGAGGCATAAGTTTTAAAGGCTTATCTTTTAAAAAAAAATAATGCTTTTACCTAGTGTCCTTCTAAAGAAACAATTTGCCCTGCTCGTCTGTTCAAAAATCTATGTAGAGATTACCATCCATAAATCAATCCGGCATATACAAGATCTGAGTACCTTAAATCCTTAAGGACATACTCTGTCTGCTCAAGAATGGTTGTTTCATTGGCTGGGCATGATTTTTCTATTATTCCATATCTGCCAACAGTGATTTCGAAGGGTCACAAACTATATCAATTTGTGGTGTTAAATCTGAAAGTATATATTATCGCAGCTATCTTAAGAGTGGTAGGATGCAAACTTCTGGATAAAAGTCCTGTTTTATTGTTTTTTTTTTTTTTCAGGGAGGGAGTGGAATAACAAAGAAAATATTAGAAATAATTGAAAAATTACACAAAGAAAGAAAGGTAAAGTGGAATTAAAGCATATTAGTTGCAGGTTGATACTATTTCTTGAAAGTGGCCATTTGGGTAGCTTTCCTGCACTGTATGTGGTATAAAGAACAAACCTTCCTTTTTTTTTTCCCTGAGAAGAGCCACGATGTTATCTCAGTAATTGAAAATAATCTTCTAAAGTTACTCTTTAACTAGAGTTACACAATCCCCTTTCAAATCAGCCGTAATCTTTCTTTACATTTCACAGTAAATGTTGCTGTCTGCACAGCCCCTGCTAACAACAAGATCAAGTGTAATTCTTTTCTTGATTTGAAATAAAGTATTTCTTTTGTAATTAGAATGGCTCCTGATTGTGCAATGACAAGGGAGTATTTTCTCCCCTGGGTTTGTGAGGATGGTAAGAGTTGAAATATGATAAAAAAAACCTTTATTCAAGCAAAGTTTTCTTTTACAAAAATTTTTTTGGAACATAAATCATATTCTCTGCTACTCAAAATATTTCATTTTTTATGTTTGGAAATATTTTGTTTCAGGAAAGGTATCTATTTTCTTGATGAAGAGGGTTGGGAGTTTTGGATTTTTCTCTCAACACAATACTGAAAATGTTGGAATAGGTTTGGGATATGTTAACGTCAAATCTTGTTCCTCCATCTCCCTATCTGTAGAATTAGAATGCTTCTGTGTACACTTTATTGCATCAGGGATGCAGTTTTTATTTAAAAACTGGAATGAATCACAAGGGAATGACGTTGAATTTCCATTTCTGTAGGACTCCTGGAACCTCCAGAATTCTAATCTACTTCCCGGGATAACAGATTGAGAAGATTAATCTTCCCTTAGGCTCCTTCTATAGAGGAGGGAAACTGAGGCCAAGAGAAGGGAGTGAATGTCCTGAGGTGATTTTCAGTAGTTAATAGAGGAGCTGGGATTCTCAATCTATCTTCTCATCTGTAGGATATTATTTGAACAGCTGACCTCATGTGGATGATGTGGTGTGAGCACTTTGTAACCTTAAAGTACTTTATAAATGTGAACTGTTATTATTCACAGCATCAGAGATTGGGGATATATGTGTGCAGGGGAATGCATTGGGAATTGGGGCAATTGTAAGTATTCATAATCTCAGAAAGTCCATAATAATAGGCGAGGAAACTGAGACCCACATAGAGTAAATGGAATGTTTTTTATTCTAGCTTGTACTTTTTCAAGTTTTGGTACCTCTTGACCATAAAATGAGGATGACATCAACTTAATACAGCTGAGCTTTTCTTAAAATGCTTTCTGACTTAGGCTACTCATTCTGTAAAACTTTTTAAAGGGCCTACTATGTGCCAAGCACCGAAGTAATCTCTGAGGAGCCAAAGAAAAACCAAAAGCAATCCCTACCTTACAGGAGCTCACAATCACAAAGGAGATTAGTGACTTAGGTGGAGACCTGTAGTGTATATTTATTTTACAGGTGAGGGCAAGTAAGTCCTAAGAGGTTAAATAACTATCCTAGATGTATAGGTCCAGCAAAACCAAGACTTGAACCCAAGCCTTGTAAGTAACCAGATACCCTTCTTTTCCCCCTCCCTTCCACAATGAGACCATTCATTCAGACTTATTTTTCTTCACTTCATATCAGTTGTCAAAATTGTTACATGTCCAAATTACATTTAAGGTTTACTTTTTGAAATGGGAAAACAGACACTTTTACAGAACTTCCTGGCTTTTGGATTTATGCTGATTCACATCTGTTCTCCAATTCCCCAGCCATAGGGGTTCCTCCCATCTTTAGTCATCTCTAATAGTCTGCTAAAGTTCTATTTCCATGGAGATGATCCTGAATTCTTAAAGGCTATGCTAGTGGAAACTAAGTCTTGAATGTTCTACCAATCCTGAAAGACTACAAATGGAGATGCTCATCATTAGTGTGCTGGCTACCAGGTGATGAATATCTTTGACCATGACAACTCATGAAGGTCATGATTCTGTAAGAGAGGAATCAAACTTTGTGACCTCTGTAGTTCAGCCTGACTAAAATTATATGATTCGTCAGCTTCAAATCCCAAGCTCTTACTATTATACAATATGAACTGTATATATATCAAATTTCTTGAAAGGCATTCTATAAAAATAACCTGGATATGAGTTTTGTGTGCTTTCTATAGAACTTAGAGTTTTTCCCTTCCCTGGACCACAATTTTTCTTGAAATGTCTTCTGGCTTAGGTCATTCAGTCAGTAAACATTTATTAAGCACCTATGACATGCCAGACACTGGGCTAAGCTCTGGGTGATACAAAGAAAGTCAAGAGGCAGTCTCTATCCTTGAGGAACTCACAATCTAATGGGAGGTTAGTGACTTGGATGGATAAGATCTATAGTGTATGTGTTTCACTCATGAAAGTAAGTTAGTATTAAAATTAAACAATTATTTCAAACTTACAAGGTTAGTTAACATGACCTATTAATATGTTAACATACACACACACACACACACACACACAAGTATATATATATATTCCTTTTTGCCCTTCCATTTCCACTATAAGCATCACCAATTCAAATATATAAGAAGTATGAAAGTTGACAGTGATATTCACATTTGAGTCCATGGTTAGTAAAATAATAAGTTTAGTAGATAAAGAATTTGAACTTTTGATAGCCAAAATGAAGTTTGGGAGTTATCTGTCAATTTAACTTATCCTCATTTATTCTAAGTAATTAAGAGCCTAAATATTGTTATAAAGTTTAAAAATATATAAATTCCACCCCTTAGACATTTTTGTCTTCACATCTGAGTAGTCTAGTGACACCATAAGGGCAAAAAGGAAAAATGGTGGGTTGGCAATAGTGGAGATGGCTCTATCTGCGGTTTACATTTATCTCAGCTTTCAAATGGAGAACAAAATAGGGTGAAAAAAGAAAAGAATCAGTAACTATGTTTAAGCTGCTCCTGGGCAACTGTAATTTATGGTTTTCTTACTTAAGCAAGATGTTGCCAGATGAATTCCTCAGATTTTTGCCAACATTGAGCTCTCCCTCCAGATATAACTCAACAGTCATATCCATCATAGATACATTCATGCACGTTAAGTGTCATGTCTTTACCCACAATGCATGATAAGCAATGTTAAGTCCAGTTTTATTTGACATCTTCCTCAATGGTGTAGAAGGAAGAGAGAAAAAGAGCATGCTAATTAAATTTGCAAGGAGAAGCAGCATGACTGAACATGTTTATGGTAGAAGAGAGGTTTAAGAATGTTTTTGTTCCCAGTTTTATTGCTGACTTTTTGGGTAAGTCATTTAATCTCTCTTTGTCGCAGAGTTCAAAAGTTTAGTTCAAAAGTTAGGAATGGAGATGGAGAATAGAATCCATTTATGGAAGACTGAGCATTGTGAAAACTTTCAAATGTTTATTAAGAAGAATCTCATTTTAGACATAGGGATATAGAAGATACAGGTGGAGAACAAAAAGTATGCAAAAGCTCTTCCCCTTTTGAATTACAAGTATAAACAGATACTAAGAGAATGAAATTCATCCAGGAAAATGTGAGCTAACATGTTATGGGCAAAATTCATACAGAACATAGGTATTGAAAGGGATGGTAATATTTGGAATATAATTATGCCAATAGTTTCTGTGAAAATGAACAGCTTTATAAAAGGTCTCATAGTATATATATCATGGCCCCCAGAAACAGCCCACTTTATGAATGACTTAGCTTTTGGGTGTTAAGCATTGAGAATCTTCAGTTGTACAAATAACAACATTATAAATGTTTACTGAAAATGTCTTCCATTTTTGTGGTTGATATTGTTTATTTTGCTTTCTCAGAGACTATTTTTTCCTTAGCTCAGCTCCACATTATATTGGAGGAAAATGAGGTAGTCATTATTTAGGCATTTCTATTTTGATAGTATTGTCATTTGGAGAGGACCCAAGTACCAGACGATGAGAAGACAGCTTCAAATCTGACATTTTGCTTTGCCCTGGATAGCTCACTTAACCTTTCATAGCTTAGTTTACCAATAAAATGAAAAGTCTCATAGTTGTCTCATAGAAATGTTGAAAGAAAACTAAGTATTTCAAAGATCTATTATTTTGATAATATAGCTACTTCCTCCACAAATGCAGATCCAAACCATACATAGAATATATAGAATAATCTTAGAGAGTTGCTATGGTTAAAAAAAGTCATTACTTGGTAACCAATCCTCTTGTGATGAGCTTCTTCAAATAAACTAGGATGATCCTCAGGCAACTGTTATACATTTTTTTGTTTGGCAATAATTACCATTTTTTCATCTTGGTAGGGCTTGCCAGACTTTTCACTCTGTTGGCCAAATCTTAAAAGAACCTGGGCTTATTTCTTTAACATGCTGATGCACTGGAGTAAGATTTTAGTGTAGGGTTGAGAGAATAAATGAAATAAATTCAGTAAAAAGCTTTTAGATCCCATTAGTAAATAAGCTATATAAATGCAAAGTAGCTAACTGGATGACTTGTCATTTTCTGAATGCATTCCATCCCATTTGACCTTTTGTCATCTCCTTTGTTTGCAAGATGGTTCTTTCCTATCTCTACATGTTGAAATCCTCCCCTTCCTTTAAAGATACAGCTTGTATATCGTCTCTTCCATGACCCATTCCAGGGTTCCCCTAACCAGAAATGACTCCACTCTTCCCTTTTCTTTCACGGTTTTCCCCTATTTGCATATATTCAAAGGATTTGTGACTTCATTGTGAATAATTTCAAGTGTGGGAACTCCTTTCATCAAAGCACATTGCTTTTACCTGTTCAGTCAGTAAACATTTAATAAGTGCTTCCTATGTGCCAGGCTCTGTGCAAAATGTTAGAGATTAAAAAGAAAAGCAAAACACAGTCCTTGATCTCTAGAAATTCACAAGCTAATAGGGAAGATGACATGAAAACACATATGTATAAGCAAGATATAGGCAAAACAAATTTAAGTGAACCAATGGAGGGAAGGCACTAGCATTTATGGGTATCAGGAGTGGAAAATGACATTTTAAGTGGTGTTTGAAGGAAATTAGAAAATCTGAGAAATGGATATGAAGTAGAGAATTTGAGACATGGGAGAGCCTGTGACATGCCTAAAATCAGCTGATAACACATCTTGTGTGAAGATATAAGGAAGCAAATGTCACTGAATTGCAGAGTCTATAGGGGCAAGTAAAGTGTAAGAAAAAAGTTAAAGTAAAAGTAGAAAAAAATGTAAAGTGGAGAGGTAGGAGATCTGGTGATGAGGAGTATGATTTTTAATGCCAAACAGAAGATGTTAGGTTTGATTCTGGAGACAGGTGATAAAAAAACAGAACATATCAATAAATCCTTATTTTTGAAAATATAATGTTATCTATATTTTATTATATTTTTATTTGTTAAATATTACCCAATTACATTTTAGTTTGATTCAAGTTGCACTCAGGAGTCCCAACCAAGTGTTTTACCCCTCTTTCCCAAACCATAATAAGGGAAGTTTGGAAAGGGGAGAGTTTTTGGGGAAAGAAAATAAATTCAGTTTAGGACAAGTTAAACTTCAGGTGTGAATCTGAAGTATAGGAGATTAGGTTTGGATAAATTGATCTGTCAATCATCAGCAGAGAGATGGTAATCAATTATGTGGGAATTGATAGTGGACAATGAGAAGAAGGTCCAGGACACAGAACCTTCTTCTCGTTGTCCACTATCAATTCCCACATAATTGATTACCATCTCTCTAGAGAGATAACCTAGAGATAATAATAATTACTATGCATAACCTGGATGAAGATCTTGCAAAGAAGATTGAAAAAGGGCAGTCAGGAAGATAGGAGGAGAACTGGGGAAGGGTAATGTCATGGAAACCTAGAGAGAAAAGAGTATCAAAGAGAAAAGGGTAACCAGAAGTGACAAAAGATATAGAGAGAGGTCAAGGAGGAGAAGGACTGAGAAAAGGTCATCAGATTTGGCAATTGAGAAATCATTAGTAACTTTGGAGAGAGCAGTTTTAGTTAAATGATGAAGTTAGAAGCCAGAGCATAGTTAAGAGAATAAAATGAAAGGAAGTGGATGTACCTTAGCCACAGAAAGAGGGAAAGATACGGGATGATAGCTAATAATGTAATGAACAGATCAAGTGAGAGTTTTTTGAGGATGGGAAAAGTATAGGGATGTTTATAGCAAATAGGAAGTATAGCCAGTAGAAAATAAGAGATTTAAGATAATATGATAGAGGGGCCAGTCTGTTAGAGAAAATGGTTTGGAATGGGACCATTTCTCCATGTAAAGGAGCTAGCTTTGGCAAGGAGAATGCCTTCATTTTCATGGGAGTGAAGGAAGAACTACTGGTAGAAGGCATCTGGGTAGTGTGAGGTGAGGAAGAAGAAAGAAGAGGAAACTCTCAATGAGTGTCTTCAAAACTTCAGTAAAATAAGAGGCTGAGAGGGTAGGGAAGGGAAGTTCTAGAAAGTCTGAGGAGGGATAAAGAAATGTGATAGGAGAGGATAATGAGAGTAATTCAAGGCTGAAGTTTAGTAGGACAAGATCAGCTATCGAATAAGGGAGGCAAGGAACCTGGAGAAGAGAGTTGAATTGGATCATCCAAGGGGTCAGGCTGGGAAAGGGAGGAGGAGAGTGTGGATGGTGCAGTGTAATGACCTGGGAAAGAATATAATGGTCAAGAGAATGAGGATTATGGTGTGGATAAAGAAAAAGGAAAGTAGAGGGGGAGATGGAATGTCAACAGATTGTAGTCTTTCACTCACTTTTAAACCCTGCACAATCTGACTTCCGAGTTCATTACTCTACCAAAATTGTTCTCTCCAATGTTGACAGTGATCTCTTACTTGACAAATTTTATGGATAACCTTTCTTCAAATATCATTTCTCTTCATTTCTCCATAGCATTTTGCAGAATACCTATTTTTCTGGATACTCTTTCTTTTTCTTTCTTTTTTTTTTGGATTTCTATGATATTGTCTTTACTTGGTTATTAATGAATGTTTATTGAAGTATTTATTGAAATTTTGGGAAAAATTATTTTGTGTATTCACTGATTATTCAGAAGTGTTCTTAGTTTCTTGAAATTTAATGCCTTTCACATAGGTATTTTATAGGAATTTGCAGAAGTGAATTGAGTTTTTGTTTAAATTTTAATTAATTTTTTTAGTTTTTTATTTATAAAACGGGTATAATAATATTTGAATCTCCCAATTCACATAGTAAAGAAAGTGCTTTGAAAATCTTAAGTTGTTATGAAAAATCATTCTTGATACCATTAGGAGATGGAAGCAATTTAGAAAACAAACACTGAAGCAAATGAAGAAAGTAAAGACCCAAGCCCTTTGAGTATGTCCCATTTATATCTATTCCATTGTGAGCATTTCTTCTCTGCCTGGTAATTCATGGCTCACCAACCCCAGAGAGTTCAAGATTTTATTTTCCCGGCAGAGAAAAGAGATTTTCTGGGAATAATAAGATATTCCCAGTGTGTTAGGAAAATATGTCTCCAAAGGGACATCTCTGTATGCTTTTGGGGAAGGACTAAACAGCATCTTTACCTATATTACCATGCAAAATCGGGTATCCATTTTTGAGTTTTAACTTATAAACTTATTTTATTTTTGATGGGAATTCAGGATGGATGGGGTGATGAGAATTATCATAGTATATTAAGCTTACTTATAGATGTATCATCTTTATTTTACTTTAATATTTAAAAATTGTTTTACTCATAAATTAGTGGCCATATCAAATACCTTAGGTTCCGTAAAATGAACATGCATATATAGAAACACAGAGCAAGAATACAGTAATCATGGTGGTAAGAGTATCTTTCCTTGCTTCATAAGGTTACAGTGAAGTTTAATTGTTTACTTACTGATTGCCTAGCTGCCTTAAAGGTGGACAGGACTGCCTGAAAGTGCTTATTGTTGCCATTATTACTGTTTTTATTGTTATTAGTTCAGAAAATAACATTAGTCACATTCTCAGAGATCACTGGTTGGTTTAAATTTTAAATTAATCCAGGCCCTGCTAATTGCTAGGTAAGGAGCAAGTCTGGTCCCTGCTGGGAAACAGGTGTGTTCCCCATCATAGCAGCTCCCCCTGACGTAGCTATTCCTGGTGTCACCAAGCACTCCATTTCCATAGTTCCTTCTGTGTCATGCTGTCTATACCACAGGGGCTCGTCTCCATGCACCTGTGTCAAAATGGAAAAAACCAGAAGCCTACACATACCCTTGAATGGCAAAAACAACAACAACAAATAGCTTCTCTCCTTATGATATCTACATAATTCTGGTGTACAGAGATTCTAGTATGTTATTAGTGTCAGATCATCTTGCAAAGAATTTTAGCTGCATTTACTCTTTGTTCCCACCTTACTTTACCCCTAAAATATTAATCAAAATTTAACAACACTTTCTCCTACTGACTCTTACTTGTTGGATTCTATTTTGATGTTTTTGATATTTTAAAAAATAGTAAAGCTATTTTTTTAATGACAAAACTTCACTAATTAAGATAGCATATTCCCTGCCTACTAGACCTCCTGTTTTCTCTTAAAAGCATAAAAAGTATTAATATAAATAAAATGAGGTAAGGGACTACGAACCTTAGACATCTAAATAACTCTTATGTAATAGTATATTTTAAGTATTAAAATGAGTTTACTTTAAACACTTTATACAATTAGAAGAAGCATATAGAGCTTGTGTATAATTGTAACACATTTAAAGTGAGAGGTTTCACTGTATTGAAGGAAGGCTGTTCCTTCTTTGGATCACTGTACTGTGTGATCTGGATTGTTATTTAATCTCTGTCTTCTCCAAATGAAAAATAATCTTTATTTGGGACCTCCAGGCCTGTCCAGCTATTTATATTATTAAGCTTTAGCCTCTGGCTTATGAACAGCACTTATTTAGTGCCTTAAAGTTTATGAATCACTTTTCCTTACAGCAACCTTGTGAGTGGAAGTTCAAGTATCATCAGTCCCATTTTGCTGACGAAAAAAATAGGGGAGAGCTCAGATTCAAATTTAGATCTTGTAATTGCTCTTCCCAATACACCATGCTAATTGGCATTCAGATATTATAGTTTCTGCCCAAGCTTGTGGGCTGATTGAGCCCATGCTTCTATAATATAGGATAACATTCTGTAGAGCTTCTCGTGCTCATTTCAATATTTTTATCTGTGATCTAACTTATGTCTGTACATTCTCCACTGGTAAAGATTGTAACCCATCTATTTCATCTTTTGTGACTCTTGTCCATGAAATTCTATAAATCCTCTCTGTAGGGACATATCTCAAAAGTGGTGGTGGAGAGCTTGATATTGATCTCTTTAAAAAATTGAATTTAGCAAACACCAAATACAACAAGCATTTCCATCTATAAAGCAAACTAGAAAAAGAGCAGCCATGAATTTGTAAAAGAGTTTTCCAGTTTGCTTCTCCTTCCAAGTATACAAAAATTCAACGTTTTTTCAAAGCTGTCTGGCATGACTATGTTTACTACTGACCTTTCTTCTGTTCTTTGCTATGTATTTAAAAATGCTTCAGTGACCATCTTTTTTATTTTCTTCTTTCTTTTTTTCCACTTTGATAACCCTATCACTAGCTCTGCTCCCTTGCGATTCCCTGCCTCCCCTTAAAAGAAAGCAAAACAGGACCCTCTTATCAAACAAATAATCAAGCAAAACACATTTCCACACTGGCTATGTTTTGTATCTTGAATTCATCACTTCAGTGCCAGGAGACAGACAGCATGCTTCAGCTTCAATACTCTGAAATCATGGTTGTTCATTGCATTGATCACTTAATGGTATTTTTGAATTGTTTTATTTTACAATGTTGTCATTATATAAATTGTTCTCCTAGTTTTGATCACTTTAATCTGCATCAGTTCATACTGATCTAACAAGATTTGTCTGAAACCATTCCTTTGGTCATTTCCATTACATCACTAAACCATTCATCAATCATTCTTCAACATCTCCTTAATTACTTGTTCTCTGAAAATAATTACTATAAATACTTTTAAACATATAAGTCCTATTGCTCTTTCTTTGATCTTTTTGGGAGATAGGTATATTAGTTCTTATTATTAGATCAAAGGGTACACACAGACTAAAATTGCTTTCCAAAATTCACAGATTTATCAACAATGAGCCGGTTTTCCCATAGGTCCTTCAAAAAGTTATTTTCCTGTTATTTTTTTGCCAATTTGATTGATATAAACTGGAATGTCAGAGTTATTTTAATTTATACTTTTCTAATTATTAGTGTTTTGGAGTAGTTTTTTTCATGTCTGTTAATAGCTTAGATTTTTTTTTAACTTTGAGAAATACTTGTTCATATTATTTGTTTTGTGTGTGAAGAAATGTCCAGTTTCCTTTTATATTTTTGGTATCAGACTTTTATTGAAAAACTTTTTTAAAAGATTCCATCCTCTTCCAGTCATTTAACTATTTTCCTTCTGATTTTAACTGCATTAATTTTGTTGTGTAAAAACTTTATTTTTATGTTTTTGAAATTAAAAATAATCTTTTCTTATCCTCTTTTTTGTCTGGTCATTAAATCTTATCTTATCCTTAGTAGTGATAGGCATTTACTTGTTTCCTTCTCTGATTTGATAGCATTTTGCCTTTATAGTTGAAATGATGAATTTATTTGAACTTTATTGGTATGTAGTTTGAGATATTGGTATAAACCTAATTTTAGTAAGGCTATTTTCTAGTTTTCCAGGCAGTTTTTATTGAATAGTAAAAACCTTGTCTATTTTAGAATGGGCAGGAGTTGGGATATTTAGTTTATTAAATATTATGCTACTTTGTTTCTGTATATTGTGTACCAAATCTGTTTTACTGACCTTCTTTATTCTTGAACCAAATAGTTTCAATAATTACCAATTTATAATATAGATTGAAATTTGGTGCTGCTAAGATCCCTTCTATCTTCCCTTTTAATTATTTCCTTTGAGTTTCTCAGCCTTTTGTTCTTCTAGATGCATTTTGTTATTTTATTTTTTGATCTTTACAAGGTAATCCTTTTGAAATTCAAAACTAAAGAATAAAAAAAAATTGTTCCAAAGATCAGGCTATTAAGTTTATCACAGCTTTTAGTATTGCTAGTTATGTATTGCTTTAGACCCTTTCTGTTATTAATTTTTCCTTGCTACATGAAGTTGGTAGGGAGAACAAAACAACAGAACTATTCCAGACCTTCCAGATCTCAGGGACATTTCTGCCTGTTCTGTAGAATAGACTGGAATCTAAAACTTCGATAACAGTTTTTCTGTTTAAGGGCAGTCAAACTAGAGTGGCAGGTTCAGACAATGCAAAAAGTGAGGGGACTAGTGTCAGGTGAATGGCTTTTGAGGAAATTGATTTACTTAAGGCACATCAGAGATGGAGTTTCACTTTCTCTTCCTCCTCTAAATTTCATTTCCAATTCACAACATTATTTTTTGCTTTTAATTTCCTTCTTTCTCTTTTGTTTTTCAAAATTTCTGTCAAGGTTTTTTACTATCCTAAAACATCCCTTCCTGGGATTTCTCTTCATACTCCAGATGCTTTTCTGAATAATTCTCCACAATCCTCCAATTTAGTTTTTTTTTTTTTTTCCTTGTCTCCTTCAGTTAATATTGGCTCCTGTTCATTCTCCCGTTTAAGTCTCTTCTTGCTGTTGTCTTGGCTGTTCTCAGAAAGATTAGTTGGAGCTTCTCTTCTCTTCAGTCTTGTGAAAGACTCTTCTTTAAGGGCTGCCAAGGAGACTAGTCCTCACATTTCTTCCTGTGGTATGATCAAGCTTCAGCACCTATACTGTTAGTGCTTAATAAATAAATAGTAATTATTTGTGAGAGAGTCCTTTCCCATTTCTCTCTGAGAACTGACTCTACATTGCCTCTATAAACATTGCTTTCTGGATAAACTTGTACTCTGTTGGTAATCCATAAATGCTGAGATGCATTTTAGATGTAATTTATATTCACAGAAGTTTACACAGTGCATTATTTAGGCAGTTCAGCACCAAGGAGAGTGATTATTTGCTTTCTTTTGGGTTCAAGGTCAGTGGAGGATTTACTGTGTGTAGGCCTCTGCTATGCTGTTGGCAAGATGTAATTTTTCCATAATAGATGGAAAGCCAGACCCTGTATAAACACACTTTAATAATGGTGAAAGCACTGGCATAGCCTTACAGTGAGGAAATATTAAAGTTCATATTCCCGCAGCTTAGGCTTAATTGAAGCAAATGGTCTAGGTATTTAAATGTGGGTTGTTTGTTTATATATATATATATTTTTTTCTTAGCACTTATGCACATGCATTCTTCAATTAATATATCTTTAACTCTCTTTCCTACGGTTTCGCTTAGTCTCTGTCTCATCACCAAATCCTTGGGGCAGATTTATAATATTCTTTGTGACCCTTTGGAAATCTCTGTCCTTGTATCTCAGCATCCATTCCTCTGGCTGTCTCTAGGGCTTAGCCATACAGCTCTTTCACTGCCTGGCAGTTCTCTAAAAGAATGACCTGAGGTGCTCATTTGTGATACTGGCAGGAGCCTTCTAGATCTATCTGCATAAAAAAACTATCGAAGCCAATTCAGGGCACTCTGGAGCATGATTTTCTGGGCAGCCCCAAAGCCCTGCACTTTCAGTGGCAAGGATTGCTAGCCAGCTAGTACATCTGGTGCCTAGTATGCACCATGCACCCTGTGGCCACTCAATAAATGTCAGTTGATATGGAAATGCTGACTAGCATGAAAGGGATTGGAAAAGTTACTAACACTCAGAGGCAAAGCGTCTTTTTGTGTGACTGTGTGAGAGAAAAATGATTCTTTTTCATTCTCATTTCCTATCTATATGTTTCAGTCTTCTCCCTACTTTAAGTGTATGAGGAGCCTCACTTAAGGCAAGAGAAGTCAGATTAAATCTCTTCAAGGAAGAGTAGGATTGCTTGGCCTTTTCTCCCATGCAATAATGAGGGTCTTTTGAGTTTTGTCTGGACTGTCCTTTCAAGCATCTGGAATAGGGCTTTGGGACAGATGCCTGAAACCTCCCAGTAGCCCTCATTAGAAAATTTCATACAAAGAGTGCTTCTGAGAGTTGCTGAGTTAATAGAGTCAAAGTACTTTCTGATCCTTCAGTAAAAATATCATATATTGTATTATTTTAAAGGGTCTGTGTATAGAGCTGAATGTACTGACAGGCTAAAGCAGAGATAGAATGTGAATCAATAAAGTGGCTGAGGTTGGGCCAAATCCTCTTATTCCACATTCTTTAGACCATTTAACTTTTCCCTCAGCTTCTCTCACTAGGAAGACAGTAGATTCTCTGTTTTAATACTGATATCTTGTGTTTCCCATTTATTTATAACTTCTAACCATGTTTTGAAGCTTTTAATTGGCTGAGATACACTCTCATATTTCAGAATTCACTTTTTTCACTGACCAAGGTTCAGGTGGGAAGGTAATTGTTAAGTGCTGATTTTATTCAGTACAATCAGAGAAACTAGGTTCTGTTTGGGATTCAAAGCCCTCTGCATTTTATCCCTAACCTAATTTTTTGTCTTGTTTCTTACTATTCTTCTTCCCCCCATGGTTTAACCGTATTGAATCATTTGTCTTTCTTATAACCTAACACACAATATTCTCATCTTTTTGTTCTTTATCAAACTGTTATCTCTCTATAGAAAGCTCTCCTCTTCCTGCATTGTTCAGATCTGTCTTTCATTTTCTGCCAATACTTTGGTGTTTGTCCTTCTTGCTTGAAGAGGAATGAAATGATGTCATAATGTTGGGGGTTAATGTATAGTATGTCCAGATGTGGCTGATCAGAACAGTATGAACTTGGAAGACTCTATCATAGATGGAACACAATGTTGGGTTAGGGTTAGGGTAAGGCTCGGGATAGGGTAAGGGTTAGGATTAAGGTTAGAGTCAGGACTCAGATTTTTAGCTTAGGGTTAGTGTTAGAATTGTGAGGCATTTAGGATAAGTTTGGGGTTAAAGTCAGGATTTGAGGGGCATTTAGGTTTAGGATTAGAATCGGGAGGCATTTAGGGTTAGAATCGTTATTGTTAGATTTTAGGGTTAGGTTAGGTTTTGGAGCTTGGAGTTGGGAGACATTGGCATTAGGGTTAGTGGAAGACAAGTCTAAGGCTTAGGAGGGAAATGTCTTTAAATTTGCACATCTGATATTTCTTTTGATGTGCCACAATTCTACTTTGGTCTCAGAGCATAGTGTTTTTGTTTTTGTTTTTGTTTTTGGTACAGGCATATGATTCTACTGGATTTTGTTCCAGGTTGTCTCCCATGTGTCATAATCAATATCAAATTTCTTCAGAGAGATCTTGAGACTCTCCTTATATTGCTTCTTTTAACTATTTTATAAGCACCTTGTGTGAAATCCTTTAAGGAACTTTTAAAATTCCATCTCTTTTATATAGCCTTTTCTGACTCTCTGGTCATCAGTAATCTCCCTCTTCTTTGAACTAACTTTTATCTCTTGAGGTGATAGGAACCATGCTTTTTAAAAATAATAGTTTTTTATCTTTTCCATATACATGCAAAGATAATTTTCAGCATTCACTTTGCAAAACCATGTGATATAAAGTTTTCTCCCTCTCCTGTACAGCAAGCAATCTAATATAGGTTAAACATGTACAATTCTTCTAAACATATTTCAGCATAATTATAGCTGTATTACCAAGCCTAGTGCCTTACATGTAATATTTGTTGAATTACTTCTGTTTTTATATTCACATATTCTCTCTTCAATGCTCTTGATAAATATATGTGATTCTCTGAATATATTGTAAGCTCCAAATATGATGGGATCCTGGTTTGTACATCATTGGATTCTGTGACATTTTATGCAGCCCAGTGCTGTCCATAATAGGCCTTCTTTAACATTTGTCATGTGAATTAATAAACTGAATAAATATATTTTAGTAATTTAACATTTTTTATTGCTTTCCATTAAATATATCACAACAAATCCACTTTCCCAACCCTTTTTCAAATGTGCTATTCATGGTGGATATGATTGCTAGCTATTGACTGACAACTTTGTTCAAGATTTGTAAAATATTTCTCCATAAAACTTTTCCAGATTAGCTTTGACACCAGTCACCACAGACACAATGTATGTTTTCTTCTTCTTATATCTTTGATTATTTGCACTTATGTAAAATCTCTATTTCTGTCTCTGTTTCTATGTAGGAATAGGACTGATTTTCAGACATAGCTTGGAAGACAGGTAGATAGTTCCCTTGAGAATCTCATAGATTGGATTTATGATATTTGTGGTACTTATGCCATATTCAACAGGATAGAGTCCAGCACATGGGGTATACTATCTGATTTTCTATTCAGATAATATAAACAGAGCCAAGAGCAATTGGGTAAGCTTGAGGTGGTCTTCTTTCATAGTGTTATCACTGGTGCAATATGTAGATGTCTGTGTATGTCCCTCCTTACAGATTATTTCAAATGTGTTGAAAGCAGGGACTATTTTCAGCACTCACAAATCAGGTCTGATGTGACTGATAGTGGGTGCTTACCATGTCTCATCTGCTCAATAGTATCTCATTCAGAATTGATAATTTCTTTGGGTTTAGGTACTTGCCTTCCAGAAGACCCCTTGAAATACAAATGTGATACCTTGAAGGACAATTAGATGAACTCATCATTTACTAGTCAAAAATATTTTAGCTCTTATTAGTTTTTCAGAGCATTTACCTGAAACCTGACTGAGAGTTCTAAGAAAGGGAGACAGGTAAATTTTGGCAGGGCATCAGGAATTAACAAAAAAGTAATATGATGAAGGAGAAGTTGAGAAGTACCATAGGATGAGAAGTTCAGGTTCCATAGTGGAGGAGCCATATATCTAAGGAAGTGGGGAAAAGGAAATAAACATTCTTTATTATTATGTGCCATGTGCCAAGCATTGTGATAAGTATTTTGCAAGTAACATTTCATTTGATTCTCACAAAATCACTAGGAAGTAAATGTTGTCATTATCATCCCCATTTTACAATTGAGAAAACTGAGGCAGACAGAAATTAAATGACTTGCCTAGGATCATACACTTAGGAAGTGTCTGGGGTTAAATTTGAACTTGAATCTTTCTAACTTCCAGAAGGTATCCAAGTAATATCAGGAAAGTGATAGGTTCAAGTACATAAAAAGTTAAGAATGAGATGGTCTCAGAGGTTCCTTTAAAGTTTTAAAGATGCTTTGATTCTTGTAGAAGATGATAAGATAGTTCTGGAACAGAAAAATTCAATGATTTATTTTGTATTGTTTGTCCAACTCTTTAACATTTTCAAAGTATGATCATCCTTGCAAGTTATAAAGGACTGGTGTTAATTGTTATTCTAACTTTATAGGTTAGAGAATTGGGAATTATAGAAATTAACTGGTGAACTCCAGGCTAATAAGTAATGGAGCCAAGGAGGGATCCAAGATCTTTTGCTTCATTCAGTCAATCAACCAGCCAACTTTTATTAAACACCTATTTAATTTATGATGTTATATTGTACTGTGCTAGGCATTAGGGGAGATTAAAAAGCTTAAATAAGACATAGTCATTATACTCATGGAGCAAATAAAATTTAGTTGGATACCTAATCCCAATTTTTTTCCTTACTATCACATAGACATTTTTAACATATGTTTACTATGCCTAGACTGCTTGGGAACAAAGAATTAAATATACACCCCCTAGAAAATTTATCTGCCATCTTGGGCTGCCTGTTTGACACCAATTCCCTTTATGTCTTTTTCCCCCAAAACATTCTAATGAAATGCAATTAAAGGATTATTGTTTTGAAGAAGATTCTCCTTGAAAACGAGTTAATGAAAACATTGTTTCTATTTAAATGTGATTGAGAGTGGGTCATTTAAACAGTGAGGGTAAATATTGTTTTTACCAATATATCCTTTTTAGTTAGTAATTTAAGAACTCTTTTCCCTGTAATTGTATATCTGGTATAAGAGAAAAAGAATTGTTATTATTCAAAATCAACTCTTTTAAAAAAATCTAATAGATTTTTCTCCCTTCATTTAATCTCACAGTGCCTTTTCTTTACAATTACTGTGTGGTTTAGCTTCACATTTACTTGTAAAGTGCTGAGGAAGTGTGCTTTTTTACTTTAAGGTCTGCTTTGTCAAAGTCAAATTAAAGAATATTCTCATCTAAATTATAAGATGGTTTTTTATCTGGGTTAAATCACATACCATATATAATTTGAACTTGGGTGAAAGATTTTTGAAGACATTTATCTTGCAAAACAACATAATTAGCACAATGAATGTATAATGTTCTTATAGCTGAAAAAAACTGAATAGCTTTTCTTCAAAGATATTTACCTATCTGCTTTAGCTTAAGATGTATAGAAAGGCTTTAGGCATTTTAAATATTAGTCCAAATGTATTTATGATATTCTTTATGGAAATAACTAGTTTTGGTGACAGTTATAAATGCCCACACCAGACTTAGCTTGTCATCTAAACTGGTTGTGCCTCCAGTGTATGGATAGATAAAATTTAGTTCCAGGCTCCTGTTATTCCTAATGAGCTCTACCACAATTAGGTTTACAATTGGAATAGGCTTTTTATTGATTAGGAAGTAGAATGTCCCAAATTTCCTTGTAAAAGAACTTAAAACATTGTAATCAAAATACAGAAAAAATAACTAGCAAATATAGCCTTAGTTAGAAAGGCTCTAATAATAACCAAAGATTAGGACTTTATCCCTGAACTGAAAATTTTTTTCCTGGTCAATTTTCTGAGTTAACAGAGCTGTTCCTCCACGTACTTTTACATAATTTAGACTAGTACACATAAGGAAATACATATCTGGGTAAAGTACAAATGTTTATGAAAATTAAAATGAGATCAGTTAAAGAAACCAAGTTCAGAGCAAAGTAAAAGGGCAGTCCTATAAATAGGGATGAACTCCACCTGAGCTAGGACAGGAAAAAAAGGAGAGGTATAAAGAAAGTTTAATTCTTTGACGTTTCTCGCAAAGCCTCTACATTGGGGATGAGCTTCCACAGGCAAGGTACTGCCATGACTCAGAACCATCTACTCCTCTCTTGTATGTCCCACTGTCTTCCTTTCTCTCTGGGGATTGGGATGGAATCTGTATCTCAGTCACTATTGCTGTCCTCCTCTAGGCAGCTGTAAATCTCATTTTAGCCTGCTAATCCAGCCCCCTGCACTGTGAAATCTAGCT